>NC_090649.1:36100205-36424847 GCF_040937935.1 Hyperolius riggenbachi
AGCGAGGTGTCCCCTCATGACAAGCGTCCAGCGATTCATCTTCCTGCCAGCGAGTATGCGAGATGTCACGTGACATTACAGGACGGGCGCGAACGAGAAGTCAAGCAACCGCAGTACTTTACCGGGGGTGTCCTCAAGGCTCTTAAACATCCGATCCTCAGTGACAGTCACTTTTCACCACACAACGCTAAGCGATGTCACCACATCGTGTAAATGACTACTTGTCGCTCAAAAAAATAATTGATGGTCATCGGGAAAATTGTTGGAAAAATCGCGAGGTGTTACATAGCAAACAGACAGCATTAATGGAAATACATTATTATGCCAGCTTCAATTATAAGTAGTGATGATGTAATTACACACATTGCTTACATGTCCATTATCATTGTTTGAGCTTTAGATGCTGCCCTCCTATTCACTCTCTCACAATGAAAGACAAAATCTGCAACCCCCAATGTGTGCATTACACACTTCAAACACTGTCCTTGTGAATTCAGGGAGAAGTGCAGGCTGTGTGTCCCAGAGGGGGAGAGGATCAGATGATCCTACCGCTCCATAGATAGTCATGGAGAGCGTTCTGACATCTAGACATGCCAGACATTGTAGCAGCACAGGGCTGTCTGCAGAGTTTACTGTTTGTTTGTTTGTTTGTTTGTTTGTTTGTCTCGCTCGCTCTGCAGAATCAGTAACAGTTGGGGGTAGGGGGCTGTCACCTCTGTACACTGAATAGTGAGGGACTGTCTCAAATCTTTCTATGAATCCTTATTAGATGCATTCCTAAAAACACTTGTGAGAGTAGAAAACTTTCTCTACATACCCTTAAACGGCAGTCAGTCACTCAGGCTCAGGGAGGTGGGGCAGAGAACAGCTATAAACCAGACACCTTCTTCTTAGGGAGTATCTGTAAATCTGAACTCTGAATGATTCTTTATCAGTGACTTAGCAGAAGGCTATTTGTGAAAAGAGCAGAGTAACCAAGCAGCTCAGGGTGACCCAAGCTACTAGGAATGTATAGGGGGATAAAAGGAACCAAAATGCCCTTCTACTAAAAAAGCAAAGCTTGGTGTAATTTGCCTTCTTAAAACAGAAGGAAATCTATTTCTCTCCAGTCCCTTACAACGGTCTTTCAGGACCGGAATTTTTATTTCCCCTTGGACTGACAGTAATTTATTGCGCCTTACCCCATCAAAGCCGCTCTAAGCCGCTGCCTGGGTGGTCAGTAGGTTAAGGCGCCCCTGCGTGTCTGTATTTGTTTGTCCAGTATCTCTAATTTGATTCTTTTCCTGAAGTTGTCAATATACTCTTCTAAATTCTTGTGCTGCCCTGATTTTGGTGTCCAGGTACTGCTCTTTTTAGTTTTGCTATTTGCAGGTTCAGTGTCTTCAAATGATAAATTAGGTCTATTTTGAAAAAATTCCTTTAGTCGTATCCTCGCAAAAAATTCTTCCATGTCACTACAAAATTCCATTTCATCAAATATTTTGGTGGGGCAAAAAGTGAGTTGTAACGATCGGTGACAGCACACAGAGAGAATCTGATTATTAGCGATCTGCAGTATCGCCAAGAATGCAGATATATACCCGATTATTGGCGATCTGCAGAATCAACGATAATACGGATATATTGCTAACCTCTGGACACCCAGCAAAAGAAACACAATAAAGACAGTAATATCACAGAAGTGCGGAAATATACTGGTAAGTGATCAGAGGCGCCAGCAGAATAAAATTAATATAAAATTGTTAAAAATTGCCGGGAGGAAAAGTGGTGGACTTCCCCTCAATAATTAGACACCAAGGTCTGTCATCAAATCAAACGAATACATTTATTCAATAGTACCCCAAAATCTGCAACGCGTTTCGTGGGAACAGACCCACTTCTTCAGGCTATAAAACGGGGACAACAAACACAGCAATCAATGTGCAGTGAATTTAGCACCTCTTTTCTACAGAAGTGTGGAAATATCCACCTCACAGCAATTCCTCAGAGGTGTGGTTACCTCTGAATGGGAACCCCGTGAGTGAGATCCTCTAACCAGGCAGAGTGAGGAATCTCGACCCCTAGCAGTAATCGTCTGCTTGGGGCAGGCGTCTCGGAGAGGCAAGCCTCAGAGATAACCCTCCAGTGGGAGACGTTCCACTGAAGGGAGAAAGGTCAGACAGGCAAGAGTTCGCAAACAGAGATGGCGACAGCAGTACAGGAGCGTGAGACAGAAGAGTAATCGGTAATCAGGCAGAGGTCGGCAACAAGAATCAGATAGGCAGAGGTACAATAGCGTAGAGAGAGAGAGTAGTCAAGGATAGCCGGAGTCAAAACACAGATACAATATCAATACAATCCTAACTAAGGTGTGAAATCCTTAGTATCAACACCAGGGCACTGAGCTAAGGTCTGAGTGCTAACACAGAAGTCTATTCACGACAGCAGACAAGGAGCAACTGACAGACAGCTCCTTTTATGCTGGGGAACGCTCTAGCAGCGTCCCCCAGCCACCCAGCCAATCCCCAGCACTGCTGGAGTCAGCTGACCGGCCTGGTCAGCTGACTCCCCTTCGGGAACGATAAAGTTCCTGTCTCCTCGCGCGCGCGTTACCCGGAGACACTGAGCCGGCGAGAGGGCGGGGAACCCTCTGGGCAGCAAGCGTGCGTCGGAGTCCGTCGGACTTACGGACTCCGCCGCCTGCCCCATTGCCCCCGCCGGCTGCAGAGCGGAATCCCCCTGGGATGCGGAGTCCGCCGCCACGTGTGTTCCGGCGGCGGCTCCGTCATCCCTTACAGTACCCCCCCCTTGAGGAGTGGCCTCCGGACACTTTCCACCAGGTTTCTCAGGATGCACCCAATGAAACCTCTTTCTTAATTTCTCGGCATGCATGCGATCTTTCGGTACCCAAGATCTATCCTCCACCCCATACCCCTTCCAATGGACCAGATACTGCACCGAATTCTGCACCAGACGAGAATCCAAAATCCTTTCAACTTCATATTCTGTCTGGCCCTCTCTACTACCACTGGGGGGGGAGGAATCCACATACACTGCCGGTTTCAGTAGAGAGACGTGGAACGATCTCCCACATCTCATGCTGTTTGGGAGATCAATAACGTAAGAGGCATCATTGATCCTCCTGACCACTAAATAAGGCCCTATGAACCTGGGACCCAATTTGGTGGACGGTTGTCTGAGTGCCAAATGTCTTGTTGACACCCACACCTTGTCTCCTGGAGCAAAGTGCCACTCAGCAGACCGTCTCTTATCGGCCTGTTTCTTTTGTCTCTGAAAGGCTAGGCCTAAATTTCTTTTCACCTGTCCCCAACGCTCCCTCAAAGCCCTCTGCCAGTCCTCTAAAGCAGGGAAGGGAGAAGAACACACAGGCAATGGGGAAAATTTAGGGGATTTTCCTGACACAACCTGAAAAGGGGACAACCCTGTTGATGAACTTTTCAGGTTGTTGTGCGCAAACTCGGCAAAGGGCAAAAATTTAACCCATTCGGTTTGCGCGTCCGCCACGTAGCATCTCAAGAACTGCTCTAGAGTCTGATTAACCCTTTCGGTCTGCCCGTTGGTCTGTGGGTGATATCCTGAAGAAAAGGACAGGTTCATACCCAAGGTATGGCAAAAAGCCCTCCAAAACTTTGCCACGAATTGGACTCCCCTATCAGAAACCACATCATCTGGAATTCCGTGTAACCGACGTGCTGTATAAAAAGATCGGCCAATTCTTGGGCTGAGGGAAACCCTTTAAGTGGAACAAAATGGGCCATCTTACTGAACCTGTCTACAATTACCCAGATGACTGTCATGCCCTCGGACCTGGGGAGCTCGCCAACGAAGTCCATGGACAAATGGGTCCACGGTTCACTTGGCACGGGCAAAGATTGTAAGGTGCCCACCGGAGCCAGGCGAGAGGCTTTGTTCCGGGCACAGACAACACACTCTCTAACAAATTCTCTGCAATCTGAAGCCAATGACGGCCACCACACACACCTAGTGAGCAGATCTAGAGTGCGAGTGACCCCAGGGTGACCTGCATTCTTATGGGCATGGAACAGCTGCATGATTCGTAATCGGAAAGGAAGTGGCACGAAGAGAACCCCTTCCGGCTTCCCTTCCGGGGGGTCTAACTGATAATCAGCTAGTGTGGCTGCCCAATCCTCCCAGGTCTCAACTGCAGCTAGCACCACCTTGGGAGACAGAATACCCTCGGGGAATGTTGACTGGGCTGTCTCAGGCTCAAAACATCTGGAGAGGGCATCTGCCTTGACATTTTTAGAACCTGGAGTGTACGTAATGACAAATTTGAAGCGTGTAAAGAACAAAGACCAGCGGGCCTGTCTGGGAGTAAGTCTCTTGGCGCCCTCAATGTACTCCAGGTTCTTATGGTCAGTAAAGACAACAATGGTATGTTCTGCACCCTCAAGCCAATGACGCCATTCCTGAAAGGCTAGCTTGATGGCAAGGAGTTCCCTGTTGCCTACATCGTAGTTTCTTTCAGCAGGAGAGAATCTATGTGAAAAGTAGGCACAGGGATGTGTCTTGCCCTGCACACCTGAATGTTGAGACAGGACTGCCCCCACCCCAATCTCCGAGGCATCTACCTTTACCATGAAGGGAAGGGTGACATCGACATGTCTCAATATTGGTGCAGAGCAAAATAGTTTTTTAAGGGTGATGAAGGCTGACTGGGCCTCAGAGGACCAATGGTACGGGTCCGCCCCTTTCTTGGTTAGACTAGTCAGAGGGGCTACTACCGAAGAGAATCCCTTGATAAATCTCCGGTAGTAGTTAGCAAAACCAAGGAATCTCTGAAGTGCCTTTAAGCCCACCGGTTGCGGCCACTCCAAAACAGCCGAAACCTTTTCTGGGTCCATAGTGAGACCTGATGTTGAAATAATGTATCCCAGAAAAGGAATTTGAGTGACCTCAAAGAGGCACTTCTCTAGTTTTCCATACAATACATTTTGTCTCAACTTCTTCAATACATATTTGACATGCTTGCGATGCTCGATGAGGTTTGGAGAAAAAATCAGTATGTCATCAAGGTATACTAAGGCAAACTTCCCCAACACCACCCTGAAGACCTCGTTAATCAATTCTTGGAAGACGGCTGGGGCATTACACAACCCGAAGGGCATAACTAGATACTCGTAATGTCTGTCGGGTGTATTGAAGGCCGTCTTCCACTCGTCACCAGCCCTAATGCGCACCAGGTTGTATGCCCCACGTAGGTCCAATTTTGAGAAAATGCTGGCATTGGTAATCTGGGCAAAGAGATCATCTATCAGAGGTAACGGATAGCGATTCTTTATGGTGATCTTGTTTAGACCCCGGTAGTCAATACAAGGTCTAAGACCACCATCTTTCTTCTGAACGAAAAAAAACTCCGCCCCGGCCGGTGACCGAGAAGGGCGGATGAACCCCTTTCCCAGGTTCTCAGTAATGTACTCCCGCATTGCCAGTTTCTCCGGCCTGGAAAAATTATAGAGATGACCCCTAGGGGGCATACAACCACATCTTAGATCGATAGGGCAGTCGAAACTCCGATGGGGTGGGAGTTTGTCAGCAGACCTAGGACAGAACACATCCGCAAATTCAGCGTATTGTGCTGGTACCCCTTTAGGCAGGGAACACACTTGTCTTTCAGTTTTCTGCGCGCGTTTTCCTGCATACTTATTCTGCACACCAAGTGTGTCTCTGTGCAGGAAAACACGCCCGCTTTTTCATAGCAGCTGATGTAATTGATACAAAGAAATGACAAAATGTGCAGAGTCATGATGCAGAATGTCAGTTTTTTTTCTGCGCGCGAACAAAATATTAAGTGTGTACCAGCCCATTGATTAACATGAGTTCTCAGTTTTTCTGTGCAGAAAACGCATACGAAAACAGTCAAGTGTGTTCCCTGCCTTAACCTCTACCTTGGCAGCACAAATGGCAATCCTCCCCAAACAATGAGTGTGGCAATAAGGTGACCAGCTGAGTAGCTGACCTGAGGCCCAATCTATTTGTGGAGAATGGAGCTGCAACCAGGGCATACCACGAATTATGGTGGAGGTTGCCATGCGTAGAACAAGAAACTGTAAAGTCTCCTTATGTAGAACCCCTATCGTGCATGACAACCTTGGGGTCTGAGATAGAGGTTGTCTACACTGTAGGGGAGAATCATCCACTGCTGTGACGACTATTTGTCGGTCTAAGGGCTGTAAGGGAACACCCAGTCCTTTCACAAATTCGTAATCAATAAAATTGGCCGCGGACCCCGAGTCTACGAAAGCTTCTGTACAAACAGTAAAATTCCCCCAGGAAATGGAACACGGGAGGAGTAACCGATTATTCTGTTTTAGAGGTAAGCTCTGTGCGTCTAGGGTATTACCTCTAACTACACCTAGACAGCAGCGTTTCCCGATTTCCTGGGGCAATTTTGAGCAATATGACCCTGCTCTGCACAATATAAACAAAGATTTTCTGCCCTTCTGCGTTCTTTCTCGGCCCGAGTCAACCGAGAATGTCCGATTTGCATCGGCTCGTCAGTAGGAGGAGTAGGCGATGAGGATGCATAAGAAAGAGCTCTTACTGCGTTCCTGCCTCTCGATTGGCGCTGATAGCGCAATCTGCGATCCGCACGTATCGCCAAGGAAATGGCGTCATCGATGGACTTGGGTTCTGGGTGTCCTAACATCAACTCAGAGACTGCGTCTGACAGGCCTGAGAGAAAGCAGTCTAATAAGGCGTAGGACCCCCACCTAGATGACACGGCCCACCTTCTGAATTCGGCCGCATAAACTTCAACCGAATCTCGACCCTGCTTGAGAGTTTTGAGCTTCCTCTCAGCAGTGATCGAAGCATCCGGGTCATCATAAATTATAGCCATTGCTTTAAAGAACTCCTCAACTGACGTCAGTGCTGTATCCTCAGGTGAAAGACCATATGCCCCGGTTTGTGAGTCCCCGGACAATAAGGTCTTAATAAAGGTCACCCTTTGCTGCTCAGAACCTGATGCAGTTGGTCGTAGTTCAAAATAAGACAAAACCCGGTTGCAAAAGTTCTGGAAGTCGGATCTTTGCCCTGAAAACTTTTCGGGCACTGGCATACGGAGATCTGTGACCGGAGGGGATTGCACAGTGGCCACAGTCGTCTGTAAGACTCGTACAGACTAGTGTTGGGCGAACAGTGTTCGCCACTGTTCGGGTTCTGCAGAACATCACCCTGTTCGGGTGATGTTCGATTCAGCCGAACATCTGATGGTGTTCGGCCAAACTGTTCGGCCATAGGGCCGAACTAAGCGCGCATGGCCGAACGTTCCCCGAACGTTCGGCTAGCGCTGTGATTGGCCGAACGGGTCACGTGTAGTGTTGGGCGAACATCTAGATGTTCGGGTTCAGGCCGAACATGGTCGCGATGTTCGGGTGTTCGAGCCGAACTCCGAACATAATGGAAGTCAATGGGGACCCGAACTTTCGTGCTTTGTAAAACCTCCTTACATGCTACACATACCCCAAATTTACAGGGTATGTGCACCTTGGGAGTGGGTACAAGAGGAAAAAAAATTTAGCAAAAAGAGCTTATAGTTTTTGAGAAAATCGATTTTAAAGTTTCAAAGGGAAAACTGTCTTTTAAATGCGGGAAATGTCTGTTTTCTTTGCACAGGTAACATGCTTTTTGTCGGCATGCAGTCATAAATGTAATACATATAAGAGGTTCCAGGAAAAGGGACCGGTAACGCTAACCCAGCAGCAGCACACGTGATGGAACAGGAGGAGGGCGGCGCAGGAGGAGAAGGCCACGCTTTGAGACACAACAACCCAGGCCTTGCATGAGGACAAGAAGCGTGCGGATAGCAATTTGCATTTTGTCAGCATGCAGTCATAAATGTAATACAGATGAGAGGTTCCAGGAAAAGGGACCGGTAACGCTAACCCAGCAGCAGCACACGTGATGGAACAGGAGGAGGGAGGCGCAGGAGGAGAAGGCCACGCTTTGAGACACAACAACCCAGGCCTTGCATGAGGACAAGAAGCGTGCGGATAGCAATTTGCATTTTGTCGGCATGCAGTCATAAATGTAATACAGATGAGAGGTTCCAGGAAAAGGGACTTGTAACGCTAACCCAGCAGCAGCACACGTGATGGAACAGGAGGAGGGCGGCGCAGGAGGAGAAGGTCACGCTTTGAGACACAACAACCCAGGCCTTGCATGAGGACAAGAAGCGTGCGGATAGCAATTTGCATTTTGTCGCCATGCAGTCATAAATGTAATACAGATGAGAGGTTCAATAAACAGGGACCGGAAACGCTAACCCATCACAGATGTTCATTGTTCATGTTACTTGGTTGGGGTCCGGGAGTGTTGCGTAGTCATTTCCAATCCAGGATTGATTCATTTTAATTTGAGTCAGACGGTCTGCATTTTCTGTGGAGAGGCGGATACGCCGATCTGTGACGATGCCTCCGGCAGCACTGAAACAGCGTTCCGACATAACGCTGGCTGCCGGGGAAGCCAGCACCTCGATTGCGTACATTGCCAGTTTGTGCCAGGTGTCTAGCTTCGATACCCAATAGTTGAAGGGTGCAGATGGATTGTTCAACACAGCTATGCCATTAGAGTTGGGCCGAACGGTTCGCCGGCGAACCTGGTTCGCGCGAACCTAGGTGGTTCGCGTGCGGGTACCGCACGCGAACTTTATTGCGGAAAAGTTCGCCCCATTGCGGTTCGCCCCATAATGCACTGAGGGTCAACTTTGACCCTCTACATCACAGTCAGCAGGCCCAGTGTAGCCAATTAGGCTACACTAGCCCCTGGAGCCCCACCCCCCCTTATATAGGCAGGCAGCGGCGGCCGTGGCCACTCGTGTGCCTGCATTAGTTAGAGTAGGGCGAGCTACTGCAGTCTCTCATAGGGAAAGATTAGTTAGCCTTAGCTTGTCCCTGGCTGCATACCTGTTCATTGATCCTGCCACTGCATACCTGTTCATTGATCCTGCCACTGCATACCTGTTCATTGATCCTGCCACTGCATACCTGTTCAGTGATCCTGCCACTGCATACCTGTTCATTGATCCTGCCACTGCATACCTGTTCATTGATCCTGCCACTGCATACCTGTTCATTGATCCTGCCACTGCATACCTGTTCATTGATCCTGCCACTGCATACCTGTTCATTGATCCTGCCACTGCATACCTGTTCATTGATCCTGCCACTGCATACCTGTTCATTGATCCTGCCACTGCATACCTGTTCATTGATCCTGCCACTGCATACCTGTTCATTGATCCTGCCACTGCATACCTGTTCAGTGATCCTGCCACTGCATACCTGTTCATTGATCCTGCCACTGCATACCTGTTCATTGATCCTGCCACTGCATACCTGTTCATTGATCCTGCCACTGCATACCTGTTCATTAATCCTGCCACTGCATACCTGTTCAGTGATCCTGCCACTGCATACCTGTTCATTGATCCTGCCACTGCATACCTGTTCATTGATCCTGCCACTGCATACCTGTTCATTGATCCTGCCACTGCATACCTGTTCATTGATCCTGCCACTGCATACCTGTTCAGTGATCCTGCCACTGCATACCTGTTCATTGATCCTGCCACTGCATACCTGTTCTGTGAACCCACCACTGCATACCTGTTCTGTTCAGTGGACCCGCCACTGTATACCTGTTTAGTGAACCCGCCACTGCATACCTGTTCTGTTCAGTGGACCCGCCACTGTATACCTGTTCAGTGGACCCGCCACTGCATACCTGTTCTGTTCAGTGAACCCGCCACTGCATACCTGTTCTGTTCAGTGGACCCGCCACTGTATACCTGTTTAGTGAACCCGCCACTGCATACCTGTTCTGTTCAGTGGACCCGCCACTGTATACCTGTTCAGTGGACCCGCCACTGCATACCTGTTCTGTTCAGTGAACCCGCCACTGCATACCTGTTCTGTTCAGTGGAGTTTGGTGTGTCAGTGTGAAGCAGTACCTTAATTACACTCCCTGATTGATGTATACACATGCAAGATGTTTTAAAGCACTTTAGGCCTGTCATTTAGCATTCAATGTGATTTCTGCCCTTAAAACGCTGCTTTGCGTCAAATCCAGATTTTTCCCGGTGACTTTTGGCGTGTATCCCACTCCGCCATGCCCCCCTCCAGGTGTTAGACCCCTTGAAACATCTTTTCCATCACTTTTGTGGCCAGCATAATTTTTTTTTTTTTCAAAGTTCGCATCCCCATTGAAGTCTATTGCGGTTCGCGAACTTTAACGCGAACCGAACCTTCCGCGAAAGTTCGCGAACCCGGTTCGCGAACCTAAAATCGGAGGTTCGGCCCAACTCTATATGCCATCTGACATGTAGTCCTTGACCATCTTCTCCGGTGTTGGAGGTGGATCTGCACGCTTGCTGTTCTGTGTGCTGCTGCATGGGTGTCAGAAAATTTTCCCACTCCAAGGACACTGCCGATACCATTCCCTTTTGGGCACTAGCTGCGGCTTGAGTTGTTTGCTGCCCTCCTGGTCGTCCTGGGTTTGCGGAAGTCAGTCTGTCGGCGTACAACTGGCTAGAGGAGGGGGAGGATGTCAATCTCCTCTCTAAAGTCTCCACAAGGGCCTGCTGGTATTCTTCCATTTTGACCTGTCTGACTCTTTCTTCAAGCAGTTTTGGAACATTGTGTTTGTATCGTGGATCCAGAAGGGTATAAACCCAGTAAGTGGTGTTGTCCAGAATGCGCACAATGCGTGGGTCGCGTTCAATGCAGTCCTAGGCCGAAGAGGTCATAGCCTAGGGTCACAAAAACCTGTTTATTTGGGCAATTTCAATGGTAGTGATGCTGACGTACATAAATCTCAGCCATGGCCGTTAGCAACGTCTGAATTGCAGGTAGAAGACATATTGTTAGACTTGGATTCCAAAGATGGGGTCCCTACATCTCTGCAAACCAGAGTTACAGGGGTGCAAAATTGGTAAAATCCCCATAGGCTTTCATTGCCTCCCTATTTCACTTTCCAAAATCTCACATCTTTTCAAAGGGCAATTGCTCAGCAGTGGCAAATTTTCTAGCATTGTAGGGACCCTTAGGGGGAACATGACTGGTGAGTTTCGGGCCCCTAGGCCGAAGAGGTCATAGCCTAGGGTCACAAAAAACCTGTTTATTTGGGCAATTTCAATGGTGGCGAGTCTGACGTACATAAATCGCAGCAATGGCCGTTAGCAACGTCTGAATCTCACGAAATGTCTCATGCAGGTAGAAGACATATTGTTAGACTTGGGCTCCAAAGATGGGTTCCCTACATCTCTGCAAACCAGAGTTACAGGGCTCCAAATTTGGTAAAATCCCCCATAGGCTTTCATTGGGCCTCCTATTTACAGTTCCAAAATCTCACATCTTTTCAAAGGGCAATTGCTCAGCAGTGGCAAATTTTCTAGCATTGTAGGAACTGTTAGGGGGATTATGACTGGTGAGTTTCGGACCCCTAGGCCGAAGAGGTCATAGCCTAGGGTCACAAAAACCTGTTTATTTGGGCTATTTCAATGGTAGTGATGCTGACGTACATAAATCTCAGCCATGGCCGTTAGCAACGTCTCATGCAGGTAGAAGACATATTGTTAGACTTGGATTCCAAAGATGGGGTCCCTACATCTCTGCAAACCAGAGTTACAGGGGTGCAAAATTGGTAAAATCCCCCATAGGCTTTCATTGCCTCCCTATTTAACTTTCCAAAATCTCACATCTTTTCAAAGGGCAATTGCTCAGCAGTGGCAAATTTTCTAGCATTGTAGGGACCCTTAGGGGGAACATGACTGGTGAGTTTCGGGCCCCTAGGCCGAAGAGGTCATAGCCTAGGGTCACAAAAACCTGTTTATTTGGGCTATTTCAATGGTAGTGATGCTGACGTACATAAATCTCAGCCATGGCCGTTAGCAACGTCTGAATTTCACGAAATGTCTCATGCAGGTAGAAGACATATTGTTAGACTGGGATTCCAAAGATGGGGTCCCTACATCTCTGCAAACCAGAGTTACAGGAGTGCAAAATTGGTAAAATCCCCCATAGGCTTTCATTGCCTCCCTATTTCACTTTCCAAAATCTCACATCTTTTCAAAGGGCAATTGCTCAGCAGTGGCAAATTTTCTAGCATTGTAGGGACCCTTAGGGGGAACATGACTGGTGAGTTTCGGGCCCCTAGGCCAAAGAGGTCATAGCCTAGGGTCACAAAAACCTGTTTATTTGGGCTATTTCAATGGTAGTGATGCTGACGTACATAAATCTCAGCCATGGCCGTTAGCAACGTCTGAATTTCACGAAATGTCTCATGCAGGTAGAAGACATATTGTTAGACTTAAATTCCAAAGATGGGGTCCCTACATCTCTGCAAACCAGAGTTACAGGGGTGCAAAATTGGTAAAATCCCCCATAGGCTTTCATTGCCTCCCTATTTCACTTTCCAAAATCTCACATCTTTTCAAAGGGCAATGGCTCAGCAGTACCAAATTTTTTAGCATTGTAGGGACTCTTAGGGGGATCATGACTGGTGAGTTTTGCCACTGCTGAGCCATTGTCCTTTGAAATGGTGTGAGATTTTGGAATGGTAAATAGTAGGCCCAATGAAAGCCTATGGGGGATTTTACCAATTTTGGAGCCCTGTAACTCTGGTTTGCAGAGATGTAGAGACCCCATCTTTGGAATCCAAGTCTAACAATATGTCTTCTACCTGCATGAGACATTTCGTGAGATTCAGACGTTGCTAACGGCCATTGCTGCGATTTATGTACGTCAGACTCGCCACCATTGAAATTGCCCAAATAAACAGGTTTTTGTGACCCTAGGCTATGACCTCTTCGGCCTAGGGTCCCAAACTTCACCAGTCATGTTCCCCCTAAGGGTCCCTACAATGCTAGAAAATTTGCCACTGCTGAGCAATTGCCCTTTGAAAAGATGTGAGATTTTGGAAAGTGAAATAGGGAGGCAATGAAAGCCTATGGGGGATTTTACCAATTTTGGACCCCTGTAACTCTGGTTTGCAGAGATGTAGGGACCCCATCTTTGGAATCCAAGTCTAACAATATGTCTTCTACCTGCATGAGACATTTCGTGAAATTCAGACGTTACTAACGGCCATGGCTGAGATTTATGTACGTCAGCATCACTACCATTGAAATTGCCCAAATTAACAGGTTTTTGTGACCCTAGCCTATGACCACTTTGGCCTAGGGGCCCGAAACTCACCAGTCATGTTCCCCCTAAGGGTCCCTACAATGCTAGAAAATTTGCCACTGCTGAGCAATTGCCCTTTGAAAAGATGTGAGATTTTGGAAAGTGAAATAGGGAGGCAATGAAAGCCTAGGGGGGATTTTACCAATTTTGCACCCCTGTAACTCTGGTTTGCAGAGATGTAGGGACCCCATCTTTGGAATCCAAGTCTAACAATATGTCTTCTACCTGCATGAGACATTTCGTGAAATTCAGACGTTGCTAACGGCCATGGCTGAGATTTATGTACGTCAGCATCACTACCATTGAAATAGCCCAAATAAACAGGTTTTTGTGACCCTAGGCTATGACCTCTTCGGCCTAGGGGCCCAAAACTCACCAGTCATGTTCCCCCTAAGGGTCCCTACAATGCTAGAAAATTTGCCACTGCTGAGCAATTGCCCTTTGAAAAGATGTGAGATTTTGGAACTGTAAATTGGAGGCCCAATGAAAGCCTATGGGGGATTTTACCAAATTTGGAGCCCTGTAACTCTGGTTTGCAGAGATGTAGGGAACCCATCTTTGGAGCCCAAGTCTAACAATATGTCTTCTACCTGCATGAGACATTTCGTGAGATTCAGACGTTGCTAACGGCCATTGCTGCGATTTATGTACGTCAGACTCGCCACCATTGAAATTGCCCAAATAAACAGGTTTTTGTGACCCTAGGCTATGACCTCTTCGGCCTAGGACTGCATTGAACGCGACCCACGCATTGTGCGCATTCTGGACAACACCAATTACTGGGTTTATACCCTTCTGGATCCACGGTACAAACACAATGTTCCAAAACTGCTTGAAGAAAGAGTCAGACAGGTCAAAATGGAAGAATACCAGCAGGCCCTTGTGGAGACTTTAGAGAGGAGATTGACATCCTCCCCCTCCTCTAGCCAGTTGTACGCCGACAGACTGACTTCCGCAAACCCAGGACGACCAGGAGGGCAGCAAACAACACAAGCCGCAGCTAGTGCCCAAAAGGGAATGGTATCGGCAGTGTCCTTGGAGTGGGAAAATTTTCTGACACCCATGCAGCAGCACACAGAACAGCAAGCGTGCAGATCCACCTCCAACACCGATCGCCTGGAGAAGATGGTCAAGGACTACATGTCAGATGGCATAGCTGTGTTGAACAATCCATCTGCACCCTTCAACTATTGGGTATCGAAGCTAGACACCTGGCACGAACTGGCAATGTACGCAATAGAGGTGCTGGCTTGCCCGGCAGCCAGCGTTATGTCGGAACGCTGTTTCAGTGCTGCCGGAGGCATCGTCACAGATCCGCGTATCCGCCTCTCCACAGAAAATTCAGACCGTCTGACTCAAATTAAAATGAATCAATCCTGGATTGGAAACGACTACGCAACACTCCCGGGACCCCAACCAAGTAACATGAACAATGAACATCTGTGATGGGTTAGCGTTTCCGGTCCCTGTTTATTGAACCTCTCATCTGTATTACATTTATGACTGCATGGCGACAAAATGCAAATTGCTATCCGCACGCTTCTTGTCCTCATGCAAGGCCTGGGTTGTTGTGTCTCAAAGCGTGGCCTTCTCCTCCTGCGCCACCCTCCTCCTGTTCCATCACGTGTGCTGCTGCTGGGTTAGCGTTACCGGTCCCTTTTCCTGGAACCTCTTATCTGTATTACATTTATGACTGCATGCCGACAAAAAGCATGGTACCTGTGCAAAGAAAACAGACATTTCCCGCATTTAAAAGACAGTTTTCCCTTTGAAACTTTAAAATCGATTTTCTCAAAAACTATAAGCTCTTTTTGCTAATTTTTTTTCCTCTTGTACCCACTCCCAAGGTGCACATACCCTGTAAATTTGGGGTATGTAGCATGTAAGGAGGCTTTACAAAGCACAAAAGTTCGGGTCCCCATTGACTTCCATTATGTTCGGAGTTCGGCTCGAACACCCGAACATCGCGGCCATGTTCGGCCTGTTCGGCCCGAACCCGAACATCTAGATGTTCGCCCAACACTAGTACAGACCCAGCCAATTGATCGATCTGAGTCTGTTGCGAATTAACCACCTCAATAAGGTTGTTAAGTGAGGTGGCTAGAGTCTCGATCTGACTGCGTAGTGCTTCCATACTAGTGGTCTGCTGTTCTGTAACGATCGGTGTCAGCACACAGAGAGAATCTGATTATTAGCGGTCTGCAGTATCGCCAAGAATGCAGATATATACTCGATTATTGGCGATCTGCAGAATCACCAATAATACGGATATATTGCTAACCTCTGGACACCCAGCAAAAGAAACACAATAAAGACAGTAATATCACAGAAGTGTGGAAATATCCACCTCACAGCAATTCCTCAGAGGTGTGGTTACCTCTGAATGGGAACCCCGTGAGTGAGATCCTCTAACCAGGCAGAGTGAGGAATCTCGACCCCTAGCAGTAATCGTCTGCTTGGGGCAGGCGTCTCGGAGAGGCAAGCCTCAGAGATAACCCTCCAGTGGGAGACGTTCCACTGAAGGGAGAAAGGTCAGACAGGCAAGAGTTCGGCAACAGAGATGGCGACAGCAGTACAGGAGCGTGAGGCAGAAGAGTTATCGGTAATCCGGCAGAGGTCAGCAACAAGAATCAGATAGGCAGAGGTACAATAGCGTAGAGAGAGAGAGAGTAGTCAAGGATAGCCGGAGTCAAAACACAGATACAATATCAATACAATCCTAACTAAGGTGTGAAATCCTTAGTATCAACACCAGGGTACTGAGCTAAGGTCTGAGCGCTAACACAGAAGTGTATTCACGACAGCAGACAAGGAGCAACTGACAGACAGCTCCTTTTATGCTGGGGAACGCTCTAGCAGCGTCCCCCAGCCGCCCAGCCAATCCCCAGCAATGCTGGAGTCAGCTGACCGGCTTGGTCAGCTGACTCCCCTTCGGGAACGATAAAGTTGCTGTCTCCACGCGCGCGCGCGCGTTACCCGGAGACACTGAGCCGGCGAGAGGGCAGGAGGAGAGGAGGAACCCTCTGGGCAGCAAGCGTGCGGCGGAGTCCGTCGGACTTACGGACTCCGCTGCCTGCCCCATTGCCCCCGCCGGCAGCAGAGCGGAATCCCCCTGGGATGCGGAGTCCGCCGCCATGTGTGTTCCGGCGGCGGCTCCGTCATCCCTTACAGTACCCCCCCCCCCCCCCCCTTGAGGAGTGGCCTCCGGACACTTTCCACCAGGTTTCTCAGGATGCAACCAATGAAACCTCTTTCTTAATTTCTTGGCATGCATGCAATCTTTCGGTACCCAAGATCTATCCTTCACCCCATACCCCTTCCAATGGACCAGATACTGCACCGAATTCTGCACCAGACGAGAATCCAAAATCCTTTCAACTTCATATTCTGTCTGGCCCTCTACTACCACTGGGGGGGGGGGGGGGGGGGGGGGAGGAATCCACATACACTGCCGGTTTCAGTAGAGAGACGTGGAACGATTTCCCACATCTCATGCTGTTTGGGAGATCAATAACGTAAGAGACATCATTGATCCTCCTGACCACTGGATAAGGCCCTATGAACCTGGGACCCAATTTGGTGGACAGTTGTCTGAGTGCCAAATGTCTTGTTGACACCCACACCTTGTCTCCTGGAGCAAAGTGCCACTCAGCAGACCGTCTCTTATTGGCCTGTTTCTTTTGTCTCTGAAAGGCTAGGCCTAAATTTCTTTTCACCTGTCCCCAACGCTCCCTCAAAGCCCTCTGCCAGTCCTCTAGAGCAGGGAAGGTAGAAGAACACACAGGCAATGAGGAAAATTTAGGGGATTTTCCTGACACAACCTGAAAAGGGGACAACCCTGTTGATGAACTTTTCAGGTTGTTGTGCGCAAACTCGGCAAAGGGCAAAAATTTAACCCATTCGGTTTGCGCGTCCGCCACGTAGTATCTCAAGAACTGCTCTAGAGTCTGATTAACCCTTTCGGTCTGCCCGTTGGTCTGTGGGTGATATCCTGAAGAAAAGGACAGGTTCATACCCAAGGTATGGCAAAAAGCCCTCCAAAACTTTGCCACGAATTGGACTCCCCTATCAGAAACCACATCATCCAAAATTCCGTGTAACCGACGTGCTGTATAAAAAGATCGGCCAATTCTTGGGCTGAGGGAAACCCTTTAAGTGGAACAAAATGGGCCATCTTACTGAACCTGTCTACAATTACCCAGATGACTGTCATGCCCTCGGACCTGGGGAGCTCGCCAACGAAGTCCATGGACAAATGGGTCCACGGTTCACTTGGCACGGGCAAAGATTGTAAGGTGCCCACCGGAGCCAGGCGAGAGGCTTTGTTCCTGGCACAGACAACACACTCTCTAACAAATTCTCTGCAATCTGAAGCCAATGACGGCCACCACACACTCCTAGTGAGCAGATCTAGAGTGCGAGTGACCCCAGGGTGACCTGCATTCTTATGGGCATGGAACAGCTGCATGATTCGTAATCGGAAAGGAAGTGGCACGAAGAGAACCCCTTCCGGCTTCCCTTCCGGGGGGTCTAACTGATAATCAGCTAGTGTGGCTGCCTAATCCTCCCAGGTCTCAACTGCAGCTAGCACCACCTTGGGAGACAGAATACCCTCGGGGAATGTTGACTGGGCTGTCTCAGGCTCAAAACATCTGGAGAGGGCATCTGCCTTGACATTTTTAGAACCTGGAGTGTACGTAATGACAAATTTGAAGCGTGTAAAGAACAAAGACCAGTGGGCCTGTCTGGGAGTAAGTCTCTTGGCGCCCTCAATGTACTCCAGGTTCTTATGGTCAGTAAAGACAACAATGGTATGTTCTGCACCCTCAAGCCAATGACGCCATTCCTGAAAGGCTAGCTTGATGGCAAGGAGTTCCCTGTTGCCTACATCGTAGTTTCTTTCAGCAGGAGAGAATCTACGTGAAAAGTAGGCACAGGGATGTGTCTTGCCCTGCACACCTGAATGTTGAGACAGGACTGCCCCCACCCCAATCTCCGAGGCATCTACCTCTACCATGAAGGGAAGGGTGACATCGACATGTCTCAATATTGGTGCAGAGCAAAATAGTTTTTTAAGGGTGTTGAAGGCTGACTGGGCCTCAGAGGACCAATGGTACGGGTCCGCCCCTTTCTTGGTTAGACTAGTCAGAGGGGCTACTACCGAAGAGAATCCCTTGATAAATCTCCGGTAGTAGTAAGCAAAACCAAGGAATCTCTGAAGTGCCTTTAAGCCCACCGGTTGCGGCCACTCCAAAACAGCCGAAACCTTTTCTGGGTCCATAGAGAGACCTGATGTTGAAATAATGTATCCCAGAAAAGGAATTTGAGTGACCTCAAAGAGGCACTTCTCTAGTTTTCCATACAATAAATTTTGTCTCAACTTCTTCAATACATATTTGACATGCTTGCGATGCTCGATGAGGTTTGGAGAAAAAATCAGTACGTCATCAAGGTATACTAAGGCAAACTTCCCCAACACCTCCCTGAAGACCTCGTTAATCAATTCTTGGAAGACGGCCGGGGCATTTACACAACCCGAAGGGCATAACTAGATACTCGTAATGTCCGCCGGGTGTATTGAAGGCCGTCTTCCACTCATCACCAGCCCTAATGCGCACCAGGTTGTATGCCCCACGTAGGTCCAATTTTGAGAAAATGCTGGCATTGGTAATCTGGGCAAAGAGATCATCTATCAGAGGTAACGGATAGCGATTCTTTATGGTGATCTTGTTTAGACCCCGGTAGTCAATACAAGGTCTAAGACCACCATCTTTCTTCTGAACGAAAAAAAACTCTGCCCCGGCCGGTGACCGAGAAGGGCGGATGAACCCCTTTCCCAGGTTCTCAGTAATGTACTCCTGCATTGCTAGTTTCTCCGGCCCGGAAAGATTATAGAGATGACCCCTAGGGGGCATACAAAAAGATCTTAGATCGATAGGGCAGTCGAAACTCCGATGGGGTGGGAGTTTGTCAGCGGACCTAGGACAGAACACATCCGCAAATTCAGCGTATTGTGCTGGTACCCCTTTAACCTCTACCTTGGCAGCACAAATGGCAATCCTCCCCAAACAATGAGTGTGGCAATAAGGTGACCAGCTGAGTAGCTGACCTGAGGCCCAATCTATTTGTGGAGAATGGAGCTGCAACCAGGGCATACCGAGAATTACGGTGGAGGTTGCCATGCGTAGAACAAGAAACTGTAAAGTCTCCTTATGTAGAACCCCTATCGTGCATGACAACCTTGGGGCATGAGATAGAGGTTGTCTACACTGTAGGGGAGAATCATCCACTGCTGTGACGACTATTTGTCGGTCTAAGGGCTGTAAGGGAACACCCAGTCCTTTCACAAATTCGTAATCAATAAAATTGGCCGCGGACCCAGAGTCTACGAAAGCTTCTGTACAAACAGTAAAATTCCCCCAGGAAATGGAACACGGGAGGAGTAACCGATTATTCTGTTTTAGAGGTATTACATTGGTATTACATTGCATCTAGGGTATTACCTCTAACTACACCTAGACAGCAGCGTTTCCCGATTTCCTGGGGCAATTTTGAGCAATATGACCCTGCTCTGCACAATATAAACAAAGATTTTCTGCCCTTCTACGTTCTTTCTCGGCCCGAGTCAACCGAGAATGTCCGATTTGCATCAGCTCGTCAGTAGGAGGAGTAGGCGATGAGGATGGATAAGAAAGAGCTCTTACTGCGTTCCTGCCTCTCGATTGGCGCTGATAGCGCAATCTGCGATCCGTACGTATCGCCAAGGAAATGGCGTCATCGACGGACTTGGGTTCTGGGTGTCCTAACATCAACTCAGAGACTGCGTCTGACAGGCCTGAGAGGAAGCAGTCTAATAAGGCGTAGGACCCCCACCTAGATGACACGGCCCACCTTCTGAATTCGGCCGCATAAACTTCAACCGAATCTCGACCCTGCTTGAGAGTTTTGAGCTTCCTCTCAGCAGTGATCGAAGCATCCGGGTCATCATAAATTATAGCCATTGCTTTAAAGAACTCCTCAACTGACGTCAGTGCTGTATCCTCAGGTGAAAGACCATATGCCCCGGTTTGTGAGTCCCCGGACAATAAGGTCTTAATAAAGGTCACCCTTTGCTGCTCAGAACCTGACGCAGTTGGTCGTAGTTTAAAATAAGACAAAACCCGGTTGCGAAAGTTCTGGAAGTCGGATCTTTGCCCTGAAAACTTTTCGGGCACTGGCATATGGAGATCTGTGACCGGAGGGGATTGCACAGTGGCCACAGTCGTCTGTAAGACTCGTACAGACCCAGCCAATTGATCGATCTGAGTCTGTTGCGAATTAACCACCTCAATAAGGTTGTTAAGTGAGGTGGCTAGAGTCTCGATCTGACTGCATAGTGCTTCCATACTAGTGGTCTGCTGTTCTGTAACAATCGGTGTCAGCACACAGAGAGAATCTTATTATTAGCGGTCTGCAGTATCGCCAAGAATGCAGATATAAACCCGATTATTGGCGATCTGCAGAATCACTGATTATACGGATATATTGCTAACCTCTGGACACCCAGCAAAAGAAACACAATAAAGACAGTAATATCACAGAAGTGTGGAAATATCCACCTCACAGCAATTCCTCAGAGGTGTGGTTACCTCTGAATGGGAACCCCGTGAGTGAGATCCTCTAACCAGGCAGAGTGAGGAATCTCAACCCCTAGCAGTAATCGTCTGCTTGGGGCAGGCGTCTCGGAGAGGCAAGCCTCAGAGATAACCCTCCAGTGGCAGACGTTCCACTGAAGGGAGAAAGGTCAGACAGGCAAGAGTTCGGCAACAGAGATGGCGACAGCAGTACAGGAGCGTGAGGCAGAAGAGTAATCGGTAATCAGGCAGAGGTCAGCAACAAGAATCAGATAGGCAGAGGTACAATAGCGTAGAGAGAGAGAGTAGTCAAGGATAGCCGGAGTCAAAACACAGATACAATATCAATACAATCCTAACTAAGGTGTGAAATCCTTAGTATCAACACCAGGGCACTGAGCTAAGGTCTGAGCGCTAACACAGAAGTGTATTCACGACAGCAGACAAGGAGCAACTGACAGACAGCTCCTTTTATGCTGGGGAACACTCTAGCAGCGTCCCCCAGCCGCCCAGCCAATCCCCAGCACTGCCCCCCGCCGGCAGCAGAGCGGAATCCCCCTGGGATGCGGAGTCCGCCGCCACATGTGTTCCGGCGGCGGCTCCGTCATCCCTTACATGAGTCTTTTAGATAGAACAGCTAATTCAGTCTTGCTTGGGTTATAGCTGGACAAGTTAACCACAGGTAAAAGTTTGGCAGATTTAGGCTCTGAACAGGGTTCACTTGTATCATTCTCCGGAATGTTTGTAGCTTTGAGTCTAAGCAGGGGTCTAGTCCTGGAAAAAGAAGTGAGTGGACTCACCCTAAAAACCTCTGTGCGGCACGCCCAAAAATGGGCGTGGTCAAGCATAGCGTGGGCATGGTCATGGGTGGGGCCAAATATTCATGGCCTTAGCAGTGGTATAAAAGGTCTGTCAGGGGAAGTTTGAGCTCTGTCGTAGTGTATCCCCAAAAAGTAGATGTAATCTGACAGCATTTCACCAAAAATACACATAATCTGGCAGAGGTTCCTCCAAAATACAGATAATATGGCAGTGGTTCCCCCAAAATAGACATAATCTGGAAGCAGTTCCCCAAAATACGCGAAACCTGTCAGTGGATCACCCAAAATACACGTAACACCCAAAATACATGTAATCTGGCAGTAGTGGTCCCCCAACATACACAATCTGGCAGCGGTTCCCCAAAATACACGTAATCTGGCATCAGCGGTTCCCCAAAAATACAGATCTGACAGCAGTTCTCCCAAAATAGGTACCCCCAGTATAGCTAGCCAGGTCTATAGGTGTCCCCAGTATAAGTAGCCATGTGTATAGTTGTCCCCAGAATAGGTGGCCAGATGTAGAGATGTCACCAGAATAGGTAGCCAGGTGTATAGATGTCCTTAGAATAGGTGGTCAGGTGTATAGATATTCCCAGAATAGGTGGCCAAGTGTATAGATGTCCCCAGAATAGGTAGCCAGGTCTATAGGTGTCCCCAGTATAGCCAGGTGTCCCCAGTATATGTAACCAGGTGTTCAGGTGTCCCCAGTATAGCCAGGTGTATAGGTGTCCCCAGTATATGTAGCCAGGTGTATATGTGCCCAGTATATGTAGCCAGGTGTACATGTGCCCAGTGTATGTAGCCAGGTGTATATGTGCCCAGTGCATGTAGCCAGGTGTATATGTGCCCAGTGTATGTAGCCAGGGGTATATGTGCCCAGTATATATAGCCAGGTGTATAGTGGCCCCAGTATATGTAGCCAGGTGTATATGTGCCCAGTATATGTAGCCAGGTGTATAGTGGCCCCAGTATATGTAGCCAGGTGTATAGTGGCCCCAGTATATGTGGCCAGGTGTATAGTGGCCCCAGTATATGTAGCCAGGTGTATAGTGGCCCCAGTATATGTAGCCATGTGTATAGTGGCCCCAGTATATGTAGCCAGGTGTATAGTGGCCCCAGTATATGTAGCCAGGTGTATATGTGCCCAGTATATGTAGCCAGGTGTATATGTGTACAGTATATGTAGCCAGGTGTATAGCTGTCCCCAGTATATGTAGCCAGGTGTATAGTGGCCCCAGTATATGTAGCCAGGTGTATATGTGCCCAGTATATGTAGCCAGGTGTATATATGCCCAGTATATGTAGCCAGGTGTATAGGTGTCCCCAGTATATGTAGCCAGGTGTATAGTGGCCCCAGTATATGTAGCCAGGTGTATATGTGCCCAGTATATGTAGCCAGGTGTATAGGTGTCCCCCCAGCTGGAGGGGAGCAGCGCAGCAGAGAGGAGCATTGTGCGCAGCGTGGGGAAGGGCGGACATTCCCCCCCCCCTCACCTTGGAGCTCCTCTCCGTGGCTCTCCCCTCCATAAAGAATGCGGCAGCGGTGACTGGCAGCGGCATCAGTGGGCGGGACTTACCTCCTCCAGCGAGTGGACGCTGTTCGTGCAGCTACTCTGGTCTAGTGAAGACCAGAGTAGCTGCACGAACAGCGTCAACCCAGAACGCTGGAGGAGGTAAGTCCCGCCCACTGATGCCGCTGCCAGTCACCGCCGCCGCATTCTTTATGGAGGGGAGAGCCACGGAGAGGAGGCTCAAGGTGAGGGGGGGGGGGGGAAACGTCCGCCCTTCCCCACGCTGCGCACAATGCTCCTCTCTGCTGCGCTGCTCCCCTCCAGGGTGCTAGGGGGGACAGCGTCCACTGTCCAAAAAAAGTGAGTGGACGCCGTCCCCCCGCGTTCACGCAGGACTCGACCCCTGAGTCTAAAGCTGTGGAGTTTCTTTATTTTGTTTTGGATGAAACGGTGCTGTAATTTTTTGTAGAATGCCTGTAATGTAGATTTAAGGCTTTCTGATGATGGTCCTTGCAGTGTAGAATAGAGTAAATGTAGATTATCTTGGGTAATTCTCTTCTTGCTGTAACAAACCTTAATGAGATGATTTCTGATCCTTTCTGCTGTTCTGTAGCAGAGTCGCTGTGAAAAATGGGTGTTGAAGGTATGCTGAATTGGGTTTCTGATAGTAATACCTTTTGGGATCAGATTTTCTTTCTTGCACTTTGATAGAAAAAATATGTCACTGTCCAGTTGTGCCAATTTCTTCAGTAGGCACACTTTGCACCTACAGTCCTCTTACAGCAATATTCCTTTTGACACTATGTAGAGATAAGTGTTTAGCAGTCTTCCTTTCACTTGATACATATGTCTCACAATTTGTGACAATTGTTTCACATTAATTCATATGTTTTGTAAAAAAAATTGTTTTGATTGTTCTTGTAATCATAATCAATAATCTGATTTTATGGGTCCTGAGTCTTGGGGCTCGATTCACAAAGCGGTGCTAACCCAGTTAGAGACTTTAGGCATGATAACCATTGCACCACGCTGGTGAAAAGCCAGTTTAGGTGTGATAAGTTTAGGCATGATAAGTTTAGATAAGTTTAGATCGCTTGCAAAGTCCCGCACGCAAAGCAGCGCCATTAAACTTTATGCAAAGTGCACCAGACTTTGCTAGCGCAAAACTTTTGATCAGCTGTGCACTGCGGTGCTAACCCAGTTGGCGCTTAAACTTATCACGCCTAAACTTATCACGCCTAAACTTATCATGCCTAAACTTATCACACCTAAACTTATCACACCTAAACTTATCATGCCTAAACTGAGTTTAGGCATGATAAAGGGCTTTTCACCAGCGTGCTAACTGTTAACACCGCTTTGTGAATCAGGCCCTTTGTGTCCTCTGGCAATTTTCCTCTCAGTTTTCTCCATTATTTGTCTGATGAAGCGGGGTTATGACCTGCGAAACATGTTGCAGTCTAGAGTACCTAATAAATGTTATTTTGATTTTAAAATAACGGCTTTCATGATGATGGTATTGCCCAGGACCCCCGGGATGCAATTGAAACCTGAAATAAACACTCGGACTGCTGATTGGATTTAAATGGCAAGAGCAGCCCTTTATTAAAATAAATAACACTTTTTGCAAAATGTAAAACAAATAATGGGAAACATATTCATGTACCCCTCGGAGGGGGAGGCTTCGGAGGCTACAAAAAAACAGAAAAAACAGCACAACTTGACTAGGCCCTTAGCCGTGAAAGAAACTGGCTTAGGGACAGAGTTGTGAGCAACAAAAAATGGTCCTATCTGTCATCGATCCTCATCACCAACGAGAAACCACACCAAGGCGGATCCTCTCACCACCAAAAACACTGACCGTTACTGGGCCTGAGAAGCCTCTCCCCCGCCACAGTGCCCCAAGCGAGAAGCCTCACAAGACAAGACAAATAACATTTATATCATGCTTTTCTCCTGGCAGACTCAAAGTGCCAGAGCTGCAGCCACTAGGATGCACTCTATAGGCAGTAGCAGTGTTAGGGAGACTCACCTAAGGTCTCCTACTGAATAGGTGCTAGCTTACTGAACAAGCAGAGCTGAGATTTGAACCCTGGTCTCCTGTATCAGAGGCAGAGCCCTTACACATTACACCATCCAGCCACTAGCTGCACCATCCAGCCACTAGCTGCACCATCTAGCCACTAGCTACACCATCCATCCACTACCTACACCATCCAGCCACTACCTCACATACATTTAAGGCTCATTGAATTCCATCCTGAAGGCCAAAAGCCCAGAAATCAATGCCAACGGCATTCAGATGGTCCCCATCAGCCCTCAAATACGATTCTATGTCTGCTTCGAGATCAACATGCCTGACTATGTTTCCCCCAATCCTACAAATGAAATGCCCCACTGCCTTATTCAGCTTAAAATGCACCTTGTTCAGCCTAAGGAAAGTACGCGCAAGGCGCCAGGTCTGACGCGCTACAATGTCAGACCAAACCAATATAGTCTCTGGAAACTCGGAACAAATTTGCAATGCATCTGACTTAATTTCCTGAATAATGCTCCTGGTAGACCTGCAAGCCAAATCATTCCCTCTGCATGGATGACAAGGATGTCTGGGGCTCTGTCCAATCTGGAGTACCTGTGCAGCTTGGGAAACACCCTAGGCCAGAGCATACCTGAAATCCCAATCCATCTGCCAGACCTCCGCCCTGGGGAATCCCAGTTGGCGGCTCACAGGCCGGACATCAGCTCGCCTAGCACCCCAGGCCACGAATGAATGCCACAGGATCCAAACCAGGGAGGGAGGAGTACCTGAAACACACAAACAAAAACACTGATAAACAAACTGCGTGAGACATAACCAACCACAACAGTAAACAAGGACCAAGTAGAGATGAATGATGAAAATAACAAAGGAAAGAAGCTAAGCCAAGTGAGGATGGACATACAAAGCAAACTGTGAAGACTCCCACCTGCCAATACGCTTCACCACTTCATCGGAAAGGCCCCAGCGTGCTGCCTCAGTGGCCACCCCAATCCGGAAAGAATGCAACAAATACTGCAGAGCAGGCAACCCACTTGGGAAAGACACTTTCAAAAAATTGCCACAAATTGATATTTGGATAACACATTGCCGTTCTGATGACAAAAGAAGGACCACCCAATGGATGACTGCACAGCCAAGTACTCTGACTACTGCGACAGGGCAAATGGCCGCATCACTGATGGCAAAGAAGCAGATGGACCGACCGCAACCCACCTGATCAGTTTTTGACCGACAAAGCCATATGTCCAGAGCATCTGCATGTAACACCACATCCTGAGATTGAAGGCCCCCTCCACTAGCCTCCTGCTGACCACCTCACTAACACGAAAGGCACCAAAAAATGACACAGCAAAAGCTGACCTAAACAACTTAACTTCATATGTAGAAGAGCAAATTGACTACAGCTGCGACGCAATGCGCTGAAGCAGATCTAATGTAACTGGGCAATGCCAGTCCTTATGCTTCTAGCCTATACAATAACTTTTCATGCTTGCTTAACCTCCCTGGCATTCTATTAAGATCACCAGGGTGGCTGCGGGAGGGTTACTGAAAGTTGGCTGCATGAAAGCCCACTAGAGGGCGCTCCCGATGCGTACTTCTGATCGCCTCCGGCAATCAGAAGTAACAAGGAAGGCCACAATGAGCGGCCTAACTTGTTTCGCTTTCCTCGTCACCATGGCGACGAGCGTAGTGACATCATGGATGTCAGCCGAAGTCCTGACATCAGCCGCCTCCGATCCAGCCCTTAGCGCTGGCCGGAACTATTTGTTCCGGCTGCGCTGGGCTCGGGCGGCTGGGGGGACCCTCTTTCGCCGCTGCACGCGGCGGATCGCCATGCTGCGGTGGCGATCAGGTAGCACACGCGGCTGGCAAAGTGCCGGCTGCGTGTGCACCTTTTTATGTCATCAAAATCGGCCCAGCAGGGCCTGAGCGGCACCCTCCGGCGGTAATGGACGAGCTGAGCTCGTCCAGACCGCTAAGGAGGTTAACTACAAAACATTTTGGAATGTCATCCTCTCTGGCCAACTTAAAACCGAAAGCCAGGCCCAACAATTTATTTGCCATGGCTGAGCAAAACACTCCATCTGCAAAACTGAGCCCATTGTAGTAAAGGAGCAGACTCACCCGTTCATGTTCTGATGCACAACCACCCACTTGTTGTTCAAGAACACGCCACTGCTGCCATGCTGCGCCATAAGCACTTCAGGTAGTATTGGTAATTATAATCTGATCAGGTCTGAAGCGAGCTGAAAGGGATGCTCCAGCCTCCACAGCTATTCAGGACAATGAACCCCCTCTCCTCTGTGTCCCGCGCTGTGGTGCACAACTTCTCCCACTGAAACCAAGAAAAGCATCAGCTACCATATTGCACGAACCAAGAATATGAACAGCAACAACAAACATGTTCAAGTGCAAAGACAACAAGACTAAATGACGAAGTAAACTCACGACAGGTGGAGAGGATGCTGACAGAGTATTAATGGCTGAAACTACCACCTTGTTTTTACAATTAAAACTGATTTTTTTATTACACAAATCAGATCCTCACAACGTAACCGGCAGAACTATTGGGAACAGTTCCAGAAGAGCCAAATTCTTGCAAAAACCTGCTTGATGCCACACTCCAGGCCAGGGCCCTGCACTCCAGCGACCGCAAAAATAAATGCCGTAACCAGTCGAGCCAAAAGCATCTGTAAACAACTCTAAATCCCAACTAGTGCCTCCATCCTCGATCTAGTAAGATCGCCTGTTGTACTCCCACAAAAAGGAAGCCCAAACGGCCTCAGATCACTTCTGAGGACAGTCTCCAATAGGGATATGTCCACATGCGGCACGTGCAAATAAATAAATGGGTGTCACCACGCACTGGAACATGGGCGTGGTCATGATGGGTCATGGGCAGACTTTAAAAAATAAAAAAAACACAAAATAAGTAGCGGTGTTATTCACAGAGATTAGGTCTGACCAGATACATTTTAGATAAAATAATCAAGTAGTTACATGCCTCATAATAATTCATCAAGTAGTCAATAGAGTTGGGCCGAACCTCCGATTTTAGGTTCGCGAACCGGGTTCGCGAACCTTCGCGGAAAGTTCGGTTCGCCGAAAAGTTCGCGAACCGCAATAGACTTCAATGGGGATGCGAACTTTGAAAAAAAAAAAATTATGCTGGCCACAAAAGTGATGGAAAAGATGTTTCAAGGGGTCTAACACCTGGAGGGGGGCATGGGGGAGTGGGATACACGCCAAAAGTCCCCGGGAAAAATCTGGATTTGACGCAAAGCAGCGTTTTAAGGGCAGAAATCACATTGAATGCTAAATGACGGGCCTAAAGTGCTTTAAAACATCTTGCATGTGTATACATCAATCAGGTAGTGTAATTAAGGTACTGCTTCACACTGACACACCAAACTGTTCACTGAACAGAACAAGTATACAGTGGCGGGTTCACTGAACAGAACAGGTATGCAGTGGCGGGTTCACTGAACAGAACAGGTATGCAGTGGCGGGTTCACTGAACAGAACAGGTATGCAGTGGCGGGTTCACTGAACAGAGCAGGTATGCAGTGGCGGGTTCACTGAACAGAACAGGTATGCAGTGGCGGGTTCACTGAACAGAACAGGTATGCAGTGGCGGGTTCACTGAACAGAACAGGTATGCAGTGGTGGGTTCACAGAACAGGTATGCAGTGGTGGGTTCACAGAACAGGTATGCAGTGGTGGGTTCACTGAACAGGTATGCAGTGGTGGGTTCACAGAACAGGTATGCAGTGGTGGGTTCACAGAACAGGTATGCAGTGGTGGGTTCACAGAACAGGTATGCAGTGGTGGGTTCACAGAACAGGTATGCAGTGGTGGGTTCACAGAACAGGTATGCAGTGGTGGGTTCACAGTACAGGTATGCAGTGGTGGGTTCACAGAACAGGTATGCAGGGGTGGGTTCACAGAACAGGTATGCAGTGGTGGGTTCACAGAACAGGTATGCAGTGGTGGGTTCACAGAACAGGTATGCAGTGGTGGGTTCACTGAACAGGTATGCAGTGGTGGGTTCACAGAACAGGTATGCAGTGGCATACACTAATTGGCTACACTGGGCCTGCTGACTGTGATGTAGAGGGTCAAAGTTGACCCTCCATGGTGCATTATGGGGCGAACCGAACTTCCGAAAACGTTCGCCTGCGGGACGCGAACCACGGAAGTTCGCATGGAACCGTTCGCAGGCGAACCGTTCGGCCCAACTCTAGTAGTCAAATGGCAGCAGATTTTCCAACAAACTGCAATCAGATTGGCGGCAGATTTCCCCACAAAATGCAATCAAATTGGTCGCAGATATCCCCACAAAATGCAATCAAATTGGTGGCAGATTTCCCCACAAAATGCAATCAAATTGGCGGTAGATATCCCCACAAAATGCAATCAAATTGGCGGCAGATTTCACCACAAAATGCAATCAAATTGGCGGCAGATTTTCCGACAAAATGCAATCAGATTGGCGGTAGATATCCCCACAAAATGCAATCAAAGTGGCGGCAGATTTCCTCACAAAATGCAATCAAATTGGCGGCAGATATCCCCACAAAATGCAATCAAATTGGCGGCAGATTTCCCCACAAAATGCAAATAGATTGGCGGCAGATATCACCACAAAATGTAATCAAATTGGCAGCAGATTTCCCAACAAAATACAATCAGATTGGTGGCAGATATCCCCACAAAATGCAACTAGATTGGTGGCAGATATCCCCAAAAAATGCAATTAGATTGGCGGCAGATATCCCCACAAAATGCAATCAGATTGGCGGCAGATTTCCCCACAAACTGCAATCAGATTGATGGCAGATTTCCCCACAAAATGCAATCAAATTGGCGGCAGATATCCCCACAAAATGCAATCAAATGGGCGGCAGATATCCCTACAAAATGCAATCAAATTGGCAGCAGATATCCCCACAAAATGCAATCAGATTGGCGGCAGATATCCCCACTAAATGCAATCAGATTGGCAGCAGATACCCCCACAAAATGCAATTAGATTGGCAGCAGATACCCCCACAAAATGCAATCAGATTGACAGCAGATACCCCCACAAAATGCTATCAGATTGGCAGCAGATACCCCCACAAAATGCAATCAGATTGGCAGCAGACTTCCCCACAAAATATAATCAGATTGGCAGCAGATATCACAAATGCAATTAAATTGGCAGCAGATATCCCCACAAAATGCAAATAGATTGGCGGCAGATATCACCACAAAATGTAATCAAATTGGCAGCAGATTTCCCAACAAAATACAATCAGATTGGTGGCAGATATCCCCACAAAATGCAATTAGATTGGCGGCAGATATCCCCAAAAATGCAATTAGATTGGCGGCAGATATCCCCACAAAATGCAATCAGATTGGCGGCAGATTTCCCCACAAACTGCAATCAGATTGACGGCAGATTTCCCAACAAAATACAATCAGTTTGGCGGCAGATATCTCCACAAAATGCATTCAGATTGGCGGCAGATATCCCCACAAATGCAGGTCCCCAGTTAGTGGGGGCCCCCGTGCTGGAAGGGGGCAGTGGGCACAGAGCAGCGGAGAGGGGGGGAAGCCCCCCAGTTTAGGTAAGCAGGTCACAGGTGTCCCCAGTTAGGTAGGCAGAGCCAGGTCTAAATTCCCCCCAGCTTGGAAGGGGGGGCAGCGGGCACAGAGCAGCAGGAAGGGGGGAAGCTTTAGGGGCCCCTGCTTCCGCGCTCCCCCATCCCCCTCCAAAATTGCAGCCAGCAGCGGCAGTGAGCGGGGAATAGCTGTAATGAGTGGTGTTACCAAGAACAGACTTCTGATTATCAAGTGATCTGCAGCATCACCTATAATCAGATATATACCGGATTATATGGTGATCTGCAGAATCACCAATAATACTGGTATATAGGTGCTGGTGTGTAACAGGCAAGTAATACCACTTTATTGCACAGCGTGTAGTGATTGGTGCAACAGTAAGTACTGACAGTTTTAACAGTACCTCACCAGAGGAGCGGGTGGGCACTGCCAGTACAGCACCTCTCACCAGAGACGAGGGCTCCCTGGTGAGAGTAGAGTGGTCAGACAGAACGATTCGGCAACAGACAGACAGATTACAGTACAGAATCGACAGGCAAAAGCAGAACGGTTTTCAGGCAGAGTTTAGCGCCAAGGACAGATGGGCAAAGGTACAGAATCAGGAGACAGAGACAGAGTGTTTAACAAGCTGAGTTGGCAACAGGATCAGATAGGCTAAAGTACAGAATCACTAAGAGTAAGAATGGTCAGAGCTAGCCAGAGTCTTGCACAGATAATACACAATATTAGTACAATTTTAAGCTATCAAGCAGATCCTAAGCTTAGTGTTGTTAAGATATGTGATGTTTTATATGCCCTTATACAGCTTATGCACTGATCTAAAGTCATATGATAATGTTGTCTGTTAACCAGGAAGTGTTAAAATAAAGTTGTGCTCAGAGAACAAAAAAAAAAGAAAAGAAAAGAGGAAGAGAAGAGAACAGTGTGTGTATCTGAGAAACCTAAAGCATGGTGCCTGTGTGAGTTTATCCTCCATCAGAGATCTGCTGTAGCTCACAAGATAAGATTAGAAAACAGCATCAGACCGGTTATCCCTGCTCTTAAATCAAAATGGCAACAGGTTATGGGCCCAGGAGAGAGGGAACAAGCCGATGGAACAGGCTGCTTTTCGATGGAGATGAGAAGAATTATGAGCTGTGGGAGACAAAATTCCTAGGCCATCTGCGCTTGATGAACCTTAAAGAGACCATCCTGCATGAACCATCAGATGAAGCAGACCCTATTCAAGATAGGAGTAAGAATGAAGAAGCTTATGCTGAGCTAATCCAGTTCCTAGATGACAAAAGTCTGTCTCTTATAATGAGAGACGCAGCTGATAATGGAAGAAAAGCATTGCAACTTCTGAGAGATCATTATGCTGGCAAAGGTAAGCCACGTATCATAAATTTATACACAGAACTGACATATCTTCAGAAATCTGAATGTGAAAGTGTCACAGACTATATCATACGCACAGAAACAGCTATTACAGCACTTAGAAATGCAGGAGAGACCCTCAGTGATGGACTACTAGTTGTTATGATTCTTAAAGGCCTACCTGAATCATTCAAACCATTTGCAATACATATAACACAAGGCAAAGAAGATGTGACTTTTGCTGACTTTAAAACCCAGTTAAGAATTTTTGAGGACACTGAAAAATATTGTAGCAGCACAAGTACTGATAATGTTATGAAGACCAGCACCCCTGTTACAAAAGCAAGGGAGAAAGACATCCTTATCTGCTACAGTTGTAATCAGAAAGGTCACAAAGCGAATGCATGTCCAAGCAGAGTGAATAAAAGGAAGACACAGTGGTGTAATCATTGCAAGAGCTCCACTCACAGAGAGACATTGTGCAGACGGAAAGCACGAGACAATGTAAAGCATGTACTTGATGATACAGAACAAACATTTGCCTTTAAAATAAGTGAAGACCAGTTGAGCAATTCTATAGCAAAAAGCCTAATGGTAGATACAGGAGCAACATCGCATATTATCACAGACATTAAGAAATGTAAAAGATTTGACACATCGTTTAAGCCAGAGAAACATTACATGGAGTTGGCAGATGGAACAGAACTTCAGGTGTAGCACTCAAGAGGGGCGACGCAGAAGTGTACCTAATGGACAGTAAGGGAAAACAAGTGAGGACATTGCTACAGAATGCATTATTTATCCCCACATATCCACAGGACATTTTATCTGTTGAGGCAGCAACAAAGAATGGAGCATCTGTTGAATTCCGACAAGATGACAGTGTTCTGGTTCATAAGAATGGTACAAAATTTATTATAAAGAAATACAACAGGCTTTACTACTTGAACACCTACAAGGGATGTGACGACAGTTGTTACGGTTGTTATGATATTCAGATATGGCATGAAATCCTTGGTCATTGTAATTACGATGATATCTTGAAACTACAGAATCTAGTAGATGGAATGAAGATCAAAGGTAAAGTTGATAAGTCCAACATGAATTGTGAGATCTGTACCCAAGGGTTTGTTCAGAGTAGAAACAGAGAGTCTGACACCCGTGCAAAATGCCCACTTGAACTAGTACACACAGATTTAGCAGGTCCTATAGAGCCAGTTGCAAAAGATGGATTTCGATACATCATAGCATTCACTGATGATTATTCTGGTGCAGTGTTTGTGTACTTTCTGAAAAACAAGAGTGACACAGTTCTAGCCACAGAGAAGTTTATGGCTGATACTGCCCCCTATGGGATCATTAAGAGAATAAGGTCAGACAATGGTACTGAATTTACATCGAATGACTTCCAGTCACTACTTAGAAAGAGGAGCATAAGACATGAGACTTCAGCACCTTACTCACCACATCAAAATGGAACTGCTGAAAGAAACTGGAGAACACTGATAGAAATGGCAAGATGTATGCTGATAGAGAGTAAAGTACCAAAAGAGTTATGGACATATGCAGTGATGACAGCAGCTATGATTCGGAACCGATGTTTTAACAGTCATTTGAAACAAACGCCATACAACACACTGACAGGGAAGAAACCAGACTTTTCAAAATTGAAAATTTTTGGATCAGAATGTTTTGCATACAAACATGATAGGAAAAATCTGGATCCAAAGTGCACAAAAGGAATTTTTGTAGGATATGACAAAAATAGTCCTTCTTACCTGGTGTATTACCCAGACACTGGCAAAGTCTTCAAGCACAGACTAGTAAAATTCATTGAAAAGGCTGTAATTGAGAAACAAACTCAGACTGAGCAGTTGGACAGTGATGATGAATGCTATGGAGAAAGGAATGTAATTCCCATATCGAGTCCAATGACTAAAGATACCCCAGCTTCTTTAGCAGAGATTACAGAGGATAAAGATGATGACCATGGTACAAGATACCCCACAAGAAAAAGAAACACTCCTCAGTATTTGAATGACTATGTACTAGAATCAGTTCGTGATGATCAGGTACTGATGAATATAGACTACTGCTACAGAGCACATGATGTACCTCAGACCTTCAGAGAAGCCATGGAATCACCCCAGTCACTAATGTGGTTAAATGCAATGAAGGATGAGATGGAATCACTAAAGGAGAATGATACCTTCACATTGACCACCCTACCGGAAGGCAAAAACTCAGTGGGGGGTAGATGGGTATACGTGATAAAAAGCAATGCAAATGGAACTGAAACGTACAAAGCCAGGTTTGTAGCAAAAGGGTATAGTCAGGTAAAGGGAACTGACTACATGGAAACTTTTTCTCCAACTGCAAATTTTACTTCATTACGCATTTTGATGCAAATGGCAGCACAATATGATTTGATCCTGCATCAAATGGATGTGAAGACAGCTTACTTGCATGCCCCAATTGACTGTGAGATCTATATAGACCAACCAGAAGGGTTTGAGATAAAAAATGACACAAATGAAAAGCTAGTTCTAAAACTAAAGAAGTCACTGTATGGTCTTAAGCAATCGGGAAGAAACTGGAACAAAATGCTACATGACTATCTATGTTCAAATGCATTTGTACAGAATTCTGTGGACCATTGTGTATATGCCAAACAGAATGGGAATGAACAAGCAATATTACTAATATGGGTTGATGATCTGATCATTGCTGCTAGCAATGAAAAACTACTCAATGATGTGAAGTCAACACTTGCGACAAAATTCAAAATGAAGGATCTTGGGAAACTGAACTATTTTCTGGGTATCAATTTTGAACAGACTAGTGGATCAGTGAAGATGAATCAGAAGAGATACATTTTGAAAATGCTAGAAAGATTTGGTATGTCAGATTGTAAACCGAGATCTACTCCTTGTGAACAAAGATTAGATTTTGACAACAAAAGTGAACCTGCAGATGTAAAAAGCTATCGGGAGATAGTAGGCAGCTTGATTTATGTGACTACATGTACAAGACCAGATTTGAGTTGGACTATAAGCAAATTGTCACAACACTTTTCACAACCAAGTGTACAACACATGATCATTGCCAAACACGTACTGAGATAATTGAAAGGAACTGTCAATTTTGAACTATGCTACAGAAAATGCAAAGAGAAATTAAAACTAGAGGCGTATAGTGATGCCAGTTGGGCCTCAGACCAGATTGACAGGAAAAGTACAACAGGATATTGTTTCAGCCTGACTGAAAATGGACCCCTGATTTCTTGGAAATCGAAGAAACAACCAACAATTGCTCTATCATCCTGTGAAGCTGAATATATAGCGTTAGCCGCAACCACACAGGAGAGTCTATATCTTGCACAATTGCTAAGAGAATTGGACAGTGAATGTCAATACGAGCCAGTAAAGATTTTTGAAGACAATCAGAGTGCGATAGCTCTCTCAAAGAACCCAGTTTGCCATCAGAGATGCAAACATATTGACATTAAATTCCATTTCCTTATATCTGTTCTAAGTGAGGGCAAGATAGATCTTGAGTATTGTTCTACGGACAAAATGGTAGCTGATGTTATGACTAAGCCAATAACAAAGTTTAAGCTAGATAGGTTTGTAAGTTACATTTTTGGAGTGTAGGCAGTTAATGATGTAACTGTACCAAACTATTCCTCTTAAGCAGTATAAGAGCAAGTGGGGGTGTTAAGATATGTGATGTTTTATATGCCCTTATACAGCTTATGCACTGATCTAAAGTCATATGATAATGTTGTCTGTTTGTTACCCAAGAAGTGTTAAAATAAAGTTGTGCTCAGAGAACAAAAAAAAAAGAAAAGAAAAGAGGAAGAGAACAGTGTGTGTATCTGAGAAACCTAAAGCATGGTGCCTGTGTGAGTTTATCCTCCATCAGAGTTCTGCTGTAGCTCACAAGATAAGATTAGAAAACAGCATCAGACCGGTTATCCCTGCTCTTAAATCAAAATGGCAACAGAATTCCCAGCTCCTGCCGGTTCTAATACACTAGGGAACTGACTAAGGTCTGAGCGCTAACATGAAGTATTCACGACAGCAGACAAATTGCAAGTGAAGCTGAGAAGCTTAAAGAGACACTGAAGCAAAAAAAAAATATGATATAGTGAATTGGTTGTGTACTATGATTAGCAGCAAAGAAAATATTCTCATACTTTTATTTTCAGGTATATAGTGTTTTTTTTTAACATTGCATCATTCTATAATATGTGCACATTACACAACACTCAGCATTCAAAATGAGTCTTTCAGAGCAGTCTGTGAAGTAATGACCTCTCCTCTAGCAGAGGAAAAGTAAATAGTCCAGGAACAGTTGAGATAATAAAAGTCAGATAACAGCCCTCTCCACGACTAACTTAAGGGGCCCATACACTCAGCCGATTTTCTGGCCGACCGATCGATCCCGATCGATCGATCGATTGATCGTTTGCAAATCGGTTGGCCAATCGACCGATCGATGGCCGATTTCGATCGATTTCGATGGATTTCCATCGAACTGGCAGGGTGGAAAATTTAGGTCGATCTGATGAGATTGCTTATCAGTTTGCATTGGCCTTAATGGAAATCTGATGGCAAAAAAATGCCATCAGATCGAATTTCAATAGATTTCAAACTGAAATCTATTGGAATTCTATCCTGGTAAAAAATGTTCGAAAAACGCATCAGATAGATCATCAGATGCATTTCTTATCTATCTGCTGCCAATCTGACGAGTGTATGGGCACCTTTAGTCAGAGAGCTTAATGGCTTGTTTGCATAGAGATAACAACTGGAGTTTCTCAACTCTTCCTGTACTGGAAACAATTACACTGATGTATCTGATCTTAATGTTTTATTTCTTAGCTGTGCTACACATACAAATCATAATATCATCATTTTTTTTTCGCTTCAGTGTCTCTTTAAGAAGTGGAGGAGACCCTCCAGGCACGCCCATCAGCCTCCGCCAATCAGGAGAGGCGAGCGTGCTCCCTGATGTCAGCCGACCAGCTGGTCAGCTGACACGCCTCCTCCTGGCATAAAGATCCTGACGGTGAGCGCGCGCACGCGCTAATGTGCTCCTGAGAATAGTAGAGACATGCGTCCCTGGCGTACTAGATGCCTGGGACGCGGAAAACCTGGCAGGCAGGGACTCAGTAATGCCCGCGGTGGACCCACCATCCACCCCAGCCGACAAGCGACGACCACCCGCACCGGTCCTCGGCGTGCTAGACGCCTGACACACAGGGAGACTGGCAGACAGGGAACCAGAAGCAGCTGCTATCCACCGCAGCTGATAATTCACTATTCATTACAGTACCCCCCCCCCCCCCCCCTTGAGGCCTGGACTCCGGACACGTACCACCCGGTTTCTCAGGATGTAGTTCATGAAACCTTTGTCTCAATTCCTCAGCATGCATGCGATAAGCTGGTACCCACAATCTCTCCTCGGGCCCATACCCCTTCCAGTGCACCAGATACTGAATAGAGTTGCGCACCTTACGGGAATCCAATATCTGTTCAATCTCATACTCTGGTTCTCCATCAATCACCACAGGGGGGGGGAGAGGAATCCACATGCACAGCAGGCTTTAACAGAGACACGTGAAAAGACTTCCCACATCTCATACTGGAAGGCAGAGCGATCGCATAAGTCACATTATTAATTTTCTTGGATACCAGATATGGACCAATAAACCTAGGGCCTAGCTTGGCTGAAGGCTGTTTCAATGCCAAGTGCCGAGTAGAAACCCACACCATATCCCCAGGAACAAATTCCCATTCTGCAGACCGCTTTTTATCAGCATGTTTTTTCTGGGTAATGAATGCCTTTTCCAAATTCCTTTTCACCATAGCCCAGATGTCCCTCAAAGATATCTGCCAATCCTCCATAGCAGGGAGCGAAGAGGACACTACAGGTAACGGTGAGAACTTAGGCGATCTGCCTGAGACCACCTGAAAAGGGGAGAAACCAGAAGAGGAACTCTTCAAATTATTATGTGCGAATTCCGCATACGGCAGGAATTTCGCCCATTCCAATTGAGCATCAGCCACATAGCACCTGAGGAACTGCTCCAGTGACTGATTGACTCTCTCAGTTTGCCCGTTGGTCTGTGGGTGATAGCCTGAGGAGAATGACAAATTCATTCCTAGATGATGACAAAATGCCTTCCAAAATTTGGACACGAATTGCACTCCCCTATCTGACACCACATTTTCTGGTATCCCATGTAACCTAAAAATGTGCTGGATGAAGAGGTCCGCCAATTCCTGAGCTGAGGGGAGTCTGTCTAATGGGATAAAGTGAGCCATTTTGCTGAATCTGTCAACAACCACCCAGATGAGTTTTACCCTCTGACCTGGGAAGTTCCCCCACAAAATCCATGGACAAATGGGTCCACGGTTGCTCAGACACTGGCAAAGACTGGAGTGTGCCCACTGGAGCCTGTCTGGACGGTTTGTTCCTAGCACAAACCGAACAATCTCTGATGAACTCCTTACAGTCAGTTACCAGAGACGGCCACCACACACACCTGTCGAGCAAGTCCTGCTTTCTAGCCACTCCAGGATGCCCTGCATTCTTATGTGCATGGAACAACTGTAGAATCTGCAACCGGAATTGCATAGGAATGAACAGTACCCCATCTGGTTTCCCCTCTGGAATATCCCTTTGGTAAGGACCCAATGCAGACATCCAATCCTCCCACGTGTTGGTGGCTGCTATGACAACCTTCTCAGGCAGGATATTCTCTGGGGCTGGGGGCTGTACTGTCTCAGGCTCAAAACATCTAGACCGAGCGTCTGCCTTGATGTTTTTACTTCCCGGTCTGTAGGTAATGACAAACCTGAACCTTGAGAAAAATAAGGACCAACGGGCTTGTCGAGGACTGAGTCTCTTGGCCCCCTCGATATATTCTAAATTCTTATGGTCTGTATAGACCGTGATTGCATGCTCTGCTCCTTCGAGCCAATGGCGCCATTCCTCAAATGCGAGTTTGACCATCAAGAGCTCGCGGTTCCCAATATCGTAATTTCTCTCGACTGGAGAGAATTTCCGAGAGAAAAAAGCGCACGGACGCAATCTGCCCTGAAGACCTGAGTGTTGAGACAACACAGCCCCAACCCCTACTTCAGACGCATCCACTTCCACAATAAAGGGAAGACTGATATCAACATGCCGCAGAATAGGCGCGGAACAGAACAATTCTTTCAATGTTGCGAAAATCCTTTGATAAACTTCCTATAGTAGTTGGAGAATCCAAGGAACCTCTGAAGTGCCTTCAACCCCAAAGGTTGTGGCCACTCTAGTACGGCAGATACTTTACTAGGGTCCATGGTGAGACCAGTGGTAGAAATGAAATAACCCAGAAAGGGGACTTCAGAGACTTCGAAGAGACACTTCTCTAGTTTAGCATATAGAGAATTCTGTCTGAGTTTTCTTAAAGGATACCCGAACTGAAATGTGACATAATGAGATAGACATGGGTATGTACAGTGCCTAGCACACAAATAACTATGCTGTGTTCCTTTTTTTCTTTCTCTGCCTGAAAGAGTTAAATATAAGGTATGCACGTGGCTGACTCAGACAGGAAGTGACTACAGTGTGACCCTCACAGATAAGAAATTCCAACTATAAAACACTTTCCTAGCAGAAAATTGCTTCTGAGAGCAAGAAAGAGGTAAAAAAGGGGAATTTATTATCAGTGAGGGTCACATTGTAGTCACTTCCTGTCTGAGTCAGGACTGAGTCAGCCACTTACATACCTGATATTTAACTCTTTCAGGAAGAGAAAGAAAAAAAGGAACCCAGCATAGTTATTTGTGTGTTAGGCACTGTACATACCCATGTCTATCTCATTATGTCACATGTCAGTTCGGGTATCCTTTAACACATACTTCACATGTTTCCTGTGTTCGGCTAAACTAGACGAGAAAATGAGTATGTCGTCTAGGTAGCTGAGGACAAACCGCCCTAACACCTCCCGGAAGACCTCATTGATCAACTCCTGGAAGACGGCTGGAGCGTCACACAACCCGAAGGGCATAACCAGGTATTCGTAGTGCCCATCGGGCGTGTTGTACGCCGTCTTCCACTCGTCACCCTCTCTTATGCGGACCAGGTTGTATGCCCCTCTGAGATCGAGTTTGGAGAAGATACTGGCATTAGTAACCTGAGAAAACAAGTAATCTATCAGAGGGAGTGGATAACGATTCTTTACAGTAATTTTGTTTAATCCTCTATTATCAATGCATGGGCAAAGCCCACCGTCCTTCTTTTGTACAAAAAAGAAACCCGCTCCGGCCGGAGACTGTAAAGGACGAATGAACCCTTTAGCCAAATTCTCTTTTATGTACTCCTGCATAGCAAGTTTCTCAGGGCCAGACAAGTTATACAAATGGCCTCTAGGGGGCATACATCCTGATCTCAACTCAATAGCACAGTCGAAACTTCTATGTGGTGGAAGTTTATCTGCAACTTTGGGACAAAAGACGTCAAGGAAATCATTCTAATGTGCAGGCAACCCTTCCATCTGAACCTTGGTGTTACAGACAGCAACTTTCTCCAAACAATGATGATGACAGTGAGACGACCAGCTCAATAGCTGACCAGAACTCCCGTCAATCTGAGGAGAATGTTGTTGTAGCCATGGCATACCAAGAATTACTGTAGAAGTAGCCAATTTGAGCACAAAGAACTGTATTTGTTCTTTATGAAGTACCCCCACTTAACATAGTAATACAGGAGTTTGTGACAAGGGTTGTTTCCCCTGAAGTGGAGAATCATCCACTGCAGTTACAAAAATCTTTCTGTCTAGGGAAACAATGGGAACTCCCAATTTCATAGCAAAATCAGAGTCTATGACATTGACTGCGGAGCCCGAGTCTATGAATGCCTGGGTAGATAAGACTCGATTCTCCCAGGTAATAGAACACTGGAGCAGCAGACGATTTTCTTTTAGAGGTAAGTCTGGCTCGCCTAGGGTAGTACCTCTAGCTACACCTAGGCGGCAGAGTTTTCCGCCTTCTTGCGGCAATTCTGTACCACATGGCCCTTTTCTGCACAGTGCAAACAGAGTCCCTCAGTCAGTCTCCGATTCCTCTCTACCTCCGACAATTTTGAATGTCCGATCTGCATCGGCTCATCCCGGGGAAAAGAAGGAGACGGTGAGGAACTGGCAACAGGCACAGATCTTCCCAAGAATCTGCCTAGGGTTTGTCTCTGGTAACGGACCCGGCGATCTATCTTAACCGTCAATGAGATCGCGTCATCAATGGTTTTGGGCTCGGGATTACTTAACCACCCTGGCGTTCTATTAAGATCGCCAGGGCGGCTGCATGAGGGTTTTTTGTAAATAAAAAAAAAACTATTTCATGCAGCCAACTGAAAGTTGGCTGCATGAAAGCCCACTAGATGGCGCTCCGGATGCGTTCTTCCGATCGCCTCCGGCGGCCAAAATTAACACGGAAGGCCGCAATGAGCAGACTTCCGTGTTTGGCTTCTCCTGTCGCCATGGCGACGAGCGGAGTGACGTCATGGACGTCAGCCGACGTCCTGACGTCCGCCGCCTCCGATCCAGCCCTCAGCGCTGGCCGGAACTATTTGTTCCGGCTGCGCAGGGCTCAGGCGGCTGGGGGGACCCTCTTTCGCCGCTGCTCGCGGCGGATCGCCGCAGAGCGGCGGCGATCGGGCAGCACACGCGGCTGGCAAAGTGCCGGCTGCGTGTGCTGCTCTTTATTTCGTCAAAATCGGCCCAGCAGGGCCTGAGCGGCAGCCATCGGCGGTGATGGACGAGCTGAGCTCGTCCATACCGCTAAGATGGTTAAATAAGATCTGCCACTGCATCAGATAGCCCTGTCAGAAAACAGTCTAGCAAAGCAAACTGACCCCACCTAGCTGACACAGCCCATTTTCTAAACTCAGCGGCATATGTCTCGACAGTGTTATGCCCCTGCCTGAGGGTCTTAAGTTTTCTTTCTGCGGTCACCGCAATATCGGGATCGTCGTATATAACTGCCATGGTTTTAAAAAATTGCTGCACAGAGGTCAGGGCCTCATGACCGGTGGGAAGACTGTAGGCCCATGTCTGCGAATCCCCAGATAACAAAGTTTTGATAAATGTTACTTTCTGACTTTCTGATGCTAAAGATGTAGGTCGTAACTCAAAATAGGAAAGACAGCGGTTCCTAAAGTTCTGAAAATCCGACCTATGCCCTGAAAACCTTTCAGAGTAACCACAGGGGATGATGGCACTGTTGCGTTAGCGTTCTGAAGGGTCCGCACCGCCTCAGATAACTGGTTGATCTGTGTTTGCTGAGCGTTAACCGTGTTGGTTAGGGCATTAATAGCCGTGGTTAACAGCTCAACTTGACCGCAAAGTGCATCCATAGACATTTTGGTCTGCTGTTCTGTAATGAGTGGTGTTAGCAAGAACAGACTTCTGATTATCAAGTGATCTGCAGTATCATCTATAATCAGATATATACTGGATTATATGGTGATCTGCAGAATCACCAATAATACTGGTGTATAGGTGCTGGTGTGTAACAGGCAAGTAATACCACTTTATTGCACAGCGTGTAGTAATTGGTGCAACAGTAAGTACTGACAGTTTTAACAGTACCTCATCAGAGGAGCAGGTGGGCACTGCCAGTACAGCACCTCTCACCAGAGACGAGGGCTCCCTGGTGAGAGTAGAGTGGTCAGACAGAACAATTCGGCAACAGACAGACAGATTACAGTACAGAATCGACAGGCAAAAGCAGAACGGTATCCAGGCAGAGTTTGGCAGCAAGGTCAGATGGGCAAAAGTACAGAATCAGGAGACAGAGACAGAGTGTTTAACAAGCTGAGTTGGCAACAGGATCAGATAGGCTTAAGTACAGAATCACTAAGAGTAAGAATGGTCAGAGCTAGCCAGAGTCTTGCACAAATAATACACAATATTAGTACAATTTTAAGCTATCAAGCAGATCCTAAGCTTAGTGTGAATTCCCAGCTCCTGCCGGTTCTAATACACTAGGGAACTGACTAAGGTCTGAGCGTTAACACAAAGTATTCACGACAGCAGACAAATTGCAAGTGAAGCTGAGAAGCTTAAGAAGCGGAGGAGACCCTCCAGGCACGCCCATCAGCCTCCGCCAATCAGGAGAGGCGAGCGTGCTCCCTGATGTCAGCCGACCAGCTGGTCAGCTGACACGCCTCCTCCTGGCAGCTAGCTGTACCCAAAACACCCTGACTCACACCCAGCGTTGCTCGGATACCCCCAATCACAGATTCGACTAAATCCAGCCATGGAGGAATCCAAATCTGGCTAACCCGTGATCGGATTTGAAACAGACTTTTGAGTTCGATGCGGATATTCGCAGTGATTGCCGGTAAAAATGGCATGGATTATAAAGGTAGTAGTGGCTATAACTTAAAAAAAATAAAAATAAAAAATAACTACGTTTTTGAGAAAATCAATTTTAAAGTTAAATGAACATTTTAAATGTGGCTATTAATTGTTCATAATTGTTTTTTGTCACAGAAGAGCCGTGAGAAAAGAGAACGCAATCGCAATCGGTTTCCTGTACCATTTGTCGTTAACGTGCCAGATCAAAATCTTATGTTTAGGTACAGCAGACTGTGAGCCCGGGGTCTCTGGCTTTCACAGCTGCTAGCAGAACTCTTTTCATGAAGTATGTTTGTTGACCAGTGAAGGTGTGTTTGTTTAAATTAACTTGATCAAAATAAATTCCTTCATGGGCCAGTGACACCAAGGTGTGAACATGCCCTTTGAAAAGGATACCATTTGGTGAGCCCAGCAAAACGAGCTTCCCACACAGCAGGGCTTTAGACACAGTGGAGCTGTGCAACCAGCCTTAGGAATACATGGAGTATATGATTTGTAGCCTATTTAGAGAATACTGTTTACAGGGCCAGGCCGAGGCATAGGCTGGAGAGGCTCCAGCCTCAGGGCGCAGTGTAAGAGGGGGCGCAGAATTCATTCAGCTGTCATTCCTAATTGTGTTTGAAGCAGAAAGAAATAATAAAAGGGGATACATGGCAGTGACTGCAAGCCAGATAACTACATATTAAGGTGTTGGGGAGGTTGTGGGCCCTGTGGCGCCTCTTAGTCTAATAGCAATCAGTGTGTGACAGCTGGGGTGGGAGGGATGGGGGGGGGGGGCGCACTTTGGTGTCTCAGCCTTGGGTGCTGGAGGACCTTGTCCCGGCTCTGACTGTTTATATGAGAGGTATGAAAGTTATATCATTCTGCTGGTCTGGATCTGGTGAATATTTTAATATTAAATTAGTGCACTGACATCCCCAGGACCCGAGGTATTCAGCTGCTATGTACTATGATAGAACGATAAGCTCCGCCGACTCTGGAAACGCAAAGAGGAAGCGCACAGGTCTGGCTCCCCTGAGAAATACAGAGAGGCCAGGTACGCCCTGAAAAGAGAACTGCGATTAGCAAAGAGGGCCTACTCCGACAAGCTGGAGCTCTGCCTCCAATCAAACAATACATGGGAGGTATGGAAGGGCCTGAGAGCTGCCACGAACTTTAAACCCGCACCTCAGTCTGTGACACCGAGCCTTCGGCTAGCGGAAGAGCTTAATGAGTTCTACTGTAGGTTCGAGCAACATCCAAACCTGCACGCGGCCCAATCAGCCACGGCTAAGGTGACCCCCCCTTGGGTTAACTCGGTGCCCTGGCTCCTGTCTCTGTCCATGAATCAGTGGTTCTCCGGCACCTCCATAAACTGAATCCCAGGAAGTCTTCTGGCCCAGATGGTGTGTCGTCGATCTGCCTGAGAACCTGTGCTGACCAGTTAGCCCTTGTGCTCACCTCCTTATTCGAGCGGTCACTATCGGACGGTGCAGTACCCTCCTGTTTCAAGCGGTCCGCAATCGTACCAGCCCTCAAAAAACCCGGCAGCTCAGAGCACAACAACTTCCGACCAGTGGCCCTAACTTCCAACATTATGAAGCTCCTTGAGCGTCTGGTCCTTGCCCACCTGAAGAAGTACACGGACGCTCACCTCGACCAGCTCCAATTTGCTTATAGGGCAAACAGATCCGTGGAGGATGCCATAAATGCCAGCCTGGCATACATCACGGAACACCTAGACAACCCTACCTCCTATGCTAGGATCCTGTTTCTGGATTTTAGCTCGGCGTTCAACATGATCTGCCCAGACATCCTGCTCACCAATCTGACGCAGCTAGGAGTAGATCCCACCCTTCGAGCATGGATCAAGGACTTCCTGACAAACAGGACGCAACAGGTGAAGCTTGGTAACTGCTACTCCAGTGTCAGAACCACCAACACAGGGGCTCCACAAGGCTGTGTACTGTCACCGCTATTGTTCTCCCTCTATACCAACAATTGCATATCATCCACGGACTCTGTGAAAGTCATCAAATTTGCAGACGACACCACTATCATCGGCCTAATTGGCAGCAATGGAAAGCATGAGTACCCGACGAAGTTGAGAGAATCTGTAACTGGTGCAAAGACAACAACCTAGTTCTCAACGCCGCAAAGACTGTTGAACTAGTTGTAGACTTCAGGAGGAACCCTCCCCCTCTCCCACCTGTTCTCATTGGGGGTACCGAAGTCTCTAGGGTGACATCCGTGCGGTTCCTAGGCACGACCCTCACTAACAATCTGAAGTGGGCGCAGAACACTTCCAATATACAGAAGAAATCTCAGCAGAGGTTGTTCTTCCTGCGACAACTGAAGAGATTCGGCATGCCCAGGGAACTGCTGACCAGCTTCTATACTGCCACTATAGAAGCCATCCTCTGCTCCTCAATCATCGTCTGGCACGCGGGCACAACAGCCAGCGACAAACACAAACTGCAGAGAGTCATAGCTGACGCAGAGCGAATCATCGGATCTCCTCTTCCACCTCTTGATCTCCTCCACTCCGCGAGGATGTTGAAGAGGGCCACTGTGATTTCCTGTGACCCCTCCCACCCAGGCAGCCGCTACTTCAAGCTCCTCCCCCTGGGCCGCTGCTACAGGACTATACCATGCAAAACCACCAGACGGAAAAACACCTTCTTTCCCCAAGCGGTTCGGCTGCTTAACTCCAACCTTCCCCCGGTGGGGCTGCCTACTGGCAGGCCCTAGCGGAGACTCTCAGTCAGTTCTCACCACTGCCCGCCCTCGCTCTCACTGCACTGGGTCTGTACTGGGGCCACCATCACCACCATTATTATGACTATTAGTACTAGTGGACTGCTCCTGCATGGCAGGAACTTAAATACTAACTGACGACCCAGTTTCTGTATGTATACCATTACCCAGTTTCTGTCATGTACAGCATTACTGCAGTTTTCTAAATTGTCTGTGTCGTGTGTCTTGTCCTATACTATGTTATGCCATGTGTACCATAAATAATTCTGAATATAGCGCTTGCTGTATTTGGCGAAATAAATCTGATTCTGATTCTGACTAGAACATGTTACCCTGATTAAGTTTGGTGTCATAGGAATTGTCATATTCTGAAGAGTATGAATCTGTCATCTGCACAAATATGGCATTTCCTATTGTTGAATTACAGCGTTTTGTAAGTTTAAACCTAAATCTCTCTCCGAGAACATGGACTGTAATTGGTTGTCAACCAGATGGATCAGGCTTGGTCCCACCCCAAAACTAGCTTCCATAAAACCAAGCTTCAGGCAGAGAGGAGGAGTCCTCCTGCTCTGAGGATGAGCAGCAGCCATTTCCTGAACTGAAACAAAGTACATTTTCCCTGTGCTCAGATTTCCCAGAAAGGACATACTTTCACCTGAGCTCAAGTATACGTATTTTTATTCCCTTTTTATTTCCATACAGTGCTATTATTGTTTCTATAATTGTTGATTTTAATGATTTTCTGTATATATTCATTATTTATATTGCATTTATAATAAAAGACTACTAAAAGTCGTTTATTTGTTCAGCTACCCCTGTTATTCAGCCGCACAAACCGAATCCTAGCTTCTGAAGATTGTTACTGAGAATTGTTGTTATTAGCCAGAATAGAGTGTGGTTTTAATCATTTTATTTGCATGCCTAGAGTCAGCCAGTCAGTGGACTTCTCTGTCCCATGTTAACAGAGATGGTGGCAGCCTAGTATTTTGTGTTTAATAGTTCGCACTCTCCCTCTGGTCTGTCTGCTGCCAAACTTCTAGCAGTTTCAGCTCATCGATGGCGTCCACGATATTGGATGGTCTGTGTGCTGAAACCAATTGGAAGGTATTGTGCGGTCTGGCCACTAGGGGGCGTGTGACAGTTTTAAACAGGGAAGTACACTTTAAGAAATCACAGAGTCCCCAAGCAGAGTCCCTAGCAAACTACAACCATGCAGGCAGGTGATGAGTCCCAATGGCACCTGGCAGTGGTACCACTGGAGGTGGAAAAATGGACGACTCCACAAAAACACCCAGAGTTTGTTTTTTTTTGCAGCGACTGCAATGACATGGCAGCAGAGTTATCTGTTGCCCTGGTGGTGTGAACACGGACTTTAGTAGTGAATTACAACATCAGCAGAAGTCGGAGGAGGACTAAACAGTCAGCAGCAGCACAGAAGAAGACTATGGCACCTCACTGGTGGTACCACAGCATGATAATGCTGCCTAAAAATTATATGCATCTGTGGACACTGCCGGTGGGAACACAGACTTTAGTAGTGAATTACAACATCAGCGGAAGCAGGAGGACTAAGCAGTCAGTGGCAGCACAGAAGACTATGGCACCTGGTGATACCACACCATGATAATGCTGCCCAAAAATGATATGCATTCGTGGACCATGCCGGTGGGAACACAGACTTTAGTAGGGAAATGCTGCAGTGCAGCAGGAGGAGCAGCGTGTTTCAGCAGCAGCATATGAGGCCATGGGACATGACGGGATGCACCACAGCAAAAAATTAAATGATCCAGGCCAATTAGGAGTAGGTTGTAACTTGCATTGGAAAGGCAGGCATTATGAAAATTCCCAGGCAGCCACTTCAGGTCCCCCCATTGCCGACAGCGGGGGCCAGGAACTCACCTTCCACCCAAGCCTGGTCAGTTTTGAGGAAGGTGAGTTTGTCCACAGAGTCGTCGGACAGCCGAGAGTGCTTCTTGGTGACCACGCCATCGGAGAGGACACTGGAAGGGGGGTAGGACAGGACTTCCATGGCATACTGGCAAGCTCCCTCCAGATCTCCAATCTCTTGACCCAGTACTCCATGGGGTCCATGGGGCTGTCGGTGTCAAGCCTGCTGAATGATCCCATGTAGTCAGACACCATACTGGTAAGTTAATGGTGCTGGTTGGAGGAGGATGCTGTGGCTGGCACCTGTGCTCTTGGCAGCTCCACTGTATACAGGCTCTTCGTTAGGCTCAGCAGGTCTGCGGGGCACCGGATGCTGCTGCTGCTACTGCTGCTGCTACCGCTGCTTCTGGTGGCTGCAGGCACCTGTTGCTGGGTTGGCAGAACAGCAACAGCAGGGTTGGAGGGCTGGGGGAATGCTTTCTGCAGTCTGTGCACAAGGGCCCCCTGCAACTCCCTTGTGTGGTGCTCGATGGTGGATGGCGATATGAACTGTCCCAGCTTCTCCTTCAGACGCGGGTCCAGGGTCAAGGTGATCCAGATCAGTGGTGCTCATCCAATATTCGGATATCCGAACTACCCAGATAATCTGAACTTTTTCAGCTATCCAACCTCGGATCCGGATTCCGGATAGCTGGCCAAATCCGGAATGCGGTATCCGGATTCGCAGTGGTATCCGGATAGGAATTTGGATATCCGGTCGGATATCCAAATCCGGATAATGTAACTAAGGAGATGACGTCCATGACATCATTGAGCCAATCAGAGGGCTCCCAGCCTAAGCGCTAGCAGCCAATCACAGAAGGGAACCCTGGCCAGCCCCTCCTGACCTCATTGAGCCAATCAGAGGGCTCCCAGCCTAAGCCCTAGCAACCAATCACAGAAGGGAACCTTGGCCAGCCCCTCCTGACCTCATTGAGCCAATAAGAGGGCTCCAAGCCTAAGCCCTAGCACCCAATCACAGAAGGGAACCCTGGCCAGACCTCCCTGTATATTAAGGAGGGGTGCCATGATGAGAAATCTCGTCCTTGCTTGTGAACTGCTCACTGAGAGACATGCTCCAGTGCTGCTGGCCTAGCAAGTGCTGTATACAGTGATAAACCTAAAGCTTTTCAGTGATTAACACCTTCACTACACTATTGTTCTATTGTTCATTAGTTAACTAGCTTGATTTCATTCAGTGACAGTCAGAGTTTGTGCTGCAGCAGCTGCTATTAGGCCCTGTGTCTGTGTGTGCTGTGCACAGACCAGGCCTGCTGCTGGCCTGCTATTAGCCACAGTATAGGTTAGGGAATAGGATTGCTGTGTTATTGTGTGGTTAATACTGCAGTGCTAGTTCGTTTTTAGAGTAGTACTACTGTGTTAGCTTACTACAGATTACTGCAGTGCTGCTGTGCTGTGCACTGTCAGTGTGACAGTTAGATAGTTAGTCTTCTACTCTGCTGTCTGTCACTCCGTGCTGATTTGCTTTAAAGGCCAACCCCGATTTTAATAAAGTACAAGTATCCCACATACTCTGGCTGAAGCAAGCTGTCGCTGGCAGTGCTCGGACTCAGAGCACCAGAAACCCCTCTCCCACTCCTGCCGACACTGAGGCCTGTTCAGGCAGCCAGTTCTCAGTGGCCTCCTCTGCTACCTCCACCGCTTCCCGTGCAAGGAATAACCGCTGCCAGACCCTGTTGTGCGAGTCTTGTCCCCCTCTTGTCCTGTTGTTGGCAAGAGGAGGACATGAAGTGGCTGGGAATCACTATGCCTGCCTTACCACCCTTTACCACCACCACCACAACCTCCTGGCTCCTCCTGATTGTTAACTATTACTAATTAAGCCACCTGGTTCACAATTTTTTTACAGCCGTGGTACCAAGGCTACGTGCCACGTACACGTGCCACATACACGTGCCACGTGCCACATACGTATGCCATGTGCCGTGTCTGGCATGCTCCTGGCACACGTTACACCTGCTGCTGCTGCTGCATTTCCCTGCTCCTGCTGCCTATGCTGTTCCCACTGCCAGGGTGCCACAGGCCACTACTGCGGTGCTAATACCACCTATATTTAACCCAAAACACAATTGCTGCATAATTTTTCGGAGGTGTCTGGGCTGAAAACTGTCATGTCCCAGTTGTGCGGTTGGACTCTGGACACAATATGAGCTGCACGACCGCTGTCTGGAACCTAGTCCTGATGTTAATTTACAGCCCTTTTTTTTTGTATTTTAACTCCCCACATAATCAATTAGTGTTTCCCTTTAAAAAAAAACATGATGCTACATGCCTCATTTACCCTAAAAAACATTTTGGAAGCAATTTAAAGGCCACTTCCGGTTTTCTATCCGGATATCCGAATCCGACCGGATATCCCGGATATTGGGTTTGGATATCCGATTCTATTCGGGTACCAAAAGGTTTGGATTTGGATATCCAATTTGGATCCGGATATCTGGGTATTCGGATCCGAATCAATTCGGATTTTAAAAAGGGGTATCCGAACACCCCTGATCCAGATGTCCTCTCTTTCACGCATCCAGATCACTCTGGGGTCCCTGCATATGTTCACAGCCATGGGGAAGATGCTGGCATTGGCAGACACATCTTTGTCGTCGTCTGAGAGGACATGCCTGTCCTCGTCTTCTTGCGCCCTGTCCTCCTGTAACCGCCACCCCCGCACAAAAGCTCTGCATCCAGGTTAGGAATCTCCAAATCCTCCTCCACTGCCTGACAGTCATCTTCCTCCTCCTCCTGTGAGCTGGACTGTGCTGCCAATGTCTCTTGATCCAGCTGTTCCAGGGCTGCCTCCCCATCTGCCATCAGATCACAGAGCACCCTGTCCAGCATGCAAACCATGGGCACCCATTTGCAGACGGATGCCCGCTCCAGGTTCACCATGTTGGTTCCCTGCAGGAAGGAGACCAAGACCAGGCACACTTGCTGCATGTGTGTCCACTCAGCTGAGGAGATCAGCTGCAGGTTGGTGGAGCCGGAGACGTTTCCGGCACAGATGTACCTGGTGACGGCCTTCCTGTGCTGCTTGCACAGCTGCTGCAACATCGCTAGGGTCGTGTTCCAGTGAGTTGGGACATCTATGATCAGACGTTGTAATGGCAGGCCCTCTCGCTGCTGCAGGTGGGTCAGGTTTGCAGAGGCAGTGGCGGAGAGGTGGAAATGGCACCCCAGCTTCTGCGCAGCCTCCAGCAGCTGGTGCGCAGAAAGCGCTGCACCACCAAATTGAGGATATGGGTAAAGCAGGGGGTTGTTAATGGAATGAGATAAGAGGAACCTGCTGCATCCCCCCTGATCCTGCGTGGTGGCACCACCAGCTGGCCTGCTGCTGTTTCAGCTGCTGCTACTGCTGCTGCCTCGTTCTTCTTACCCCCCCCCCCCCCCCCCTCCTTTCACCAATGTCCTGGTAAACAAGGTGCACCTCTTTTTTTTCACATTTTTCGGCAGATACTTTTTCATCCACATTGATCAATGTGAATGACAAACAAGCCCCCCTCTATAAGTAGCGGATGCCCTCTTGCCTCACTCATCCTGCTTGCGACTTACTGACTAACTGTACTGAGAGACTGCGCCAGTGCTTTTTGTCTGTGTGCAAGTGCATTGCTATTGTTCTAAACCTAGCGTTTTTACACTCCAACACTTGATCTTCAACTGTATTGCTTTGTATTGTAGATAGATTGTATTTTAGGCAGTTTAGTTTGTGTGATTACTAGGGGGACTAGGGAGGGAGAGAGACTGTCACTGGTGCTGCTGCAGGCCTGCAGCCAGCAGCTAGGCCCTGTGCCTAGGCAAGGCAGCCTGCCCTGCTCTGTGCTCTAGTCTCTACCTTACCTGTGCTCTCACCTGTCCTACTCTACTCCTGTACTACTACTTCTGTGTTAGATAGATTATTGTACTATTTTGTAGTTAGCAAGGCCCAGCTTTACTGCTATACCTGTCCTGCTGTATCTGCTCTCTGTAATCTAGTCACACCTGTTGTATTGTTTAGCTAGATTCTTCTATTGTTTAGTTAGTAGTACTGTAGTGTACTCTAGTCTGTGTATAGGGACCGTCCGTCACCGCGTTACCTAGGGTCTTTGTGTGCGCAGTGCACATCTATAAATACATGTATAACATATACATGTTAACATGTATAAATACATCAGAGGGCAATATAATAGCTTGGCGGATGAGCTTTTTGTCCCTAGGCCTTCTCAAAGGACTAGAGGACATGATCTGCGCATGGAGGAAAAACGTTTTAGCCATTTATTTAGGAAAGGGTTCTTTACAGTAAGAGTGATTAAGATGTGGAATGCATTGCCACAGGAAGTCGTTATGGCAAACTCTATACCTGCATTTAAAGGGGGCTTAGATGCTTTCCTTGCGTTGAAAGTCATCCATGGCTACAATTACTAGGTAATGCCTAATGATGTTGATCCAGGGATTTTATCTGATTGCCATCTGGAGTCGGGAAGGAATTTTTCCCTTTAGGGGCTAATTGGGCCATGCCTTGTAAGGGTTTTTTCGCCTTCCTCTGGATCAACAGGGATATGGGAGGGAGCAGGCTGGTGTTGTACTTTATACTGGTTGAACTCGATGGACGTATGTCTTTTTTCAACCAAAATAACTATGTAACTATGTAACTATGTAACTATGCGCTGTCCGCACCCTCTCGTTAGTGCTATACACCCGTCCTATTGTTTATATTACTTGTATTGTGTATTCGCTGAATTGTACTGTAGTCTGTGTATAGGGACACCGTCAGTCAGCGTCAGCTAGGGTCTTTGTGTGCGCAGTGCACATCTGCGCTGTCCACACCCTCTCGTTGGTGCTACACCCGTCCTATTTTTTTCTATTACTTCTATTGTGTATTTGCTGACTTGTACTGTAGTCTGTGTATAGGGACACCGTCAGTCAGCTTCAGCTAGGGTCTTTGTGTGCGCAGTGCACATCTGCGCTGTCCACACCCTCTCGTTGGTGCTACACCCGTCCTATTTTTTTCTATTACTTCTATTGTGTATTTGCTGACTTGTACTGTAGTCTGTGTATAGGGACACCGTCAGTCAGCGTCAGCTAGGGTCTTTGTGTGCGCAGTGCACGTCTGCGCTGTCCGTACCCTCTCGTTAGTGCTACACCCGTCCTATTTTTTCCTATTACTTCTATTGTGTATTTGCTGACTTGTACTGTAGTCTGTGTATAGGGACACCGTCAGTCAGCGTCAGCTAGGGTCTTTGTGTGCGCAGTGCACGTCTGCGCTGTCCATACCCTCTCGTTAGTGCTACACCCGTCCTATTTTTTTCTATTACTTCTATTGTGTATTTGCTGACTTGTACTGTAGTCTGTGTATAGGGACACCGTCAGTCAGCGTCATCTAGGGTCTTTGTGTGCGCAGTGCACGTCTGCGCTGTCCGTACCCTCTCGTTAGTGCTACACCCGTCCTATTTTTTTCTATTACTTCTATTGTGTATTTGCTGACTTGTACTGTAGTCTGCATGTCTTTTTTTTTTTTTCTTTTTCTTTTTTTTTTCTCTCTTGAATAAAATAAAAAGAAATAAATGAAAAAAAAAAAAAAACACACACCAAAAAAAAAAAGAAATGCCCTCACCGGTCTTATAGGTATATGAGAGGAAAAGCTACTAGGAATGGGTGCTAATCCAGCCGCTGAGTGTGAATCCCTGAAAGATTGATGCATTACACCACTTATAGTATCTCACAATAGTTGCAGGGAAAATCGGAACCATAAATCGGAATCAGAATCGGAAACCGGATCTGCAGTGTGTAGGGAACCCCACACTGCAGCCGCTACTACAACAACTCTAAAATATCAATGCTGTACTGTGAGTACCTCCTTTCCCCTTTCTTTTTCCCTTCTCTTCTCCTTTGTAATTAACACCATTGTGATATAAGCCTTAGATAGGGCTGCACAGTTTTTCGGTTTAAAACCCAAACCGCGGTTCGCGACAAGACGACCCAGCAATCGCCAACATCCTCGGCCCTTGCCCGGCTCGCTGCCCGCACCCGGCCAGAAACAGCGAACATGCACTAGTGCCAATGGGCGGGGGGCGGACCCACCCGAGCGAGCGGCCGGGCACACAGAGCCCCCCCAAACCGCCAGACAGCGACGGAACGACGGCAGGCGGAGCCGCACACTCTGTACAGCCCCGCCCCCCACCGCCCCACCGCCACCCAGCAGCCGGCAAGCCGCGCGCGCCCGCCCGTGCGGACCCCCCCCCCCCCGCCCACCAACACACCCCCACCGCTCCCGGCCAACCCGCACACAGCGGGGCTATACACAAGCGCACAGACAGCGGACCAGGCAGTGCGGGCACTATGAAAACCGCAAACACTCGTGACGACCACCAGATCGTCCCAACACGAACCGCCCTCCCTCCGGCCCCACATGACCACCCCCCGCCCAGGGTAATGCACACACTGCTAAATGGTCTGACAGAGCCCACCACAGCTGGGCTCCACCCCCTCTCACCACCATCACACATTCCATGTTGACTGTTCAGACCCCTGCCATCAACCCGACAGACCCTGACCCCGCCCTCCCCTCATACATACATATATATATATGAGTTTGGAAAACAAAAATTGTGAAAAAGAACAGAGAAAAAAAAAAAATTGGAATTGCCGAGAGAAAAAGAAAATCGCAACTTCAATCTTTCCCCCAAAAACGGGCAGCCACAGCGTTGGATGTTAAAAACCCGATAGTGGTAGCTGTTACTATAACTACTAAACAGCTGTGCCGCACCCAATTTTACATTTCGCGCTCAGCAAGTAACACTTAAGAGAGGAAAAAACAAACAATAACACAACAGGGAGTAAGGTATTTGCTTCTTTAATGACCTCCTTACTAACAACACAGCAATATAAAGAGTCGTAATCCCTCTAGACATAAGTTTCTAAATCGTCCCGCAATTGCTTTATCGCCCGTAACTCATCTCTCTCCGGTTCTACGTCCTTCCCCGATTCTACATTCAAGAAGGATAACATCTTGCAGCGCCATTCTGCAAAACATGGAAGTATATCATCTTTCCACCTATCTATTATCATTTTCCTGGCAACCAATGAGCAACTATATAAAATGTTTTTTAGATCGTTCTCTATATTCAATCTAGTCTGACCAAATAAGGCAAAAATCTCGTCATTCACAAAATCTTGGCTGTAATATTTCTTAATAAAGGCTTCTATCTCTTTCCAAAAACCACAAAGTTTATAACACTCCCAAAACCAATGTTTATAAGATCGGCTTGGGGCTCCACACCTCCAGCAACCACTCTTTTCCCAGCTTCTTTGTTCATCCATTTTTCTGGGGATACAATACCACCTGGAGACCAACTTATATTGGGTTAACTGGACATTAGTGCTGGCTGGTAACCAAATGTCTTTATATACTCTATTCCAGTCTATGTCATTCATCCTAATACCCAATTCTCTTTCCCACATATGTACCCCTCTGCATCTTCCAGAGTCTCTTTCCTGACTTAGGAAGTTATAAAGCGTACCTAACCCCTTTTTGGGGATAGTACCATTGTTAACAAGCGATTCAAACTTGTTTAAATTTGTTCCAAAGGGGACTCTCTTTTGGGCTGTCCTTAGGTAGTTACTTACTTGGAGTTTCCCTAGGACAGTTGAAGGTATGGTCTTTTCATTTAACAAATCTATTATCTTGATATATTTGATAAGTCCATTCAATATAAACCATCCTAAAGACTGCCCCGGTATAAAGTCTGGGTTGTCTCTTAAGGTTTGGAGTGGTGTTTGCCTCTTTTTTCCATTATGTTTAATTAGTTCTAGCATCGTTTTCAACATTGGTTTAATGAAGGGGTGAGATGTACTTCCCATCAGTTTACTAAGGTTACTCTTATTCCAAGAGAAGATCAAGCCGAAGTTCACCCACGATGCCTCCATTTCTACCCACCACTTCCTCTCGCCTATGCATCCCCATTCCAGGATTCGCTTAAGAAGGTTAGCAGTGTGATACCGAGCCATATCGGGAGCTGCCAAACCTCCCGCTTCTTTACTTTTCGTAAGATAATGAGTTTTGTTGAGCCATATAAACCTTTGGAACAGCCTGTGCAATGACCGGAACCATGCCTGGGGAATATCAACTGGGATGTTTTGTATCAAAAAAAAGAATCTTTGGGAGAAGGAAAGTCTTAATAATTGCTACCCTGCCTATACTGTTAAATATTGGTTTATTCCAGGATTCTAGAGAATTTATAAATAAAATTAGCAGAAAATAATGCTTCTGGGTTGCTACAAACCTTCGTTCCCAAGTAGGTGATCTCATTTTTCTCCCATTTTAGGTCGGCGAGAGAACTAATCTTCCCAACTATTTCCTTACTACAGCCTATGTTTAAGAGTTGCGTCTTTTTCTCGTTTAATCTGTAATTAGAGCAGAGAGAAAAATCCGCCAGGATTTTTAGCGCTTCCCTTGTGGAGGCATATGGGTCCGTCAAGGTTGGAATCAAGTCATCTGCATAGACCTGCTGTTTAATTTCTACACCTCCCACAATCAGCCCTCTAATCCGTCCATTATCCTGAATAGCTCGTATTAATACCTCCATGGCAAAATTAAATAAGAGAGGGGACAGAGGGCAACCCTGACGGACTCCATTTGATATCTTAAAATCTTTTGTTAATTGCCCATTAATGTTGATACAGGCTGACTGGTTTATATAGAGTTGCCTAATTCCATCAATAAATTTATCCCCTAGATTGAATCGGGATAAGACCGCAAAAAGAAAATCCCTTGATAGCCTATCAAAGGCTTTTTCTGCGTCTATTGCTATGAGGACCGCTTTTTCACTGCAAGCAAAAATAAAATTATTCACCACCGAAAGATTATCACTAATATGACGGCCAGGCCTAAAACCGTTTTGCTGAGGACCTAATAATTTAGGTAGATAAGGGATCAGCCGGTTTGCCAGAATTTTTGAGTAAATTTTAACATCGACATTAATCAATGAAATTGGGCGATAGTTTGAACAGTCCTTCTTATCTTTGCCTTCTTTTGGAATCAGTGTAATGGTTGCTCTATTTGAAAGATCTGAAAATAAATTTTCCCCCTGTTGTGCTTTAATCAAGGCGCAGAAGGGGGCCGCAAGTTCATTCATACATAATTTGTAGAACTCGCCAGTGTAGCCGTCCGGGCCGGGGCTTTTGCCCTCTTCCAGATCCACCACAACCCTCTTAAATTCTTCCTCTGTGATTAGGGAATTTAACTCTTCGCATTCTTGTGCATTTAATGATGGAATATCCACTCCAGACAGAAATTTATGTCCGTCCTCTTTTGGGCTACCCAGGTTATATAATTTTTGATAAAAGCTTACAAATACTTCCCCTATCTCCCTGGACCCCGAGACTAACTCTCCAGTATATCTATATATTGAATCAATAAATTTCTTTGCTTTGTCTCTTTTCAGTATACTAGCCATTGGTTTACCTGAACGATTAGTATTTATCATAAGTTCTCTGTGATTTTTTTTAAGTTGCTTCTTACACTTGTTATTTAATATATTGTTCAGGTTGTCTCTTGCAATTGTTAACTTCGTGTAATTTAAACTAGATGGCTCTGTCTTATGACTATTCTGAGCTGCTTGTAATGCTGACAAACAGCTGTCTAGGGTACATTTTTTTTCCCTATACAGTCTACTGCTATGCTTAATCAAGATCCCCCTCAAAACACACTTAAGCGTGTCCCATAATACAACTTCAGATATGTTATCGGTTCTATTGCAGTCATAAAATTCCTTTATGCTGGCTTTTAACTCCTTCTTGAGTTTGGCGTCTTTTAAGATATCAGCATTTAATCGCCATATCCTGTCTTTCCTTTTGTTAGAAATCCACTTAAGTGTCAGCACCACAGGGGCGTGGTCAGAATAAGTAAAATTTAAGATTTTTATGTCCATGACTTGCTCTAATTCGTCCTGTTGAAGCCAGAAATAGTCAATTCTAGCGTATGTCCCATGACTAGGTGAGAAAAACGTGTAGTCTTTCGAATCAATGTTTAGAACCCTCCATATATCTAACAGCCTCCTAGATTTCATCAAAGTAAATATATCCTCGAGTTCCTTACGGGGGATATTCAGATTTTTCTTAGAGTTATCCATCTCTGGGCCATGGGTCAGGTTAAAGTCGCCCCCGATAATTATTCTACCCCTAGCCAAGGTATCCAGTGTTGCAAAGAATTGACGAAGGAAATCATACTGTTTTTTTTTATTGGGGGCATATACATTCGCCAGAGTAGTAGGGATATTATTAAGCTCTCCTACTAGGATCAATATTCTGGCGTCCTCCTCAACAAACTGTTTCTCGAGTTTGAACATGACATTTTTATTTAGGACTATAGCCACCCCTGCAGCTCTTCTCTGCAAACAAGATCCCAGAAACCACTGAGTATAGTTTTTATTCCCAAAACGAGGTATGTGTCCCTCCTTGAAATGGGTCTCCTGTATGAATCCTACATCTATTTTATTCCTTTTAAATTCCTCCAGAATTCTCCCTCTCTTGCATCCTGAATTGGCCCCTTTAACATTTATAGATTCAACTCTAATAACCGTCATATATTTAAATTGATAAATAAAAAAAACAGAGAACATGGAAAGATGCCTGGAGTTCAGGGAAACCCCCGTTCCCTACAAATACCAATCTATCGGAGAGGACCAAAGAAAATGTAACAAAATCCAAAAAACAAAAAAAAACAAAAAAAATATACAGAACAGAGAGATCATGACAAACTCCAAAAACACACGCCTAAACATTACACTTAGCTTTATTGAAAATCTTAAAATCTACAATCTGGACTTCGGTCCTCAGGCCAAAGAACCAGCTAGTGTCTCTAAGACACATCCTTCTTCCACAGTAATTTAACTAACCGTGGATGAATTTTAAAATGACTTCTTTCTTAGGTCTTCCAAAACCCTCCCTCTTTATGTTTCTATTTTCCTTGTTCTGCCCCCTTAGTCTTCCAGCCAGAGCTACTTAACTCCACCAGACTGGGCTGGGGTGGCGTTTCAATAGACCACCCATCAATATGAAAACTCGGTAAGCCCAATCGTTCAGTCAGTGGCTGTAGAGGATCCCCATCTCTTAAAATCCATGTCTTTCCTTCAACAAATATTATCAGGGATAGGGGAAAGCCCCATCTGTACTTCCACCCTTTTTCACGAATCTTTTCAGTCAGAGGCTTCAACAATCTACGTCTCTGAATTGTTCGCTGGGACAGATCTTGAAAAAGGTCAATGGAGCAATCTTTGTATCTGATTGTGTCGTTTCTTCTATTAAGAGACATAATCTCTTCTTTCTTTTTGTAATTTAGCACTCTGCAAAGGACATCGGTGCTTGCTCCATGGCCCATGTCTCTCACTTTCCCCACCCTGTGAATCCTTTCTATAGCAACTTTTGCCTGGTCTGGACTGCCCAACACCAGCTGGAAAATGCATGTCTGCGCTGTCCGCACCCTCTCGTTAGTGCTACACCCATCCTATTTTTTTCTATTACTTCTATTGTGTATTTGCTGACTTGTACTGTAGTCTGTGTATAGGGACACCGTCAGTCAGCGTCAGCTAGGGTCTTTGTGTGCGCAGTGCACGTCTGCGCTGTCCGTACCCTCTCGTTAGTGCTACACCCGTCCTATTTTTTTCTATTACTTCTATTGTGTATTTGCTGACTTGTACTGTAGTCTGTGTATAGGGACAACTTCAGTCAGCGTCAGCTAGGGTCTTTGTGTGCGCAGTGCACATCTGCGCTGTTCGCACCCTCTCGTTGGTGCTACACCCGTCCTATTGTTTATATTACTTGTATTGTGTATTCGCTGAATCGACTGTAGTCTGTGTATAGGGACACCGTCAGTCAGTGTCAGCTAGGGTCTTTGTGTGCGCACTGCGCACTCTCTCGTTAGCGCTACACCGATCTCTGCTGTAGAGTACACCTGTCCGTCACCTCACACACCCACCACCACCAGTCCCACCCCATTAAAGTACCCCACATGTCCCACCCGCCTTTACATACATAAGTTTTTTTTTTCATTTGTATAATATTAAAAATATATGATGTCTGGCACTGGCAGCCGCGGTTTGGGCAGGGGCAGCAAGGGCATCGCCAAGAGAGGAGGTCATGGGCGTGGCAGCCGCGCCACCACCACCATGCGCAGTTCTGCGTCTGCACCAATGGCTATTCCGCCATTAGCCACTGGCCGTGGACGCCTTGGCCGCCCAACAGCTGGGAGTCATGCTGCAGAGACACAGCAGCAGCAGCGTGCGGCGCAGATGTTCCTCCCACCACCAGGTCGTAGCCGTCCTATTGAGGAGAAGGACGCAGACTCTGTGGTGGAACTGATGGTGGATGAGCAGGCCACCATTAGCTCTGGACCCAAGTCCTCCACCCCCGCCACCACTCCTGTTCGCAAGAGCAGCAGCAGCCGCCGACCAGCACTGCCTGGGGAGGAGGAGTGCAGTTCTCCAGCCCCAGCGGGCGACACCAGCACCCTGTCACTCAGCACCTTCTTATCCCCAAGCACAGCGGGGTTATGGAGTGCTGTTGTGGCAGAATTGGAGGAGGACAGTTAGACAGTGGTGAGTGTCTATCCGCCCATGCATGCAGAAGGGGAGTTTGTGGGATCCCAGCAGGACATGTTTGCGGAGGGGGAGGATGATGATGACAGGGTGAAGGACAGAGACTGGGTGCCAGGTCCTGGGAGTGGGGATGTCATCAGCTCTGAGGAGGAGGATGCGTCTGCGGGCCTTGCTAGAAGGATCAGCATCGCAGGCATGGGCAGGATCACAAGTGGGCGTGATATGCAGGCCACACAGCGTGCTGATCCGGAGACGAGTTCTGCCAGTGCCACCACCGGCCGCACCAAGAACAACGCAGTGGGTGGTGCCACCATGCAGGGTCAGCGGAATTGCAGCAGGTTCCTCTGATCCGCTTCTATCCTCCGGCACACCAGCCCAAACCCCCCACCTCAGCAGCAGCGTGAAGCCCCGCCACTGCCAAGCGCTGCTGGAATTGGTCAGCCTGGGGAAGACCAAACTGACGGCGAACCATGTCCTGGCCAAACTCCGAGAGCAGGAGAGGAATTGGCTGACCCCCAGAGGCCTCAGAGTCGGAGAGGTGGTGTCCGACAATGGGGCAAACCTGGTTGCTGCAATCAGCAGGGGAGACCTGACCCACATCCCCTGCCTGGCGCACGTCCTGAACCTGGTAGTCCAAAAGTTCCTGCGGACCTACCAGGGGATGGACCGACTCCTTGAGGCGGCAAGGAAGGTTGTGCGACATTTCCGGCACTCGCCTGCAGCCGTAGCGAGCCTGGAAGAGGTGCAGAAGGAGCTGCACCTGCCACAGCACCGGCTCATGATCGATGTTCCAACTCGCTGGAACTCCACCCTGGCGATGTTGGAGCGTCTGGTTGAACAGAGGCAGGCTGTCAGCCAGTACCTTGCACGAGCAACAGTTGCCTCCATCACTGCAACTGGGCGTGCCACCACCAACCTTCCGTCCATCATCTCCACAGAGGACTGGGGGCACATGCAGCAGGTGTGCTCAGTCTTGGCACCCTTCCTGCAGGCCACCAACATGGTAAGCAGGGACCATGCAATGGTGTGCGAGTGGGTCCCCTTGGTGTGTGTGCTGGACAGGGCCCTGTATGCACTGCTGGAAGAGGGAGCGGCAGCCTTGGACCAGCAGGAGCTGCAGGCAGCTTCACAGGCCACCTCTGAGGAGGAGGGCTTGGAGTTGGTGGAGGTCCCTGACCTTGCTGCTTATGAGGGGGAGCAGCAGAGCGCAGCTAGAGTGGTACGGGGGTGGAGAGAGGATGAGGTGGAGGAGGCAGAGGAAGAGGAGGACAGCACTGTCGCTCTGGGGCTGCCGACGATGTGCCAACAGACATGGCCAGACTCTTCCCAGTGGCAGTGCACATGCTGAGGTGCCTGCGCAAGGACCCAAGGGTGATCCAGATGAAGCAGAGGGAGGACATCTGGATTTGCATGATGCTGGACCCATGTCTGAAGGGGAAGCTCAGCCAGTTCCTGCCTGCAGGAGGAGACCGTGCGCAACAAATGAGGGATTTGCAGCTGTCCCTTGTTGAGCGCTTGGAGGAAGCCTTCCCTCAGACATCCACCCCCACTGTCCAGCCAGCACAGAGGCAGCAGCAGGTGCCTGCATCCACCACAGCAAGTGCACGCGCACCACAGACCTGCTGTCTCTAACCCAAGAGCTCTCAGGGCCGGGCCGAGGCATAGACTGGAGAGGCTCCAGCCTCAGGGCGCAGTGTAGGAGGGGGTGCACAATTCATTCAGTTGTCATTTCTAATTGTGAATGAAGCAGAAAGAAATAAGAAAAGGGGATACATAGCAGTGACTGCAAGCCAGATAACTAGATATTAAGGTGTTGGGGAGGTTGTGGGCCCTGTGGCCCTCTTAGTCTAATAGCAATCAGTGTGTGATGGCTGGGGTGGGAGGGATGGAGGGGCGCACTTTGCTGTCTCAGCCTTGGGTGCTGGAGGACCTTGTCCCGCATCTGAGAGCTCTACATGAGTGTAGAGCTGCCAAGGACTAGAGAGGAGGTGCCTGCAGCTGCATTCTTCTCCAGTCACAGGCAGCGTTTGACCCGCATGGTGGATGACTACATGGGGTCCTTCAGCGGGCTTGACAGCGTGACCCCTGTTGATCCCATGGAGTATTGGATCAAGCACCTGCCGATCTGGAGCGAGCTTGCGCAGTACGCCCTGGAAGTGCTCTCCTGCCCCCCTTCCAGCGTACTGTCAGAGCGTTGCTTAAGTGCAGCCGGTGGAGTCGTCACTGAGAAGCGATCTCGTCTGTCTCACAAGTCTGTGGACAGACTGACGTTTCTCAAAATGAACCAGGCTTGGGTGGATGGCGAATTCCTGGCCCCTGTTGTCGGCGAGAGGGGGACATGAAGTGGCACACACACATTACACCTGCTGCTGCTGCTGTATTTCTTCCTGCTGTCTGTGTCTCCACTGCCAGGGAACACATTACAAGGTGCTGCTGCCCATGCACCACCAGCTATTATGCTCAAAAATAGCTGCCTGCCCTGCATTATTTATTTTGGAATTTTTTTTTTTAATTAATTTAGAGGTGTCCGGGTTGAAAACTGTGCTGTCCCAATTGTGTATTGGACACAATGTGGGCTTCACGACCGCTGTCTGGAACCTCATGCTGTGTATTTACGGCCCTGGAACCACCGCTAGGAACCAGGGCCTATTATGTCTCGCTGCCTGCCCTCCTGCCTGCTGCCAGTCTGCCACACACTCAACCTCCTCACGCTCCCTGTTGTTGTATTTCCTCCTGCTGTCTGTGTCTCCACTGCCAGGGAACACATTACAAGGTGCTGCTGCCCATGCGCCACCAGCTATTACGCTTAAAAATAGCTGCCTGCCCTGCATTATTTATTTTGGAAAAAAAAAAAATTAATTAATTTAGAGGTGTCCGGGTTGAAAACTGTGCTGTCCCAATTGTGTATTGGACACAATGTGGGCTTCACGACCGCTGTCTGGAACCTCATGCTGTGTATTTACAGCCCTGGAACCACCGCTAGGAACCAGGGCCTATTATGTCTCGCTGCCTGCCCTCCTGCCTGCTGCCAGTCTGCCACACACTCAACCTCCTCACGCTGCCTGTTGTATTTCCTCCTGCTGTCTGTGTCTCCTCTCCACTGCCAGGGAACACATTACAAGGTGCTGCTGCCCATGCGCCAACAGCTATTACGCTCAAAAATAGCTGCCTGCATTATTTTGAAAAAAAACAAATTTGAAATTATTTTAGAGGCGTCCGGGTTGAAAACTGTGCTGTCCCAATTGTGTATTGGACACAATGTGGGCTTCACGACCGCTGTCTGGAACTAGTGTTGGGCGAACATCTAGATGTTCGGGTTCGGGCCGAACAGGCCGAACATGGCCGCGATGTTCGGGTGTTCGACCCGAACTCCGAACATAATGGAAGTCAATGGGGACCCGAACTTTTGTGGTTTGTAAAGCCTCCTTACATGCTACATACCCCAAATTTGCAGGGTATGTGCACCTTGGGAGTGGGTACAAGAGGAAAAAAAAATTAGCAAAAAGAGCTTATAGTTTTTGAGAAAATCGATTTTAAAGTTTCAAAGGGAAAACTGTCTTTTAAATGCGGGAAATGTCTGTTTTCTTTGCACAGGTAACATGTTTTTTGTCGGCATGCAGTCATAAATGTAATACATATAAGAGGTTCCAGGAAAAGGGACCGGTAACGCTAACCCAGCAGCAGCACACGTGATGGAACAGGAGGAGGGTGGCGCAGGAGGAGAAGAAGGCCACGCTTTGTGAGACACAACAACCCCGGCCTTGCATGAGGGCAAGAAGCGTGCGGATAGCAGGCTTTGTACCGCCATGCAGTCATAAATGTAATAAAGATAAGTGGTTCAATAAACAGGGACCACGCGGCAACGCTAACCCAGCAGCAGCAGACGTGATGGAACAGGAGCAGGCGCAGGAGGAGAAGGCCACGCTTTGTGAGACACAACAACCCAGGCCTTGCATGAGGGCAAGAAGCGTGCGGATAGCAGGCTTTGTACGGCCATGCAGTCATAAATGTAATAAAGATAAGTGGTTCAATAAACAGGGACCACGCGGCAACGCTAACCCAGCAGCAGCAGACGTGATGGAACAGGAGGAGGCGCAGGAGGAGAAGGCCACGCTTTGTGAGACACAACAACCCAGGCCTTGCATGAGGGCAAGAAGCGTGCGGATAGCATGCTTTGTACCGCCATGCAGTCATAAATGTAATAAAGATAAGTGGTTCAATAAACAGGGACCACGCGGCAACGCTAACCCAGCAGCAGCAGACGTGATGGAACAGGAGCAGGCGCAGGAGGAGAAGGCCACGCTTTGTGAGACACAACAACCCAGGCCTTGCATGTGGACAAAAAGCGTGCGGATATAGCAGCAATGCTTTTTGCCGCCATGCAGTCATAAATGTAATACAGATGAGAGGTTCAATAAACAGGGCCCGGAAACGCAACACCATCCCAGATGTTCATTGGTCATGTTACTTGGTTGGGGTCCTGGAGTGTTGCGTAGTCATTTCCAATCCAGGATTGATTCATTTTAATTTGAGTCAGACGGTCTGCATTGTCTGTAGAGAGGCGGATACGCCGATCTGTGACGATGCCTCCGGCAGCACTGAAACAGCGTTCCGACATAACGCTGGCTGCCGGGCAAGCCAGCACCTCTATTGCGTACATTGCCAGTTCGTGCCAGGTGTCTAGCTTCGATACCCAATAGTTGAAGGGTGCAGATGGATGGTTCGACACAGCTACGCCATCTGACATGTAGTCCTTGACCATCTTCTCCAGGCGATCGGTGTTGGAGGTGGATCTGCACGCTTGCTGTTCAGTGGGCTGCGGCTGCATGGGTGTCAGAAAATTTTCCCACTCCAAGGACACTGCCGATACCATTCCCTTTTGGGTACTAGCTGCGGCTTGCGTTGTTTGCTGCCCTCCTGGTCGTCCTGGGTTTGCGGAAGTCAGTCTGTCTGCGTACAACTGGCTAGAGGAGGGGGAGGATGTCAATCTCCTCTCTAAAGTCTCCACAAGGGCCTGCTGGTATTCTTCCATTTTGACCTGTCTGACTCTTTCTTCAAGCAGTTTTGGAACATTGTGTTTGTACCGTGGATCCAGAAGGGTATAAACCCAGTAATTGGTGTTGTCCAGAATGCGCACAATGCGTGGGTCACGTTCAATGCAGTCTAGCATGAATTGAGCCATGTGTGCCAGAGTCCTACCAGAATCCTCATCATCCTCTTGTGAGCGTTGTGATAGTTGTTGTGATGCATCATAGTCGTCACCTTCCTCCTGGTCTGCTTCTGCTGACCATTCGCGTTGAATTGTGGAAGTCCAACGTGCACCGCTCTGGCCCTCGTCAGTGGTGGCATGAAATTCCTGCTCCAACTCCAGCTGTTCCTCCTCCTCTTCTTCGTCATAGCTGCTGGGGCCAGCGTTCCCTGAGGCGGATGGCCTGATGTTGGTACCATCACGCTGATCGTTTTCTCCTTCAGATTCCCCCAGTTGCATCATGACAGCTGTTTCCTTGATTTTTAACATCGACCTCTTCAGTAAACACAGCAGTGGTATGGTAATGCTGACTGAAGAGTTGTCACTGCTCACAAGCAACGTGGATTGCTCAAAATTTTGGAGGACTTGGCAGAGGTCCAACATGTTGGCCCAATCGGATCCACAGAAGCTTGGCAGCTGGCCGGATGCGCCTCGGTACTGCGCCGTCATGTACTGGACCACTGCACTCTTCTGCTCGCAAAAGCGGGCTAGCATGTGCAGCGTAGAATTCCAGCGCGTAGGGACATCACACAGCAAGCGATGGTGGGGGAGATTGAAGCGCTCCTGCATCTTGGCGAGTGCCCCCGAAGCAGTACTGGAATTTCTACAATGTTTGGACACTCGACGCACCTTCAACAGCAGATCGGGCACGCCTGGGTATGTCCTCAGGAACCGCTGAACTACTAGGTTCATCACGTGCGCCAGGCAAGGGATGTGTGTCAGCTTAGCCAACCTTAAAGCGCGAATGAGATTACTCCCATTATCACACACAACCATGCCCGGTTTCAGGTCCAGCGGTGCCAGCCACAAATCCGTCTGTTCCTTTATTCCCCTCCAAATTTCCTCCCCTGTGTGCTGCTTATCCCCAAGGCAGATTAGCTTCAGCAACGCTTGCTGACGCATGCCAACAGCTGTGCTGCACTGCTTCCACGATCCTACTGCTGCTGGGTTAGCGTTTCCGGATGAGGTACAGCTTTGAGATGCGTTGGAGGAGAAGGAGTCAGAGAGGTAGGTGCTGCTGTTATCCAGTGGGAGGGACGGCGGTGCAGCTGTTTGTGGCGTGGGCAACACCCGTGCCGTAGCAGGTGAGGAATCGCTGCCAGGCTCCACAAGGTTCACCCAGTGCGCGGTAAGGGAGATGTATCTACCCTGGCCGAACGCACTCGTCCAGGTGTCAGTGGTGAGGTGAACCTTGCAGGCAACGGCATTCTTCAAGCTTCGGGTTATTTTGCTGACCACGTGCTCATGCAACTCAGGCACTGCAGAGCGTGCAAAGTGGTAGCGGCTGGGAACCACGTAACGTGGGATGGCCACTGACATCATGCCCTTGAAGCTGTTTGTCTCCACCAATCGATATGGCAGCATTTCGCAGGCCAGAAGCTTGGCTATGCTGGCTGTTACTGCCACGGCCCGGGGGTCATTTGCTGGCAATTTCCTCTTGCGCTCAAACATCTCCGACACAGACAACTGAACCGTAGCGCTGCACACGGAAGGGCTGTTGGTTGTTGTGTTTGATGAACACTGGGAGACCTCAAGAGCACTACTCCGGAAAGTGACAGTGTCAGCGTCGTCTGATGTTTGTGAATGTTGTGAACCACGCAATGGCTGGGCTACTGCTGCTGCTGAGGCGGGTCTGGTGAACCCAAGGGAGGCAGTGTTGTTTCTGGTACCCTGTCCTGACGCGTTTGCCCAAAGAGTGGGATGTTTGGATAGCATGTGACGGCTCATGCTGGTGGTGGAGAGGTTGTTAATATTTTTCCCCCTGCTCAGGCGGGTCTTGCACACCTTGCAAATCGCCATGGTAACATCCTCAGTGCAGTCTTCAAAGAAAGCCCAGACTTTGGAGCACCTGCCTCCTTGCTGGCGATTTCTGTTTGCTCCTCTTTTGCCTCTCACTTGAACTTCCACGCTTGTGGTGCCTGAAATTGCGCGCCGCCTACCTTGTGGCACAAGGCGAACTCGTGCAGCAGTGTGTTCTTCAACAGACTCATCTGTGCTGCTGCTACGACGGCGATGTTCTCGTTCACAAACAAAATCTGGGTCTCTGTCCACATTGTCCATACCCTCCTCTTCCATCTCCTCAAACTCGTCATATGTCATTGTGGGCCACCGCCGTGGAGTAGAGCTCCCCACAACAACCTCTGCGCAGCACACTCCAACGTCGTCTTCCAGATCTTGTCGGCCGACCTCCTGCAATTGCAACCCCTCCTGCCCAAATTGCTCTGGGATTTGGGTTTCCGAGTCCTCTTCGGACTCGCCTCGTATTTCAGTGCGCGGTACATTTCCCACAGTTAACGGTTGTGAATCCAGGCACAACATTTCTGGCTGTTCCTCCATTGACCTTTGAAAGGTGGAAGTTTGTTGGGCTGGGAATAGCTCCTGCGAATACCCCATTGTGTCCTGAGGTAATTCATCGGACTGGTTATCTGGCAGTTGTGTGCGTGGTGTCGCTGCCGGTTGTGTCAGCTTTGTGCCCACTGGCTCCTTGTAACTGGCTGAGGACTCGGACCTCGTGCGTGATGTGCTGGTGCTGCTTAACCCACTGCTGGACGCTTGAGAGGTCATCCAAGTAATTATCTGGTCCTGTTCTTTTGGATTTGTGAGGGTTGTTGTCCTGGACAACATGGGTGGTATTGAGTGGGTTTTCTTGGGTGCTCCCCTGTGGCCTGTACGTGAACCGTCAGGGGAAACACCTCTTCCCTTGCCCCTCCCTCTTTCACCGGATTTCTTCCTCATTTCACTTATCCTTACAGTACACGCTGACTGGCAGCAGTACAGTGGCAGTACAGAAATGCTATACAGTACCACTATTCCCAGCAGCGACACAGAGCACAATGCTATACAGTGACGGGTGAGCGGTGTACCACTATTCCCAGCAGACACAGAACAGTGAACAGAATGCTATATAGTGTGGCTGAGCGAGCGGTGTACCACTATTCCCAGCAGACACAGAACAGTGAACAGAATGCTATATAGTGTGGCTGAACGAGCGGTGTACTACTGTTCCCAGCAGACACAGAACAGTACACAGAATGCTATATAGTGTGGCTGAGCGAGCGGTGTACCACTATTCCCAGCAGACACAGAACAGTGAACAGAATGCTATATAGTGTGGCTGAACGAGCGGTGTACTACTGTTCCCAGCAGACACAGAACAGTACACAGAATGCTATATAGTGTGGCTGAACGAGCGGTGTACTACTGTTCCCAGCAGACACAGAACAGTGAACAGAATGCTATATAGTGTGGCTGAGCGAGCGGTGTACCACTATTCCCAGCAGACACAGAACAGTGAACAGAATGCTATATAGTGTGGCTGAACGAGCGGTGTACTACTGTTCCCAGCAGACACAGAACAGTACACAGAATGCTATATAGTGTGGCTGAACGAGCGGTGTACTACTGTTCCCAGCAGACACAGAACAGTACACAGAATGCTATATAGTGTGGCTGAACGAGCGGTGTACCACTGTTCCCAGCAGACACAGAACAGTGAACAGAATGCTATATAGTGTGGCTGAGCGAGCGGTGTACCACTATTCCCAGCAGACACAGAACAGTGAACAGAATGCTATATAGTGTGGCTGAGCGAGCGGTGTACCACTATTCCCAGCAGACACAGAACAGTGAACAGAATGCTATATAGTGTGGATGAGCGAGCGGTGTACCACTATTCCCAGCAGACACAGAACAGTAAACAGAATGCTATATAGTGTGGCTGAGCGAGCGGTGTACCACTATTCCCAGCAGACACAGAACAGTGAACAGAATGCTATATAGTGTGGCTGAGCGAGCGGTGTACCACTATTCCCAGCAGACACAGAACAGTGAACAGAATGCTATATAGTGTGGCTGAGCGAGCGGTGTACCACTATTCCCAGCAGACACAGAACAGTGAACAGAATGCTATATAGTGTGGCTGAGCGAGCGGTGTACCACTATTCCCAGCAGACACAGAACAGTGAACAGAATGCTATATAGTGTGGCTGAGCGAGCGGTGTACCACTATTCCCAGCAGACACAGAACAGTGAACAGAATGCTATATAGTGTGGCTGAGCGAGCGGTGTACTACTGTTCCCAGCAGACACAGAACAGTACACAGAATGCTATATAGTGTGGCTGAACGAGCGGTGTACTACTGTTCCCAGCAGACACAGAACAGTACACAGAATGCTATATAGTGTGGCTGAACGAGCGGTGTACCACTATTCCAAGCAGACACAGAACAGTGAACAGAATGCTATATAGTGTGGCTGAGCGAGCGGTGTACCACTATTCCCAGCAGACACAGAGTGGCAGTAAACAGAATGCTATATAGTGTGGCTGAGCGAGGTACACAGAGTGGCAGTAAACAGAATGCTATATAGTGTGGCTGTGCAAGCGGTGTACTACTATTCCCAGCAGACACAGAGTGGCAGTAAACAGAATGCTATATAGTGTGGCTGAGCGAGGTACACAGAGTGGCAGTAAACAGAATGCTGAGCGAGCGGTGTACTACTATTCCCAGCAGCGACACACAATGACTGGGGGGGACCCTGGCTAGCGTGGCTGGAGCGCGAACTACCCTGCCTGCCTACCCAAAGCTAAACCCACAGACAAATGGCGGAGATATGACGTGGTTCGGGTATTTATTTACCCGAACCACGTGACAGTTCGGCCAATCAGAGCGCGTTCGGGTCCGAACCACGTGACCCGTTCGGCCAATCACAGCGCTAGCCGAACGTTCGGGGAACGTTCGGCCATGCGCTCTTAGTTCGGCCATATGGCCGAACGGTTTGGCCGAGCACCGTCAGGTGTTCGGCCGAACTCGAACATCACCCGAACAGGGTGATGTTCTGCAGAACCCGAACAGTGGCGAACACTGTTCGCCCAACACTATCTGGAACCTCATGCTATGTATTTACGGCCCTGGAACCACCGCTAGGAACCAGGGCCTATTATGTCTCGCTGCCTGCCCTCCTGCTGCCTGCTGCCAAATGCCAGTCTGCCACACACACTCATCCTCCTCACGCTGCCTGCTGTTGTATTTCCTCCTGCTCTCTGTGTCTCCTCTCCACTGCCAGGGAACACATTACAAGGTGCTGCTGCCCATGCGCCAACAGATATTACGCTCAAAAATAGCTGCCTGCATTATTTTGAGAAAAAAAATTGAAATTATTTTAGAGGTGTCCGGGTTGAAAACTGTGCTGTCCCAATTGTGTATTGGACACAATGTGGGCTTCACGACCGCTGTCTGGAACCTCATGCTGTGTATTTACGGCCCTGGAACCACCGCTAGGAACCAGGGCCTATTATGTCTCGCTGCCTGCCCTCCTGCCCGCTGCCAGTCTGCCACACACTCAACCTCCTCACGCTGCCTGTTGTATTTCCTCCTGCTGTCTGTGTCTCCTCTCCACTGCCAGGGAACACATTACAAGGTGCTGCTGCCCATGCGCCAACAGCTATTACGCTCAAAAATAGCTGCCTGCATTATTTTGAAAAAAAACAAATTTGAAATTATTTTAGAGGCGTCCGGGTTGAAAACTGTGCTGTCCCAATTGTGTATTGGACACAATTTGGGCTTCACGACCGCTGTCTGGAACCTCATGCTATGTATTTACGGCCCTGGAACCACCGCTAGGAACCAGGGCCTATTATGTCTCGCTGCCTGCCCTCCTGCTGCCTGCTGCCAAATGCCAGTCTGCCACACACACTCATCCTCCTCACGCTGCCTGCTGTTGTATTTCCTCCTGCTGTCTTTGTCTCCTCTCCACTGCCAGGGAACACATTACAAGGTGCTGCTGCCCATGCACCAACAGCTATTACGCTCAAAAATAGCTGCCTGCATTATTTTGGAAAAAAAAATTGAAATTATTTTAGAGGTGTCCGGGTTGAAAACTGTGCTGTCCCAATTGTGTATTGGACACAATGTGGGCTTCACGACCGCTGTCTGGAACCTCATGCTGTTTATTTATGGCCCTGGTACCACCGCTAGGAACCAGGGCCTATTATGTCAGTCAAATCACACTGCCTGACACACACTACTCCTCCTCCTGTAGCTGCATTGAGCTTCTGCTGTCTGTGTGCTGCTACCACTGCCAGGGAGAATAGAAGAAGAACTATTTTTTCTGCTGCCACTCACTCTCCTACCAGCTATTAAATTTACCACACTACAACTTGCAACTACTTCCTCCTCCTGCTGATGTCTGTGTTTTACCACCGCCAGGGTACACAGAAAAAGGCGCTGTGGCTTGCAATGTGCCACTACCTATTATGCCATTAACACAAATATAACTATGGTGTTGTTATTAAAATAAAATATTTCCACAAATTAAGTAAAAAAAATATTACAAAAGAAAGGAAAACCAAGACACATAATATAATGATAGAGAAGAAGAGGAAGAAGAAGAAGAAGATATAGAAGAAGAAGATATAGAAGACGAAGAAGAAGAAGATATAGAAGACGAAGAAGAAGAAGATATAGAAGACGAAGATGAAGAAGATATAGAAAAAGAAGAAGATATAGAAGAAGGAGAAGGAGAAGGAGAAGACTTCCAACTTACAACCATTTTGGACACACCTTCTCATGCAAACACTTTTCATGAAGTTAATTTACTATTTGTGATACCTTTTTTATAACTACTACATCACCACATAATCACTTGATGTTTTTCTTCATAAAAAAGGTGGTTTCATGCATCATTGACCTCCAATACAAGTTTTACAAGCTATTTAAGGCCAGCTCGAATATTTTACTCGAATACAGACTCGGATAGTGACGTCGGATATCCGAGGTCGAATCGGATATTCGATTAACTCGAATATTGAACTTCGAGTGAATTCGGATAGTTTACTATCCGAATTCGACCACACTCGAATAGGATAATGAGGTATCCGAGCAACACTGACCACATGTGTGACACTTTTTTGCAACCTAGCTGTGCAAAGGGGCCCAAAGTCTAATGAGTACCTTTAGGATTTGACAGGTCATTTTTATTCATTTGGTTTCCAGACTACTCCTCACGGTTTAGGGCCCCTAAAATGCCAGGGCAGTATAGGAACCCTACAAGTGACCACATTCTGGAAAGAAGACACCCAAGGGTATTTCATGAGGGGTATAGTGAGTTCTTAGAAGATTTTATTTTTCATCACAAGTTAGTGGAAAATGACACTTTGTGAGAAAAAAACAAAAAGAAACTATTTCCACTAACTTGTGACAAAAAATAAAATCTTCAATGAACACACTATACCCCTCACAGAATACCTTGGGGTGTCCTATTTCCAAAATGGGGTCACTTGTGGGGTTCCTATACTGCCCTGGCATTTTAGGGGCCCTAAGCCGTGAGGAGTAGTCTGGAAACTAAATGAGTAAAAATGACCTATGAAATCCTAAAGGTACTCATTGGACTTTGGGCCCCTTTGCACGCGTACGTTAAAAAGGGGCGCTGGGAAAAAAGGGTGCAGGGTTTTAAACGATAAACATGGATAATGTTTAAAAATATAATGTACTATATTTCGTTTAAATATTCGTTTTTATAAAGTTATAAATCATTAAATAATGTTCATGAAACCGGCAATTGTGAAAACATTAATCTTCCGTTTAAAAAGTGAAATGTATAATAACGTTTAAAAAAAAATTAGTAAGTAACCCTCCCTGTACCTACCCCTAACCCCTAGACCCCCGTATTGGTGCCTAAACCTAAGACCCCCCTGGTGGTGCCTAAACCTAAGACCCCCCTGGTGGTGCCTAAGCCTAAGACCCCCCTGGTGGTGCCTAAACCTAAGACCCCCCTGGTGGTGCCTAAACCTAAGACTCCCCTGGTGGTGCCTAAACCTAAGACCCCCCTGGTGGTGCCTAAACCTAAGACTCCCCTGATGGTGCCTAAACCTAAGACTCCCCTGATGGTGCCTAAACCTAAGACCCCCCTGATGGTGCCTAAACCTAAGACCCCCCTGGTGGTGCCTAAACCTAAAACCCTCCTTAGTGATCACTGTATTGTGTGTAGAATAATGTTTTAGAAACAGTAAGGGATAAAATATATTACAATTTACGTTACGTACTGATCGCTTTATTTTGTGAATAATAATGTTTTACAAACAGTAAGGGATAACAATTAAAATAATGTTTTATTGAAACAGGAAACATAAATCATCACAAGCAGTTATAAAACATGAAAAATCTTCGGGCGCCCTTGGAAAACGTTATTATTCTCGGGCTCCCTTTTTTCCCGTTCGGCGCCCAGTAAACGATATTTATTATGGGAGTGAATGGCGGCGCCCGATTTGTCCACTAGCCTCCTGCGCCCTTTTTTACTGTTACCTCTTTGCACAGCTAGGCTGCAAAAAAGTATCACACATGTGGTATCTGTGTACTCAGGAGGAATATTATAATGTGTTTTGGGGTGTTTTTTTACACATACCCATGCTGGGTGGGAGAAATATCTCTGTAAATGGACAACTTACTGTGAACAAATCAAAATATTTTCATTTACAGAGATTTTCTCACTCATAGGATGGGTATATGTAAAAAGACACCCCAAAACACATTATACCACTTCTGAGTACGGCGATACCACATGTGTGACACTTTTTTTGCTGCTTAGCTGCACAAAGGGGCTCAAAGTCCAATGAGCACCTTTAGGTAGAGATGTCGCGAACCTCCGATTTTCTGTTCGCGAACCTCCGCGAAAGGTTCGGTTTGCGAAAAAGTTCGCGAACCGCAATAGACTTCAATGGGGAGGCGAACTTTGAAAATTTTAAAAAATTCTACTGGCTAGAAAAAAATGTTTCAAGAGCTCTAATACCTGGAGGCACACCTGATTGAGTGAAATACACATCACTGCTGGAGGACCCTCCCTCCCTCCTCCAAGCAAGGTCCTTATACCATTTGACTCAGTTGTCTGCCTACACTAATTAGTTATGGGACAGCTGCTACACACTCTGCTAGGGAGATTTTAATTAGCCTCTTGTGGGCTCCCTCCTCCTCCCTCCTGCCCTTCTACCTATCAGAGGGAGGAGGGTCTCTTCTGCCAGGGAATTATACTATTTTAAAAAACAGTATACATCATACCATGGCTGAGAATTAAACCCAGCTATCACTGTGTGGTGGCCAAGCCACCCTAACCACTGTACCACTACAGTAGTAAGTGAAGCTGGCCTAAAATTTACCATTATGCTCAATGCAATAGAAACAGGTTGCTTACAGGGAACCTTAACTGAGAGTGATATGGATGTTTCCTGTAAACAATACCAGTTGCCTGGCAGTCCAGCTGATCTTTGTGACTGCAATAGTGGCTGAATCACACCCTGAAACAAGCATGCAGCTAATCCAGTCTGACTTCAGTCAGAGCACCTGATCTGCATGCTTGTTCAGGGGCTGTGGCTAAAAGTATTAGAGACACAGGATCAGCAGGCGATTCAGGCAACTGGTATTATTTTAAAAGGAAAAATCCATATCCTTCTCCGTTTAGGTTCCCTTTAAGAATTTGTAGCATAAAAGCCAACTCACATTGGCTGGGATTTGAACCTGGGTCTTACTGTGTGGTGGGCATGCACCCTAACCACTGTACCAACTGAAGCTGGCCTAAAAATTACCATTTATGCTCAATGCAATAGAAACAGGTTGCTTACAGGGAACCTTAACTGAGAGTGATATGGATGTTTCCTGTAAACAATACCAGTTGCCTGGCAGTCCAGCTGATCTTTGTGACTGCAATAGTGGCTGAATCACACCCTGAAACAAGAATGCAGCTAATCCAGTCTGACTTCAGTCAGAGCACCTGATCTGCATGCTTGTTCAGGGGCTGTGGCTAAAAGTATTAGAGACACAGGATCAGCAGGCGATTCAGGCAACTGGTATTATTTTAAAAGGAAAAATCCATATCCTTCTCCGTTTAGGTTCTCTTTAAGTATTTGTAGCATAAAAGCCAACTCACATTGGCTGGGATTTGAACCTGTGTGGTGGGCATGCACCCTAACCACTGTACCAACTGAAGCTGGCCTAAAAATTACCATTTATGCTCAATACAAGAGAAAAAGTAGACAAGACAAATAACATTTATATCACACTTTTCTCCTGGCGGACTCAAAGCACCAGAGCTGCAGCCACTAGGGCATGCTCTACAGGCAGTAGCAGTGTTAGGAAGCCTAAGGTCTCCTACCGAATAGGTGCTAGCTTACTGAACAGACAGAGCTGAGATTTGAACTCTGGTCTCCTGTGTCAGAGGCAGAGCCCTTAACCATTACACCATGCAGCCACTGCTTACAGATATGTAGCTTCTCTTTTGTGTTCAGCAGTTGTCCAAAGAGAACCCCAGATAGCCAGGTAGATTCATATCTCTCTCTCTTCCTAACACTGCTACTGCCTATAGAGCATGCCCTAGTGGCTGCAGCTCTGGTGCTTTGAGTCCACCAGGAGAAAAGTGTGATATAAATGGAGGGAGGTGGGAGGAGGGAGGTGGGAGGTGGGAGGTGGGGACCCACAAGAGGCTAATTAAAATCTCCCTAGCAGAGTGTGTAGCAGCTGTCCCATAACTAATTAGTGTAGGCAGACAACTTCCTAGGCCAATATCCGGACAGCTCTATGCGGGTATCTGGCCGCATAATCCGGATACCCGCGGGTACCCACGGATATCCGACGGATATCCGGATCCGGGTACTGTAACAAGGGAGATGATGTCATTGAGCCAATCAGAGGGCTCCCAGCCAATCAGAGGCCTCCCAGCCTAAGCCCTGGCACCCAATCACAGAAGGGAACCCTGGCCAGCCCTCTGTGTAATAAGAGAGCTGGTATGATGAGACAGATCGTCCTCGCTTGTGTGGCTGGCTGGCTGGTCACTGACAGACTTGCTCCAGTGCTGTTGGCTTAGCAAGTGCTGCCTGTATACAGTGATAAACCTAAAGCTTTGAGTGCTAAACATCTTCACTACACTATTGTTCTATTGTTTTTTTTTTAGCTAGCTAGTGTAATTGTTTGATTTCATTCACTCAGTTAGGTCCTGTCTGTGTGTGCTGTGCAGGCCAGCAGGACAGTATAGGTTAGGGAGGGAATAGGATTACTGTGTTATTGTATTGTATTATATAGTTAGTTAGTACTGCAGTTAGTTGTTAGAGAGAGTAGTACTGTGTTAGCCTACTACAGATTACTGCAGTGCTGCTGTGCTGAGCATTGTCAGTGTGACAGTTAGACAGATAGGGCTTGATTCACAAAGCGGTGCTAACCCAGTTAGAGACTTTAGGCGTGATAACCATTGCACCACGCTGGTGAAAAAGCCAGTTTAGGCGTGATAAGTTTAGGTGTGATAAGTTTAGGCGTGATAGGTTTAGATAAGTTTAGATCGCACGCAAAGTCCCGCATGCAAAGCAGCGCCATTAAACTCTATGCGAAGTGCACCAGACTTTGCTAGCGCAAAACTTTTGATCAGCTGTGCACTGCGGTGCTAACCCAGTTGGTGCTTCAACTTATCACGCCTAAACTTATCACGCCTAAAGTTATCATGCCTAAGCTTATCACACCTAAACTTATCACACCTAAACTTATCATGCCTAAACTGAGTTTAGGCGTGATAAAGGGCTTTTCACCAGCGTGCTAACTGTTAGCACTGCTTTGGGAATCAGGCCCATAGTGTGCACTGTCTGTCCTCTACTCTGCGGTCTGTCACTCCGTGCTGATTTGATTTAAAGTCCAACCCCGATTTCATTAAAGTAAAAGAACCCCACATCATCTGGTGACATCATCATGTATAAGTTGTACTATGTCTGCTGGCACCGGCAGCCTGGGGAGGGGCAGCAAGGGCAAGAGGACAGGGAGCAACATTACGGCCACCCTCAGAAGGTCTGCCGTGTCAGTGTCGACCCCAGTGGGCAGCCTACCCTCAGTCAGCGAGCTTTTCGCTCCAGGCGCCACGATTGAACTCAGGGCTGTTAGCCGCAAGGAGTTTGAGAAGGATGTTCTGGGTTTTGAGGAGGGGGGTATGATGTTGATGATGGGATGAAGGACCGTGACTACCATCCACAGGATGGGGATGTCAGCTCTGACTCTGAGGAGGAGGATGCGTCGGTGGGTTTGGCACGGAGGATCAGCATTGCAGACAGTGGCCGTCGAATGCGGGACCCACCACATCCTTCTGCCGCTACCACCAGTCGAACCACTCAACCCCCAACCGCCACAGGGAGAAAAGCCGCAGCATCCCATTTAGGCCGCAGGGGAATGTTCACCTCCCCAATCTGGCGGTTTTTCACTCTGCTCTCATTGGACAGCAAGTTTGGCATATGCAATGTGTGCAAACTACAGATGAGCAGAGGTTGTGACCCCTACAAGCATGGCACCTCCAGCTTCATCACCCATCTGGCCAAAAAACATGTTGTTGAGCATGAGGAGTTCATGAGGCTGAAGCAAGCTGGCACTGGCTCCCACCGCCACGGTGCCACAGGCCACTGCTGCTGATACCACCACCTACATTCAACCCAAAACACAATTGCGGACTTGCGGTGTTATTTTTGGAGGTGTCTGGGCTAAAAACTGTCATGTCCCAGTTGTGCGATTGGACTTTGGACACAACGTGGGCTGCACGACCGCTGTCTGGAACCTAGTCCTGATGTTAATTGACAGCTTTTTTTTTTTTTTCATTTTATGTCCACCAAATAATAAATTAGTGTTTCCTTTTAAAAAAAAAAAAAAACATGATGCTACATGCATCATTTACCCTAGAAACTGTAACGATCGGTGAAGCACAGAGAGGATCTGATTACCAGTGATCTGCGGAATCACTGGGAATACAGAGATATACCAGATTATACGTGATCTGCAGTATCACTGATAATCCGATATACAAACTAACCTCTGTTCACCTGAGTAGAGTGTAGTGTTTGGTGTAACAGTAACACTTTGAGGACTAGGCCTCAGTGCAGCAAGGCGTACTGCACAGATTCCTTCCGCAGACCTGAGCTCTCCAAGACGGGAGGAGTCAGACTGACAGTAGGAAGGATAGCCCGAGAGTGACACTCAGGAGGAAGTGTCACTAACAGGACGGGGAACCGCCTCCAATCGTTAGGTCGGTTCTCGAGGTCGGACAAGCCAGGTCGTAACACACGGACAGATAAGGTACAGATACAGTGAGCAAAGGCGGAGTCAAAGTACAGGCAGGGTTCGGCAACGGGGTATCAGATATATCGGGGTACAAAATCAGGAGGCAAAAGCAGAGTCTAGGAACGAGCCGGGGTTCGGCAACAGAGTATCAGAAATATCGAGGTACAAGGTCAGAGTTCAGGAAAATGGTCAAAACAGGCAATAGGTCATAACAGATAATCACAATCAAACTAGTACTTTAGCTATCTATAGAATCTAGCTAAGTGTAGGATTACAGCTCCAGCTGGTCCCGGCACACTTGCGGATCTGACTACGGATCTGGGTGCTCCCACATATGTGATCGCAACGCCAGACGGGGAGCAAGTGAACAGTCAGCAGTATATATACCTGACCCTCTTCCCAGCACCTCCCTAAGTGCTGAACCAATGGGAAGAGGAGTCAGAGTCAGCTGACCAGCCAGGTCAGCTGACTAGTTCAGTTTAAACATAAATTCTTCCTGAGTGCGCGCGCGCGCGTCACTCTAAACCCTGAGGGACTACGAGTCCCAGCCACAGCAGCCCCGCTCTGCGGAGTCTCCGCCGCGGGGACATGCGCGCCGACCGCCGCGTCCAACGCGGCGGTTTCTCTGCGCTCCGCATGCCTCTCCACGGGGACAGCCGCCTCATGCTGGGAGTAGTGTTGGGCGAACAGTGTTCGCCACTGTTCGGGTTCTGCAGAACATCACCCTGTTCGGGTGATGTTCGAGTTCGGCCGAACACCTGACGGTGCTCGGCCAAACCGTTCGGCCGCATGGCCGAACTAAGAGCGCATGGCCGAACGTTCCCCGAACGTTCGGCTAGCGCTGTGATTGGCCGAACGGGTCACGTGGTTCGGGCCCGAACGCGCTCTGATTGGCCGAACGGTCACGTGGTTCGGGTAAATAAATACCCGAACCACGTCATATCTCCGCCATTTCTCTGTGGGTTTAGCTTTGGGTAGGCAGGCAGGGTAGTTCGCTCTCCAGCCAGGCTAGCCAGGGTCCCCCCCAGTCATTGTGTGTCGCTGCTGGGAACAGTAGTACACCGCTCGCTCAGCCACACTATATATAGCATTGTTTACTGCCACTGTGTACCTCGCTCAGCCACGCTATATATAGCATTGTGTTTTCTGACACTCTGTGTACACGGCTTAGCCTGGCTATATAGCATTGTGTGTACTGCCACTGTGCACCTCGCTCAGCCACGCTATATATAGCATTGTGTTTTCTGACACTCTGTGTACACGGCTTAGCCTGACTATATAGCATTGTGTGTACTGCCACTGTGCACCTCGCTCAGCCACGCTATATATAGCATTGTGTTTTCTGACACTCTGTGTACACGGCTTAGCCTGACTATATAGCATTGTGTGTACTGCCACTGTGCACCTCGCTCAGCCACGCTATATATAGCATTGTGTTTTCTGACACTCTGTGTACACGGCTTAGCCTGACTATATAGCATTGTGTGTACTGCCACTGTGCACCTCGCTCAGCCACGCTATATATAGCATTGTGTTTTCTGACACTCTGTATACACGGCTTAGCCTGACTATATAGCATTGTGTGTACTGCCACTGTGCACCTCGCTCAGCCACGCTATATATAACATTGTGTTTTCTGACACTCTGTGTACACGGCTTAGCCTGACTATATAGCATTGTGTGTACTGCCACTGTGCACCTCGCTCAGCCACGCTATATATAGCATTGTGTTTACTGACACTCTGTGTACACGGCTTAGCCTGACTATATAGCATTGTGTGTACTGCCACTGTGCACCTCGCTCAGCCACGCTATATATAGCATTGTGTTTTCTGACACTCTGTGTACACCGCTCAGCCAGACTATATACCATTGTTTACTGACACTCTGTGTACACCGCTCAGCCAGACTATATACCATTGTTTACTGACACTCTGTGTACACCGCTCAGCCAGACTATATACCATTGTTTACTGACACTCTGTGTACACCGCTCAGCCAGACTATATACCATTGTTTACTGACACTCTGTGTACACACCGCTCAGCCAGACTATATACCATTGTTTACTGACACTCTGTGTACACCGCTCAGCCAGACTATATACCATTGTTTACTGACACTCTGTGTACACCGCTCAGCCAGACTATATACCATTGTTTACTGACACTCTGTGTACACCGCTCAGCCAGACTATATACCATTGTTTACTGACACTCTGTGTACACCGCTCAACCAGACTATATACCATTGTTTACTGATACTCTGTGTACACCGCTCAGCCAGACTATATAGCATTGTTTACTGACACTCTGTGTACACCGCTCAGCCAGACTATATTGCATTGTTTACTGACACTCTGTGTACACTGCTCAGCCAGACTATATACCATTGTTTACTGCCACTCTGATTCTGCTGGGAACAGTAGTACACCGCTCGCTCAGCCAGACTATATAGCATTGTGTTTACTGCCACTCTGTGTACACCGCTCAGCCACACTATATAGCATTGCGTACTCTGCCAGTCAGTGTGTATATTGCTGGGATCAGTAATACTCCACTCACCGTCAACCACTATATGAGCTCAACATGAGTTTCCCAGAGACCTCCGCTGTGAGCAGCACTCCCAACAACAGCAACAGCCAACGCCCCACGCAAGCTATAACATCCACCCCAGCAGCCAGTGGTCAGCAGCAGCCCTCCCCGGAGGAGAACGTTGTGTCCATCGGTCCGTCGCCAGAGCGATTAATGAGGGCTGCCATTGAGGAGATGATGGGGCCTGATGTGGAGGAGGAGGTCTGGCTCAGGCCAGCATCCCAAGTTAATGTTGAGGACGATGAGGGGTCTGTGTCTGGGGATGTTGGGGTGGCAGAGGTGGTGGGTGGGTCAGACTCAGGAGAAGAGTTGTATGATGAGGATGATGATCGGGACCATCTGTATGTGCCTCAGAGTCCGATCCCGGAAAACATGTTGTATCATGTGTTTAGGTACTAAAATCTGCGTTCCCAGTAGTGTTGGGCGAACAGTGTTTGCCACTGTTCGGGTTCTGCAGAACATCACCCTGTTCGGGGTGACTATATAGCAGACTATATAGCATTGTGTTTAATGCCACTCTGTGTACACGGCTCAGCCACACTATATAGCATTGTGTTTACTTCCACTCTGTGTCTGCTGGGAACAGTAGTACACCGCTCACCCGCCACTGTATAGGATTGTGCTCTGTGTCGCTGCTGGCAATAGTGGTACACCGCTCACCCACCACTGTATAGCATTTCTGTACTGCCACTGTACTGCTGCCAGTCAGCGTGTACTTTAAGGATAAGTGAAATGAGGAAGAAATCCGGTGAAAGAGGGAGGGGCAAGGGAAGAGGTGTTTCCCCTGACGGTTCACGTACAGGCCACAGGGGAGCACCCAAGAAAACCCACTCAATACCGCCCATGTTGTCCAGGACAACAACCCTCACAGATCCAAAAGAACAGGACCAGATAATTACTTGGATGACCTCTCAAGCGTCCAGCAGTGGGTTAAGCAGCACCAGCACATCACGCACGAGGTCCGAGTCCTCAGCCAGTTACAAGGAGCCAGTGGGCACAAAGCTGACACAACCGGCAGCGACACCACGCACACAACTGCCAGATAACCAGACGACGTTGGAGTGAGCTGCGCAGAGGTTGTTCTGGGGAGCTCTTCTCCACGGCGGCGGCCCCCCACAATGACATATGACGAGTTTGAGGAGATGGAAGAGGAGGGTATGGACAATGTGGACATAGACCCAGATTTTGTTTGTGAACAAGAACATCGTCGTCGTAGCAGCAGCACAGATGAGTCTGTTGAGGAACCCACTGCTGCACGAGTTCGCCTTGTGCCACAAGGTAGGCGGCGCGCAATTTCAGGCACCGCAAGCGTGGAAGTTCAAGTGAGAGGCAAAAGAGGAGCAAACAGAAATCGCCAGCAAGGCAGGTGCTCCAAAGTCTGGGCTTTCTTTGAAGACTGCACTGAGGATGTTACCATGGCGATTTGCAAGGTGTGCAAGACCCGCCTGAGCAGGGGGAAAAGTATTAACAACCTCTCCACCACCAGCATGAGCCGCCACATTCTATCCAAACATCCCACTCTGTGGGCAAACGCGGCAGGACAGGGTACCACCAGCAACACTGCCTCCCTTGGGTTCACCAGACTCACCACCAGACCCGCCTCAGCAGCAGCAGTAGCCCAGCCATTGCGTGGTTCACAACATTCACAAACATCAGACGATGCTGACACTGTCACTTTCCAGACTAGTGCTCTTGAGGTCTCCCAGACAGTGTTCATCAAACACAACAACCAACAGCCCTTCGGTGTGCAGCCCTACGGTTGAGTTGTCTGTCTCTGAGATGTTTGAGCGCAAGAGGAAATTGCCAGCAAATGACCCCCGGGCCGTGGCAGTAACAGCCAGCCAGCATAGCCAAGTTTCTGGCCTGCAAAATGCTGCCATATCGAGTGGTGGAGACAAACAGCTTCAAGGGCATGATGTCAGTGGCCATCCCACGTTACGTGGTTCCCAGCCGCTACCACTTTGCGCGCTCTGCAGTGCCTGAGTTGCATGAGCACGTGGTCAGCTAAATAACCCGAAGCCTGAAGAATGCCGTTGCCTGCAAGGTTCACCTCACCACTGACACCTGGACGAGTGCGTTCGGCCAGGGTCGATACATCTCCCTTACCGCGCACTGGGTGAACCTTGTGGAGCCTGGCAGCGATTCCTCACCTGCTACGGCGCGGGTGTTGCCCACGCCGCAAACAGCTGCACCGCCGTCCCTCCCACTGGATAACAACAGCAGCACCTACCTCTCTGACTCCTTCTCCTCCAACGCATCTCAAAGCTGTACCTCATCCGGAAACGCTAACCCAGCACCAGCAGCAGTAGGATCGTGGAAGCAGTGCAGCACAGCTGTTGGCATGCGTCAGCAAGCGTTGCTGAAGCTGATCTGCCTTGGGGATAAGCAGCACACAGGGGAGGAAATTTGGAGGGGAATAAAGGAACAGACAGATTTGTGGCTGGCACCGCTGGACCTGAAACCGGGCATGAAGCTAGACACCTGGCACGAACTGGCAATGTACGCAATAGAGGTGCTGGCTTGCCCGGCAGCCAGCGTTATGTCGGAATGCTGTTTCAGTGCTGCCGGAGGCATCGTCACAGATCAGCGTATCCGCCTCTCCACAGAAAATGCAGACCGTCTGACTCAAATTAAAATGAATCAATCCTGGATTGGAAACGACTACGCAACACTCCAGGACCCCAACCAAGTAACATGACCAATGAACATCTGGGATGGTTTAGCGTTTCCGGTCCCTGTTTATTGGACCTCTCATCTGTATTACATTTATGACTGCATGGCGGCAAAAAGCATTGCTGCTATATCCGCACGCTTTTTGTCCTCATGCAAGGCCTGGGTTGTTGTGTCTCACAAAGCGTGGCCTTCTCCTCCTGCGCCTCCTCCTGTTCCATCACGTGTGCTGCTGCTGCTGGGTTAGCGTTGCCGGTCCCTGTTTATGGAACCTCTTATCTTTATTACATTTATGACTGCATGGCGGTACAAAGCATGCTATCCGCACGCTTTTTGTCCTCATGCAAGGCCTGGGTTGTTGTGTCTCACAAAGCGTGGCCTTCTCCTCCTGCGCCTCCTCCTGTTCCATCACGTCTGCTGCTGCTGGGTTAGCGTTGCCGCGTGGTCCCTGTTTATTGAACCTCTTATCTTTATTACATTTATGACTGCATGCATGGAGGTACAAAGCATGCTATCCGCACGCTTTTTGTCCTCATGCAAGGCCTGGGTTGTTGTGTCTCACAAAGCGTGGCCTTCTCCTCCTGCGCCTCCTCCTGTTCCATCACGTGTGCTGCTGCTGGGTTAGCGTTGCCGCCCGGTCCCTGTTTATTGAACCTCTTATCTTTATTACATTTATGACTGCATGCATGGCGGTACAAAGCATGCTATCCGCACGCTTTTTGTCCTCATGCAAGGCCTGGGTTGTTGTGTCTCACAAAGCGTGGCCTTCTCCTCCTGCGCCTCCTCCTGTTCCATCACGTGTGCTGCTGCTGGGTTAGCGTTGCCGCCCGGTCCCTGTTTATGGAACCTCTTATCTTTATTACATTTATGACTGCATGGCGGTACAAAGCATGCTATCCACACGTTTTTTGTCCTCATGCAAGGCCTGGGTTGTTGTGTCTCACAAAGCGTGGCCTTCTCCTCCTGCGCCTCCTCCTGTTTCATCACGTGTGCTGCTGCTGCTGCTGCTGGGTTAGCGTTGCCAGTCCCTGTTTATTGAACCTCTTATCTTTATTACATTTATGACTGCATGCATGGCGGTACAAAGCATGCTATCCGCACGCTTTTTGTCCTCATGCAAGGCCTGGGTTGTTGTGTCTCAAAAAGCATGGCCTTCTTCTCCTCCTGCGCCTGCTCCTGTTCCATCACGTGTGCTGCTGCTGCTGGGTTAGCGTTGCCGCCCGGTCCCTGTTTATTGAACCTCTTATCTTTATTACATTTATGACTGCATGCATGGCGGTAAAAAGCATGCTATCCGCACGCTTTTTGTCCTTATGCAAGGCCTGGGTTGTTGTGTCTCACAAAGCGTGGCCTTCTCCTCCTGCGCCTCCTCCTGTTCCATCACGTCTGCTGCTGCTGGGTTAGCGTTGCCGCCCGGTCCCTGTTTATTGAACCTCTTATCTTTATTACATTTATGACTGCATGCATGGCGGTACAAAGCATGCTATCCGCACGCTTTTTGTCCTCATGCAAGGCCTGGGTTGTTGTGTCTCACAAAGCGTGGCCTTCTCCTCCTGCGCCTCCTCCTGTTCCATCACGTGTGCTGCTGCTGGGTTAGCGTTGCCGCCCGGTCCCTGTTTATGGAACCTCTTATCTTTATTACATTTATGACTGCATGGCGGTACAAAGCATGCTATCCACACGTTTTTTGTCCTCATGCAAGGCCTGGGTTGTTGTGTCTCACAAAGCGTGGCCTTCTCCTCCTGCGCATCCTCCTGTTCCATCACGTGTGCTGCTGCTGCTGCTGCTGGGTTAGCGTTGCCGGTCCCTGTTTATGGAACCTCTTATCTTTATTACATTTATGACTGCATGGCGGTACAAAGCATGCTATCCGCATGCTTTTTGTCCTCATGCAAGGCCTGGGTTGTTGTGTCTCACAAAGCGTGGCCTTCTCCTCCTGCGCCTCCTCCTGTTCCATCACGTCTGCTGCTGCTGGGTTAGCGTTGCCGCGTGGTCCCTGTTTATTGAACCTCTTATCTTTATTACATTTATGACTGCATGCATGGAGGTACAAAGCATGCTATCCGCACGCTTTTTGTCCTCATGCAAGGCCTGGGTTGTTGTGTCTCACAAAGCGTGGCCTTCTCCTCCTGCGCCTCCTCCTGTTCCATCACGTGTGCTGCTGCTGGGTTAGCGTTGCCGCCCGGTCCCTGTTTATTGAACCTCTTATCTTTATTACATTTATGACTGCATGCATGGCGGTACAAAGCATGCTATCCGCACGCTTTTTGTCCTCATGCAAGGCCTGGGTTGTTGTGTCTCACAAAGCGTGGCCTTCTCCTCCTGCGCCTCCTCCTGTTCCATCACGTGTGCTGCTGCTGGGTTAGCGTTGCCGCCCGGTCCCTGTTTATGGAACCTCTTATCTTTATTACATTTATGACTGCATGGCGGTACAAAGCATGCTATCCACACGTTTTTTGTCCTCATGCAAGGCCTGGGTTGTTGTGTCTCACAAAGCGTGGCCTTCTCCTCCTGCGCCTCCTCCTGTTCCATCACGTGTGCTGCTGCTGCTGCTGCTGGGTTAGCGTTGCCAGTCCCTGTTTATTGAACCTCTTATCTTTATTACATTTATGACTGCATGCATGGCGGTACAAAGCATGCTATCCGCACGCTTTTTGTCCTCATGCAAGGCCTGGGTTGTTGTGTCTCAAAAAGCATGGCCTTCTTCTCCTCCTGCGCCTGCTCCTGTTCCATCACGTGTGCTGCTGCTGCTGGGTTAGCGTTGCCGCCCGGTCCCTGTTTATTGAACCTCTTATCTTTATTACATTTATGACTGCATGCATGGCGGTAAAAAGCATGCTATCCGCACGCTTTTTGTCCTCATGCAAGGCCTGGGTTGTTGTGTCTCACAAAGCGTGGCCTTCTCCTCCTGCGCCTCCTCCTGTTCCATCACGTCTGCTGCTGCTGGGTTAGCGTTGCCGCCCGGTCCCTGTTTATTGAACCTCTTATCTTTATTACATTTATGACTGCATGCATGGCGGTACAAAGCATGCTATCCGCACGCTTTTTGTCCTCATGCAAGGCCTGGGTTGTTGTGTCTCACAAAGCGTGGCCTTCTCCTCCTGCGCCTCCTCCTGTTCCATCACGTCTGCTGCTGCTGGGTTAGCGTTGCCGCGTGGTCCCTGTTTATTGAACCTCTTATCTTTATTACATTTATGACTGCATGCATGGCGGTACAAAGCATGCTATCCGCACGCTTTTTGTCCTCATGCAAGGCCTGGGTTGTTGTGTCTCACAAAGCGTGGCCTTCTCCTCCTGCGCCTCCTCCTGTTCCATCACGTCTGCTGCTGCTGGGTTAGCGTTGCCGCCCGGTCCCTGTTTATTGAACCTCTTATCTTTATTACATTTATGACTGCATGCATGGCGGTACAAAGCATGCTATCCGCACGCTTTTTGTCCTCATGCAAGGCCTGGGTTGTTGTGTCTCAAAAAGCATGGCCTTCTTCTCCTCCTGCGCCTGCTCCTGTTCCATCATGTGTGCTGCTGCTGCTGCTGGGTTAGCGTTACCGGTCCCTTTTCCTGGAACCTCTTCTCTGTATTACACTTATGACTGCATGGCGACAAAAAGCATGTTACCTGTGCAAAGAAACATGACATTTTCCACATTTAAAAGACAGTTTATCCTTTGAAACTTTACAATCAATTTTCTCAAAAACTATAAGCTCTTTTTCACATATTTTTTTTCCCCTTGTACCCACTCCCAAGGTGCACATACCCTGCTAATTTGGGGTATGTAGCATGTAAGGAAGTTTTACAAAGCACGAAAGTTCGGGTCCCCATTGACTTCCATTATGTTCGGAGTTCGGCTCGAACACCCGAACATCGCGGCCATGTTCGGCCTGTTCGGCCCGAACCCGAACATCTAGATGTTCGCCCAACACTAGCTGGGAGGAGGCGGCTGCCTCCCCGTGTGTGCGGCCACTGCACGCGGAAAGAGCCGCCGACCGCTGGCTCATGGCGGCGGCTCTTCCGCGTTTTCTTACAGAAACCCTTTTTAAAGCTATTTAAAGGGCACTTCCGTTTTTTTCTATCCGGGTACCTGAATAGGTCGGGTACCCGTGGGTAATTTGGTCGGATATCCGAATTCACTCGGATATCCGCAATGTCGGATCCAGTCGGATACCCGAATCGGATCCGGTATTAAAAAGTACTACCCGAGCAACCCTGCAATTAGGCCCCCCAAAAATGTCAGGGCAGTACAAGTACCCCACAAGTGACCCAATTTTGGAAAGTAGACACCCCAAGGTATTCACTGAGGGGCATGGTGAGTCCAAGGCAGATTTTATTTTATTTTTTTGTCACAAGTTAGCAGAAATGGAAACACCTTTTTTTTATTTTTAGTTTTTTTTTTGTCAAAATGTGTCATTTTCTGCTAACTTGTGACAAAAAATAAAATCTTCTATGAACTCACCATGCCCCTCAGCAAATACCTTGGGGTGTTGTCTTTCCAAAATGGGTCATTTGTTTTTTTTTTTTATACTATCCTGGTGTAACGATCGGTGAAGCACAGAGAGGATCTGATTACCGGTGATCTGCAGTATCACTGGGAATACAGATGTATACCAGATTATAAGTGACCTGCAGTATCACCGATAATCCGATATACCAGCTAACCTCTGTTCACCTGAGTAGAATGTAGTGTTTGGTGTAACAGTAACACTTTGAGGACTAAGCCTCAGCGCAGTAAGGTATACTGCACGGATTCCTTCCGAAGACCTGGACTCTCCAAGACGGGAGGAGTCAGGCTGCGAGTAGGAAGGATTGTCTAAAAGTAACACTCTGGAGGAAGTGTTACTGATAGAACGGGGAACCGCCTCCAACAGTGAGGTCGGTTCTCGAGGTCGGACAAGCCAGGTCGTACACACACGGACAGATAAAGTACAATATCAAGAGGCAAAAGGCGGAGTCGGGTACAGGCAGGGTTCGGCAACAGGGTATCAGAAATATCGAGGTACAAGATCAGTAGGCAGAAGCAGAGTCTAAGGACGAGCCGGGGTCCGGCAACAGAGTATCAGAAATATCGAGGTACAAGATCAGAGTTCAGGAGGATAGTCAGGCAGGCAAAACGTCATAACAGATAATCACAATCAAACTAGTACTTTAAGCTATCAAGAGAAACTAGCTAAGTGTAGGATTACAGCTCCAGCTGGTCCCGGCACACTTGCGGATCTGACTACAGATCTGGGTGCTCCCACGTATGTGATCGCAACGCCAGACAACCAGCAACTGAATAAGCAACAAAATATATAGTTGCTGGACTCTGCTGCCCCGCCCGAACCATTCAGCCAATCATGAGTCCTGCAGGAATCAGCTGACCTTCCTGATCAGCTGACACTTCCTCTGCAGGTATAAAGGTCCTGAATTCAGGCCCGCGCGAGCATAGCTCTCCATCTGCCTAGGTGCACTAACAGACCCAGCTACACCAAGCACATGCTGCTGCATGCAAACAGCATCTTTGCTGTCAGGACATGCGGCGGCTTTTCCGCGTTCCACCACACAACCAGACGCGTGCAAACCTCCGCGTAGGACGCGGAGTCAGCCGCCTAGCTCTTGGCACACGCGGCGGCTTTTCCGCGTTTCCTCACAGTACCCCCGCCCCCCCCCCCCCCCCCCCGAGGAGTGGACTCCGGACAACTCCTACCAGGTTTCTCGGGATGTAAAGCGTGAAACTCTTTCCTTAATTCATCCGCATGCATGCGGTTCCCAGGTACCCATTGTCTCTCCTCAATGCCATACCCTTTCCAATGCACGAGATATTGTACCGAGTTTTGTACAATACGTGAATCTAAAATCTTTTCTATCTCGTACTCAGGTTGGTCATCTACCAACACAGGAGGAGGAGGAGTGGGACCCACATGGACTGCTGGCTTAAGCAGGGATACGTGGAAGGACCTTACCCCACGCATGCTAGCGGGAAGATCAATGGAATAAGTAATGTTGTTGATCTTCTTAGCTACTGAAAATGGACCCACAAACCTGGGGCCCAGTTTATCCGAGGGCTGTCTCAGGGTCAAGTGACGTGTGGACACCCAGACCAAGTCTCCTGGCTGGAACTTCCACTCCAACGAGCGTCTCTTGTCAGCCTGACCCTTTTGACTCTGGAATGCCCTTTCCAGATTACTCTTCACCGTCCCCCAGATGTCTTTAAATGCCCTCTGCCAGGCCTCTAGGGTTGGAAATGGAGAAGAGGCAACTGGCAAGGGGGAGAATTTAGGCGACCTCCCAGTCACAATCTGGAACGGAGAAAAACCAGACGACGAATTTTTCAAATTGTTCTGAGCGAACTCTGCGAAGGCCAGAAATTTTACCCAGTCATTCTGTGCCTCCGCAACATAACATCTTAAGAACTGCTCCAAAGACTGATTAATTCGTTCAGTCTGCCCATTAGTCTGTGGGTGGTAGCCTGACGAGAAAGACAGCTTCATGCCCATTTGGCTGGCAAAATGCTCTCCAGAATCTAGAGATGAATTGGACTCCCCAGTCCGACACTATGTTTTCCGGAATGCCATGCAGCCGGAAAATGTGGATGATGAATAGGTCGGCCAATTCCTGGGCCGAAGGGAGTCCTTTCAAGGGCACAAAATGGGCCATCTTGCTGAAGCGGTCGACTACCACCCAAATGACCGACATACCTTCAGACCTGGGGAGCTCACCCACGAAATCCATGGACAAGTGGGTCCATGGCTCACTCGGGGCGGGCAAAGGCTGTAAGGTACCGACAGGTGCCAGTCGGGAGGGTTTACTCTTAGCACATATTGCACATTCCCTAACAAATTCCCTGCAATCAACTGACAGGGAGGGCCACCAGGCACACCTGGCTACAAGATCTTGTGTTCTGGCGGCTCCGGGATGTCCAGCATTTTTATGTGCGTGGAACATTTCTAGGATCTGGAGACGGAAGGGCAAGGGAATGAACATAACCCCTTCAGGCTTCCCTTCTGGGATGTCCTTCTGAAAGGGGCTCAATGTCTCCTTCCAGTCTTCCCAAGTATCCGTTGCAGCCAGCACCAATCTTCACGGAACAATCGTCTCAGGGACGGAGGGCTGTGCTGTCTCTGGCTCAAAACACCTGGACAGTGCATCAGCCTTAGTATTCTTACTGCCCGGGGTGTACGTAATCACAAATGTGAACCTCGAAAAAAACAGGGACCATCGAGCCTGACGGGGGCTTAACCTCTTAGCCCCCTCGATGTATTCCAGATTCTTGTGGTCGGTATAAACCGTGATTGTATGCTCTGCTCCTTCTAACCAATGACGCCATTCTTCAAAGGCTAGTTTAATGGCTAAGAGCTCCCTGTTACCTATATCGTAGTTTCTCTCTGCTGGAGAGAATCTCCGAGAAAAATAGGCACGCGGGTGCAATCTACCCTGTAGGCCTGAACGTTGAGACAGCACAGCCCCCACCCCGACTTCTGAGGCGTCTACCTCAACAATAAAAGGGAAAGAAGTGTCCACGTGTCTTAGTATGGGTGCTGCGCAGAACAGCGCCTTCAAAGTAGAAAATGCCTGTAAGGCCTCAGGAGACCAGTGAGTGGTATCTGCCCCTTTCTTTGTGAGACTGGTGAGAGGAGCAATAACTGTGGAGTACCCCTTTATGAACCTTCTGTAATAGTTGGCAAAGCCCAAAAAACGTTGCAAAGACTTTAACCCCACCGGCTGAGGCCACTCCAGAACAGCGGATACCTTGGCAGGGTCCATAGACAGGCCCGAGATGGAGATTATGTACCCCAGAAAAGCGACAGATGTAACTTCAAAAATACACTTTTCCAACTTGGCGTACAGCATATTTTGTCTCAGTTTGTTTAGCACAAATTTGACATGGACCCTGTGCTCGGAGAGGTTGTTGGAGTAGATCAGTATATCGTCAAGGTATACAAGCACAAATCTACCCAACACCTCCCTGAATACCTCGTTGATTAATTCCTGGAAGACGGCAGGTGCATTGCACAACCCGAAGGGCATCACTAAGTACTCGTAATGCCCGTCGGGTGTGTTGAAGGCCGTCTTCCATTCATCGCCCTCTCTAATGCGGATCAGGTTGTATGCACCCCTCAGATCTAATTTTGAGAAGATCTTGGCGTCTGTGACCTGCGTGAATAAATCGTCTATTAATGGTAACGGATAACGATTCTTCACCGTGATTTTATTTAGGCCACGGTAATCGATGCAAGGTCGAAGACCTCCATCTTTTTTCTTAACAAAAAAGAAACCGGCCCCCGCAGGCGACCGGGAGGGGCGAATGAACCCCTTGGCTAGATTGTCACGGATGTACTCCTGCATAGCCACTTTCTCTGGTCCAGACAAATTATACAGGTGACCCCTAGGGGGCATACAACCGGCACGGAGATCGATGGGGCAATCGAAAGGGCGATGAGGAGGTAACCTATCCGCAGCCTTGGGACAGAATACATCCGAGAATTCGGAGTATTGCTCGGGAACACCCTCCACATGAACCTTGGTCTGACCTAATATCACTTTCCCTAGGCACTGTTGGGAACAGAAGTCTGACCAACTGGTTAATTGTCCTGTAGCCCAACTAATCTGTGGTGAATGAAGCTGCAGCCAGGGCATACCTAGGACAATTGTGGAGGTAGTCATATGTAACACGAAAAAACTTAAACTCTCCCTATGCAGTACCCCAGTAATGACTTCCACCTCTGGTGTCTGAGACAGCGGACGGTCCCTTTGTAACGGGGAGTCGTCCACGGCAGTAACCTGGATAGGTGGTTTTACTGGGGTGAGAGGAATGCCCAACTTCTCTGCAAACTCGGAGCTTATAAAATTAGCCGCGGAGCCTGAATCAATAAAGGCCTCCGTGGTTTCAGATTTGTCCCCCCAGGTAATCGTACAGGGGAGGAGCAACCGTCTTTTTTTTAGGGGTGTGAGCTGGGCGCCTAGGGTGTCACCCCTTACAACTCCTAGGCGGTAGCGTTTCCCGGCTTATTTCTGTTTGGCTTGATGGGACAGTCTCGTACCCTATGCCCCCTTTCACCACAGTATAAACATAGTTGTTCCGACATTCTCCGTCTTCTCTCCACTTGGGTCAGCTTAGACCGACCGATCTGCATCGGCTCAGGTGGAGGCAAGATCGGAGACGATGAGACAGAAGGAGACGGGGTTACTAGGGGTGCAGCGGGAGGCACTGCGTAAGAAGTCAACCCGACATGATGACTGCCCCTAGTCTGTCTCTGATGGCGTAGCCTACGGTCGATTCGAATGGCCGATGAGATGGCCTCGTCGACTGTCTTGGGCTCGGGTTGGCTTAACATTAGGTCAGAGACTTCATCCGACAACCCAGACAGGAAATAATCTAACAGGGCATAAGTGCCAAACCTGGCCGTAACTGACCACCTACGAAATTCGGCCGCGTAATCTTCGACTGGACCCCTGCCTTGCCGTAAAAGCTTAAGCTTCCGCTCAGAGGTCGCAGCAAGGTCAGGGTCATCGTAAATTACTGCCATGGCTTTAAAGAACTCCTCTACCGAGGTAAGGGCTAAGTCACCGGCAGGCAAATTGTACCCCCAGGTCTGAGAGTCACCAGTTAGCAAGGTCTTAATAAATGTGACCCGTTGGGTCTCAGTTCCTGAGGATCGGGGTCTCAACTCGAAATATGATAACACTCTACTTTTAAAATTCCGAAAGTCAGACTTGTGGCCGGAAAATTTATCAGGTACGGACATTCGTATGTCATCACTAGTAGGGGATCGCACCAAATCAACTGACGTCTGAAGGGTTTGCACAGAGCCTGATAGGGCATCAATTAAGGCTTTGTGCTGACCCAGTGCTTGATGGATGCTATCCACCGAAGTGGCAAGCACAGTCAGAGGGTCAGCGCGTGCGTCCATCTGTTTTTTGGGTCTGGCGTTCTGTAACGATCGGTGAAGCACAGAGAGGATCTGATTACCGGTGATCTGCAGTATCACTGGGAATACAGATGTATACCAGATTATAAGTGACCTGCAGTATCACCGATAATCCGATATACCAGCTAACCTCTGTTCACCTGAGTAGAATGTAGTGTTTGGTGTAACAGTAACACTTTGAGGACTAAGCCTCAGCGCAGTAAGGTATACTGCACGGATTCCTTCCGAAGACCTGGACTCTCCAAGACGGGAGGAGTCAGGCTGCGAGTAGGAAGGATTGTCTAAAAGTAACACCCTGGAGGAAGTGTCACTGATAGAACGCGGAACCGCCTCCAACAGTGAGGTCGGTTCTCGAGGTCGGACAAGCCAGGTCGTACACACACGGACAGATAAAGTACAATATCAAGAGGCAAAAGGCGGAGTCGGGTACAGGCAGGGTTCGGCAACAGGGTATCAGAAATATCGAGGTACAAGATCAGTAGGCAGAAGCAGAGTTTAAGGACGAGCCGGGGTTCGGCAACAGAGTATCAGAAATATCGAGGTACAAGATCAGAGTTCAGGAGGATAGTCAGGCAGGCAAAACGTCATAACAGATAATCACAATCAAACTAGTACTTTAAGCTATCAAGAGAAACTAGCTAAGTGTAGGATTACAGCTCCAGCTGGTCCCGGCACACTTGCGGATCTGACTACGGATCTGGGTGCTCCCACGTATGTGATCGCAACGCCAGACAACCAGCAACTGAATAAGCAGCAGAATATATAGTTGCTGGACTCTGCTGCCCCGCCCGAACCATTCAGCCAATCATGAGTCCTGCAGGAATCAGCTGACCTTCCTGATCAGCTGACACTTCCTCTGCAGGTATAAAGGTCCTGAATTCAGGCCCGCGCGAGCATAGCTCTCCATCTGCCTAGGTGCACTAACAGACCCAGCCACACCAAGCACATGCTGCTGCATGCAAACAGCATCTTTGCTGTCAGGACATGCGGCGGCTTTTCCGCGTTCCACCACACAACCAGACGCGTGCAAACCTCCGCGTAGGACGCGGAGTCAGCCGCCTAGCTCTTGGCACACGCGGCGGCTTTTCTGCGTTTCCTCACACCTGGCATTCTAGCTCCTCAAGAAACCTGACAGGTGCTCAGAAAAGTCAGAGCTGCTTCAAACTGTGCAAATTCACTTTTTTGTACCATAGTTTGTAAACACTATAACTTTTTACCCAAACCAATAAATATACACTTAGATTTTTTTTATTAAAGACATGCAGTACAATAAATTTGAACAAAACTCAAATAGACATTTTACGTAATTTGAAAAATTTTACCACAGAAAGTTAAAAATATAATTTTTTTGACAAAATTCCTGTCTGTTTTGATTAATATAATACAAACTAAAATCACAGCAGAAATCAAATAGCACCAAAAGAAAGCTGTATTAGTGAGAAGAAAAGGAGGCAAAATTTGTTTGGGTGGTAGGTTGTATGACCGAGCAATAAACCGTTATAGCTGCAGTGGTCTGAATTGTAAAAAATGGCCTGGACACTAAGAGGGGGGGCTTTTTGGTCACTTTTAGTCCCCTATACTTTCCTAGTGGTTTGGATCACTGGATCACTGGATCATTGCTTCTGTGGCTTTAACCACTTGAGGACCCACCCTTTACCCCCCCTTAAGGACCAGCGCTGTTTTAACTGATCTGTGCTGGGTGGGCTCTGCAGCCCTCAGCACAGATCAGCGTGCAGGCAGAGCGACCAGATCGCCCCCCTTTTTCCCCACTAGGGGGATGATGTGCTGGGGGGGTCTGATCGCTCCTGCCTGCCGGGTGTTGCGGGGGGGGGGGGCACCTCAAAGCCCCCCTCTGCGGCGAAATCCTCCCTCTCCCTCTCCTACCTGGCCCCCCCTGGTAAGCCGGGCTGCACAGGACGCTATCCGTCCTGTGCAGCCAGTGACAGGCTGTCTCCTGTCACATGGCGGTGATCCCCGGCCGCTGATTGGCCGGGGATCGCCGATCTGCCTTACGGCGCTGCTGCGCAGCAGCGCCGTACAATGTAAACAAAGCGGATTATTTCCGCTTGTGTTTACATTTAGCCTGCGAGCCGCCATCGGCGGCCCGCAGGCTATTCACGGAGCCCCCCGCCGTGAATTGACAGGAAGCAGCCGCTCGCACGGGCGGCTGCTTCCTGATTAATCAGCCTGCAGCTGGCAACGCAATACTGCGTCGCTGGTCCTGCAGCTGCCACTTTGCCGACGCACGGTATAAGCGTGCGGTCGGCAAGTGGTTAATATAACAATTCAATAGGTTCCAATCTCTTACAAATCGTGCATAAGTGACATGCATAAAAAATGGATGTGCATACCAGTCAAGGTGAGGCAAAAGTTGCGGTGGGTGCTGGGCACTGATAGCCTTACAGCTGTTTCACGCTGTTGGCACTTCTACGGAGGCATCATTCCAATTAACCACTTGAAGACTGCAGTGCTAAACCCCCCTAAAGACCAGGCCATTTTTTACAATTCAGACCACTGCAGTTATAACTGTTTATTGCTCGGTTATACAACTTACCACCCAAACAAATTTTACCTCCTTTTCTTGTCACTAATACAGCTTTCTTTTGGTGCTATTTAATTGCTGCTGCGATTTGTACTTTTTATTATATTCATCAAAAAAGACATGAATTTTGTCAAAAAAATGATTTTTTTAACTTTCTGTGCTGACATTTTTCAAATAAAGTAAAATTTCTGTATACATGCAGCACGAAAAATGTGGACAAACATGTTTTTGATTAAAAAAAACCCATTCAGCCTATATTTATTGGTTTGGGTAAAAGTTATAGCGTTTACAAACTATGGTGCAAAAAGTGAATTTTCCCATTTTCCAGCATCTCTGATTTTTCTGACCCCCTGTCATGTTTCATGAGGGGCTAGAATTCCAGGATAGTATAAATACCCCCCAAATGACCCCATTTTGGAAAGAAGACATCCCAAAGTATTCACTAAGAGGCATGGTGAGTTCATAGAAGATTTTATTTTTTGTCACAAGTTAGCGGAAAATGATACTTTGGGACAAAAAAAATAATAATAAAAAGTTTCCATTTCTGCTAACTTGTGACAAAAAAAAATGAAATCTGCCACAGACTCACCATGCCCCTCTCTGAATACTTTGGGATGTCTACTTTCCAAAATGGGGTCATTTGTGGGGTGTGTTTACTGTCCTGGCATTTTGGGGGTGCTAAATTGTAAGCACCCCTGTAAAGCCTAAAGGTGCTCATAGGACTTTGGGCCCCTTAGCGCACCTAGGCTGCAAAAAAAGTGTCACACATGTGGTATCGCCGTACTCAGGAGAAATAGTATAATGTGTTTTGGGGTGTATTTTTACACATACCCATGCTGGGTGGGAGAAATATCTCTGTAAATGAGATTTTTTAGATTTTTTTTACACACAACTGTCCATTTACAAAGATATTTCTCCCACCCAGCATAGGTATGTGTAAAAATACACCCCAAAACACATTATACTACTTCTCCCGAGTACAGCGATACCACATGTGTGGCACTTTTTTGCACCCTAACTGCGCTAAGGGGCCCAAAGTCCAATGAGTACCTTTATGATTTCACAGGTCATTTTGAGAAATTTCGTTTCATGACTACTCCTCACGGTTTAGGGCCCCTAAAATGCCAGGACAGTATAGGAATCCCACAAATGACCACATTTTAGAAAGAAGACACCCCAAGGTATTCAGTTAGGAGTATGGTGAGTTCATAGAAGATTTTATTTTTTGTCACTAGTTAGAGGAAAATGACACTTTGTGAAAAAAACAATAAAAATCAATTTCCGCTAACTTGTGACAAAAAAATAAAATCTTCTATGAACTCACCATACTCCTAACTGAATACCTTGGGGTGTCTTCTGCCTAAAATGGGGTAATTTGTGGGGTTCCTATACTGTCCTGGCATTTTAGGGGCCCTAAACCGCGAGGAGTAGTCTTGAAACCAAATTTCTCAAAATGACCTGTGAAATCCTAAAGGTACTCATTGGACTTTGGGCCCCTTAGCGCAGTTAGGGTGCAAAAAAGTGCCACACATGTGGTATCCCCATACTCAGGAGAAGTAGTATAATGTGTTTTGCGGTGTATTTTTACACATACCCATGCTGGGTGGGAGAAATATCTCTGTAAATGGACAATTGTGTGTAAAAAAATGGAAAAAGTTGTCATTTACAGAGATATTTCTCCCACCCAGCATGGGTATGTGTGAAAAGACACCCCAAAACACATTATACTACTTCTCCTGAGTACGGGGATACCACATGTGTGACACCTTCTTGCAGCCTAGCTGTGCAAAGGGGCCCACAGTCTAATGAGTACCTTTAGGATTTCACAGGTCAATTTTACTCATTTGTTTTCCAGACTACACCTCACGGTTTTGGGCCCCTAAAATGCCAGAGAAGTATAGGAACCCCACAAGTGATCCCATTTTGGAAAGAAGACACCCCAAGGTATTCCATGAGGGGTATGATGAGTTCATAGAATATTTTATTTTTTGACACAAGTTAGTGGAAATGGATTTTTTAGGTTTTTTTCTCACAAAGTGTCATTTTCCACTAACTTGTGACAAAAAATAAAATCTTCTATGAACTCACCATACCCCTCATGGAATACCTTGGGGTGTCTTCTTTCCAAAATGGGGTCACTTGTGGGGTTCCTATACTGCCTTGGCATTTTAGGGGCCCTAAACTGTGAGGAGTAGTCTGGAAACCAAATAATTAAAATTGACCTGTGAAATTCTAAAGGTACTCATTGGACTTTGGGCCCCTTTGCACAGCTAGGCTGCAAAAAAGTGTCACACGTGTGGTATCGCTGTACTCAGGAATAGTAGTATAATGTGTTTTGGGGTGTATTTCACACATAACCAATCCTGTGTGTGAGAAATATCTCTGTAAATGACAATTTTTTCCATTTTTTTACACTAAATTGTCATTTACAGAGATATTTCTCCAACCCAGCATGGGTATGTGTGGAAAGACACCCCAAAACACATTATACTACTACTCATGAGAATGGCAATACCACATATGTCACACTTTTTTTGCAGGCTAGCTGCGCAAACTTGCCCAAAGTCCAATGAGCACCTTTAGGCTTTACAAGGGTGCTCACAATTTAGGCCCCCACCAAACAATTCCAGGACAGTAAAACACCCCAGAAATGACCCCATTTTGGAAAGAAGAGACCCCAAGGTATTCCACGAGGGGCATACTGAGTTCATATAAAATTTTATTTTTTGTCATAAGTTAGCGGAAAATGACACTTTGTGGGAAAAAAAATAAAAAAATCCATTTCTGCTAACTTATGACAAAAAATAAAATCTTCTATGAACTCACCATGCCCCTCAGCAAATACCTTGGGGTGTCTTCTTTCTAAAATGGGGTCACTTGTGGGGGTCTGTCCTGGCATTTTAGCGTCTCCACAATCATTACATGTATGGCCAGTATTAGGAGTTTCTGCTATACTCCTTATATTGGGCATACGGGTGATGCACTTTTTTCTCCATAAAAGGAAAAATGAACGGCAAAGATTCTCACATTCGCATTGATCAATGTGGATGAAAAAATATCTGCCGAAATATGTGAAAAAAGAGGGGGGCATGGCGTTTGCCAGGACATAGGAGCACCGCCCACAAAATTTTCCAAACCCACTTTGCTCCTATGCCCTGGCAAACCAGATTAATCCATTCACATCGATCGATGTGGATGAAAAAAAACCTTTGCCAGTTTTGATACAAAGTGCTTGCCAAAGCATAGGAGCTCCAACACCACCCCTCAGCTCATATGCCTTGACAAACGTATCTTACTGCGGAGGAGAAATCTCGTCCTGCAGCGCTGCATGCACCGACTTGTGTGTAATCTGACAGACGCGCAATGCTTCTGTCAGGATGCACCATCAGTGCTGCAGCTGGTTGGTCGATCAGTCGTTCGCTCGGTCCACCTGGAAGGGTAAAGGATGGAAAAAGAGAGAGAAAAAACATACAAAAAAACAACAAGCAAGCAGCAATGCAAGAAATTCATTAACATTAACATTCGTAAACTTTATTAAACCTTTTTAACCAAACAATAACATTTGGAACTTTTGCTTACCTGTTTTTTTTTTTGTTTGTTTTTAACTTACCTTCCGAGGACAAACTTCTCCTTCCCCATGGGACAGTGTGCAAAGCGCAAATCGCACAGAGATGTAGCAAAGTACACTATGCACTTTGTCCCAAGTGAAAGGAGAGGTTTCTGGCAGCCCTGTGTATTTGGGTCTCTCAAAAGCAGATGTCTGGTTTCACACACAGGAGTCGCGCAGTAGCGTAGGTATGCACTAGCTTTAAGTCAACCACTTCCGGCGTAAGGGGGGACCGCAAAGTGGGACTTTCGCTAGGCAATTTGCTGCAACCATCACTCCAATGTATTTGGGTCTCTCAAAAGCAGATGTCTGGTTTCACATACAGGAGCCGCGCAGTAGCGTAGGTATGCACTAGCTTTAAGTCAACCACTTCCGGCGTAAGGGGGGACCGCAAAGTGGGACTTTCGCTAGGCAATATGCTGCAACACATCGCTCCAGTGTGAAAGAGCCTTGAGAGACTACTACTGTGTCTCACGTTCCCTACTCCAATAGCGAATGTGTTCGTGGAACTTTTCAAAACACTCCCCTATGCATAGGGCAGGCTGGTCAGGACAGTAGGGACAATAAAAAGTGGTGTCACGCCTCATTCCATCCCTCTTACAGACACGACAATGTTTTCTTGGGGTGCGTTGACCTGGGGTACTCGGAAAGACATAAGCATAGTGTCTTTCATGTAGCCGGCTAACTACATTAGGGGGATTGGCCACGGCCCCTCCTGGATACAGGAGTTCCGAAATGATCTCTTCCTGAAATTTAAGGAAGGATCCTGTTCTCCCAGCCTTACTGTAGAGAACAAAGCTGTTGTACATTGCCAATTGAATCAAGTAAATAGCCACTTTCTTATACCAGCGGCTGGTCCTTCGGGAAACTAAATAGGGAGCCAACATCTGGTCATTGAAGTCCACCCCTCCCATGTTTAAATTATAGTCGTGGACGGCGAGGGGTTTCTCAACAACCTCAGTTGCTCGCTGAATTTGGACTGTCGTGTCTCCGTGAATGGTCGACAGAAGGTAAACGTCCCTCTTGTCCTTCCATTTCACTGCAAGAAGGTCGTCATTACACAAGGCAGCCCTCTCCCCCCGTGCAAGTCGGGTAGCAGTGAGATATTGGGGGAAGCCCCGGCGACTAGGCCGCACGGTGCCACAGCAGGGAATTCCGAGTATCTTCAAATGCTGATAGAGGGCCACACTTGTGTAGTAGTTGTCCACGTAGAGATGGTACCCCTTGTGGAATAAGGGTGACACCAAGTCCCACACAATCTTGCCACTGCACCCCAGGTAGTCAGGGCATCCGACCGGCTCCAATTTTGTGTCTTTGCCCTCATAGACCCTAAAGCGATATGTATAGCCTGTGGCCCTTTCACAGAGCTTATACAGCTTGACCCCATACCGGGCGCGCTTGGTTGGGATGTACTGCTTAATGCCAAGGCGCCCGGTAAAATGTACGAGGGACTCGTCTATACAGATGTTCTGTTCAGGGGTGTAAGCATCTGCAAATTTGGATGACAGGTGGTCTATGAGGGGCCGAAATTTGTGGAGCCGGTCATAGTCAGCGTGGCCTCTTTCATGACAGGTTGTATCATCATTAAAGTGCAGGAAGCGCAGGATGTCCTCAAAACGTGACCTGGACATGGCAGCAGAGTACATGGGCATGTGATGTATTGGGTGCGTAGACCAATAGGACCGCAATACATTTTTTTTAGTTAGACCCATGTTAAGGAGAAGGCCCAAAAATATTTTAAATTCGAAAACTGTGACCTGTTTCCACCGAAAAGGCTGGGCATGGGAGCTGTTCGGATTGGCGGTGATAAATTGTGTGGCCTTACGGTTGGTCTCTGCCACGACTAAGTCGTAGAGATCCTCGGTGAAGATCAGATGAAAAGCGTCTAGGGCCGATCCTAGATGATCTGTCTCCACCTGGACTCCAGACTGGGCGGTGAAAGGGGGCACTACGGGTGCGGCGGAATTAGGGAACTTCCAATGAGGGTTTGCCAGCACCTCTGGGAGCCTAGGGGTACTACGGGCCCGTGTTTCTGGTGGCTGCGACTGGGGTCTTACTGCACGTACCACCGAACCAGTTTCAACTGCCATGCTGGTGCTCGCCACTTCACCAGGGTCTACGGCAGTACTGGCTTCAAGTCCAGGATGTGCTGCGCTGTTGGTGCATGCCTCACCATCAAAATCTGGATCAGCGCTAGCACCACTCTGCTGGCCTTGAGGTTGATCCTGCGCAACCTGTGGTCCACTGACATGGGGTCGGGAACGCCTGGCGCTAGCAGGGACCACAACCTCGTCATCAGAACTATCGGTCAGAGAGTCACTGTCCTCTACAGGTTCATATTCTGAGCCGGATTCATCGGATGAGAAGTCCCAATCACTCTCACCCGACTCGGCCATAATACTGTAGGCCTCTTGCAGGGAATACATCTTTTTTGCCATTTTGGGCTGCTAAATTTAGGGGGTATTCCTCTGAGACCACCCAGGAAAAAATGCACCTGTCTAGCAAATGGGAGTATTTGTTAAGTAAAGAGCTGCGATCGCTCAGTTTTGATTTAAAAAAAAAAATCAAAACTGATCTTTATAGCGTCGCAGCTATTGTGTTTTTTTGCAGTGATCAGAAAACAAAAATTTCTTTCACTTGGTGGGGAGGGCTGAACGCAAGTGCGGCAGAACGATCAGACCTGATCGGGCAAACACTGCGTTTTTAGTGGAGCCTACTCTAAGGTGACCCTAACGTACTTCTATAGATCTGACTGTGATCAGTACTGATCACTTACAGATACTATATAGTACCAATGCAGATTAGCGACAGTGATGACGCTAATCAGCGACTTATAGTGATTGCGGTGTAGTGGGCTGGGCGCTAACTACCTAACAAAAGGGGCCTAGCTAACTCACTGGCCAAAAAAACAGTGCACAGGCAATAGATGTCACTCAGACCTCGATCAGAGCTGTGACAGGCGACCAGATATCAATCACAGTGCCGCTGTCAGATTCCAACAAATGTAAACAGCAATTGGAATCACAGGGAAATCACAGATGATCAAAAACCAATCACTAATCAATCAATCAGATGTCAAAAATCAGTACACAGACAATAGATGTCACTCAGATCTCACTCAGACCTCGATCAGAGCTGTGACAGGCGACCAGATATCAATCACAGTGCCACTGTCAGATGCCAACCAATGTAAACGGCAATTGAAATCTCAGGCAATCAGATGATCAAATACCAATCACTAATCAATCAATCAATCGTCAAAAATCAGTGCACAGACAATAGATGTCACTCAGACCTCGATCAGAGCTGTGACAGGCGACCAGATATCAATCACAGCGCCGCTGTCAGATGTCAACCAATGTAAACAACAATTGAAATCTCAGGCAATCACAGATGATCAAATACCAATCACTAATCAATCAATCAATCAGATGTCAAATCAGTGCACAGACAATAGATCTCACTCAGACCTCGATCAGAGCTGTGACAGGCGACCAGATATCAATCACAGCGCCGCTGTCAGATGCCAACCAATGTAAACAACAATTGAAATCTCAGGCAATCACAGATGATCAAATACCAATCACTAATCAATCAATCAATCAGATGTCAAATCAGTGCACAGACAATAGATCTCACTCAGACCTCGATCAGAGCTGTGACAGGCGACCAGATATCAATCACAGCGCCGCTGTCAGATGCCAACCAATGTAAACAACAATTGAAATCTCAGGCAATCACAGATGATCAAATACCAATCACTAATCAATCAATCAATCAGATGTCAAATCAGTGCACAGACAATAGATCTCACTCAGACCTCGATCAGAGCTGTGACAGGCGACCAGATATCAATCACACTGCCGCTGTCAGATGCCAACCAATGTATACAGCAATTGAAAACACAGGGCAATCACAGATGATCAATAATCACAATGCAATCAATCAATCAATCAGAAGTCAAAAAACTGTGCACAGGCAATGATGTCACTCACATGCCACTCACATGTCACACAGACCTCGATCAGAGCTGTGACAGGCGACCAGATGACACTCAGACCTCAGTCAGACGCCTTGGCAGGGCCAGTGAGGGGGGTAGTGGGGGTGATCAGCGGCGATCGGGTGGGGGATCGAGCAGGGAAATGTGCGGGTCTAATTGAGCAGGGCTGCCGTCCTCTCTCCTGGTGGTCCGGGCGCGCTGTGACCAGGAGAGGAGGAGGCAGCCAGTATAATACACGTTGTTTACATAACAACGTGTATTATACGCAAAGGATTGGGCTGTTTGAATGATCGCAGCCCGCCGGCGCTGCTAATTGGCCGGCGGGCTGAAGACACAGGGGGGCCGCAAGTCATGCCGGGCGATGTGCGCGCGCATGCGCGCGCGATCGCCCGCATTTCTGTTAAACAGGACCTTCCGCCAATCGGCGTTAGGCGGTCCTGGGGCTGCCGCCGTGGCCACGCCTACTGGCGTGACGCGGGCGGCAGCTGGTTAATCTTCACCCTAACTTCAAACATTTTTGGAGATGTCACCTTCTTCCAATTAGAAGCAATGGTGAGCCGATGTATGCGATTAATCAATATTTTATCAAATTTACAAGCAGAGGGTACTGCCTTACCCAACAGCATGAATATGGGATCAAGAGGCACAGATATGTTCAACACCTCGGATATTAGTTTCAGGAGTTCACGTCAAAAAGGTCACGTATCGCAAGTACCTTCTGTTTTAAGAAGGCAAATCACATTGCTTTTGTGTAGGAGGGCTTTTTGGTCTCTTTTAGTCCCCCATACTTTCCTAGTGGTTTGCATCACTGAAAACTAAAAAGGAGAGAGAACTGGACAATACCAGCAAATGTACCCTATCATTCCCCTATTCTCACACCTTCTCCAGCAAAGATTAAAAGTTCTGATTGACAATTGTCCTTTAAGGTGTTGTAGCCATTTACCATATAAGCAGTTAACATCAATGTTTCCCCAATGTATTAATGTTTATCTGGTTGTTTTTTATGAATACAGGTGGAAATATTGCCCTTAATGGTATAGCATATCAGTCCTCTAACGACGATGCCCAGAGCACTGCCAACAAAGCCATTGATGGAAACTTGAACACTCTCCTATTTGATGGCTCCTGTGCCGTCACTCGCTATGATATGTCCCCCTGGTGGAGGCTGGAATTACGGTGGCCCTATAAGATCTCAAAAGTCATCATCATTAGCAGTAGGGAATTATGGGATTACATGGTTGGCGCCAATATCCTTATCGGGAACAATCCCGGAAATGATGGAAATCTTAATCCAAGGTGACTATTACTATTTATGTAACTTTTACAATGTTATTAATGCTTGTATTGATTTAGGTCACTGTCACTGGTTACTGTGACCTGAAGGCTGCTTGCTGCCCTAAAGTGTTGATTGTGTAGCCAATGAGAAGAAAATAAAAGGACAAGTGTAGTAAAGTATATAAATTACCCTCAGATGTCTCCCTGATTAATAATGACATGTGGGTATAATGAGCTGCTGATTTGTCTCCCCGAAGAGGTAGGAGGTTCCTGTGTTCCCTAATTTCTATTACACACCAGCTCTAATATCTCCACATCTGTAATGCAGCTCATTACTCACCGATCCCAGAGTCCAGCGCCGACTCCTCAATGGTGGCAGGACATTGACCTGGAGGAATTCCGAGTTAGGTGTCCCCGAGTTGCTAGGCATGCACCGTCTCCTCTAGTTCTTGCAGCAGTGGGTGTGGCTTCAGCATTGGCATGAGAGTCAGGGTATTTAAACCCTGAACTCTCAATCCACCAGTGCTGTTGCATCGCCCCACACAGCTGCAGCATCTGTGCACGCTGTCTCTGCTCCCTGCCTGGCTAAGTCTGTGCTGGCAGCCTACACTGCCTGCTTGCCTGTCAGTTTGTCCTGTCCCTGTTAGTCTGATCCCTGCCAGTCTGATCCTGTCAGTCCTGTCACTCCAGTCTGATCCTGTTAGTATGATCCCTGTCAGTCCTGCCACTCCAGTCTGATCCCTGCCAGTCCTGTCACTCCAGTCTGATCCTGTTAGTCCTGTCACTCCAGTCTGATCCTGCCAGTCCTGTCACTCCAGTCTGATCCTGCCAGTCCTGTCACTCCAGTCTGATCCCTGCCAGTCCTGTCCCTGCCAGTCTGATCCTGTCAGTCCTGTCACTCCAGTCTGATCCTGTTAGTATGATCCCTGTCAGTCCTGCCACTCCAGTCTGATCCCTGCCAGTCCTGTCACTCCAGTCTGATCCTGTTAGTCCTGTCACTCCAGTTTGATCCTGCCAGTCCTGTCACTCCAGTCTGATCCTGCCAGTCCTGTCACTCCAGTCTGATCCTGTTAGTCCTGTTACTCCAGTCTGATCCCTGCCAGTCCTGTCACTCCAGTCTGATCCCTGCCAGTCCTGTTCCCTGTCAGTCTGATCCCTGCCAGTCCTGTCACTCAGTCTGATCCCTGCCAGTCCTGTCCCTGTCAGTCTGATCCCTGTCAGTCCTGTCACTCCAGTCTGATCCCTGCCAGTCCTGTCCCTGTCAGTCTGATCTCTTCCAGTCCTGTCCCGGTCAGTCTGTTTCCTGCCAGTCCTGACATGCCTGTTCTACTCTGCCAGCCTTGTCACTTGCCTGTCTGTCATTACCTTGCACCTATTTTCTCCAGTGTGACCTTTTACTACCCGTCTGCCCTATCTGCCAGTCTGGTGCCTGTCAGTACAGCCCTGTCCATACAGCCCTGTCATTGTAGCCTGTCAATACGGCCCCACCAGTTATGGCCTGGACAGTACAGCCTTGCTAGTACAGCACTGTCTATACAGCCCTGTCAGGGCAAGTCAAATGAAACACTGCTGCTCTCCTGCCTTCCCCCTCCTCACTCACTGTCAGGCTCCTCACACAGCACAACATGCTGCTTCCCTCAATGATGACCTCTTCACCTTGCTTGCTTTCTCTGTGCTGCAAGTGGAAACACACAGTACAAACATGCCTCCCCTGCAATCTCTACACCTAATGCATGTGTTTTTTCTTGCTTCATAAGAGATCTGGCTCTGGTCCCCTGTCCAGAGTCCACGTACTTATCCAACTAGTCCTCATTCAGCCTGTTCCATCCAGAATGTCCTTCACTGCCTATTCCATCCTGCCTAGTCCTTCCCATCTAGTCACTCCCATCCATCCTGTTCAGTCTGCCCTGGTTTTCCTGTCCCATCTGTCTGATCCGGTCCGCACTGTCCTGTCCAGTGAGTTTGTTAGTTATTCCTGTCCTGTACTCCTTCCCACATCGGCAAGGTACCACTTCTGTTCTCGTTACTGGTGCAGTGTAGAGGTGTACCGAACGGTTCACCAGCGAACGGTTCCAGGCGAACATTGGGGGTTCGCGTTCGCCTGCGCCAGGCGAACTTTTCCGGAAGTTCGATTCGCCCCATAATGCACTATGAGGGTCAACTTTGACCCTCTGCATCACAGTCAGCAGGCACATTGTAGCCATTCAGGCTACAGTAAGCCCTGGAGCCCCACCCCCCCTTATATAAGGCAGCCTTCGGCGGCCATTACAGTCACTCGTGTGCCTGCTAGAGAGAGGAAAGGGACAGCTGCTGCAGACTTTTTCTCTTAGGGACAGATTAGTTAGGTTCTAGGCTGCTTTGCTTGTTCCTGACTGATTAATATTGCTTTTAAAGCACCCAGCAACAGCTCTTTTCAGAGCTCAACCTGTACATTTTTTTTTCTGACACTTTTGTTGCATGCACAGCCTTGCTAATTGATAGTGTGTGTGCCACTGCCAGCAGCCCAGCACATTCAGTGACTGACTGCCTGTGTGTGTGACAGGGAGCTGCACATTGTACTACCCAGTACTGCATATACCCCAGTACCTGTTGTGTTTACTTAACCCACCTCATCACTGCATATACCTAGCTTTGTGTTGAGTGAACCCAGCTCACTGCATCTAAGTCTAACTACCTGTTGTGTTGAGTGAGAACCCACCTCACTGCATCTTAAGTACCTTTACTGTATACTGTTCAGTGAACCCAGCTCACTGCATCTAACTACCCAGTACCTGTTGTGTTTACTTAACCCACATCATCACTGCATATACCTAGCGTTGTGTTGAGTGAACCCAGCTCACTGCATCTAACTACCTGTTGTGTTGAGTGTGAACCCACCTGGCCACCTCACTGCATCTAACTACCTGTTGTGTTGAGTGAGAACCCACCTCACTGCATCTTAAGTACCTTTACTGTTGAGTGAACCCAGCTCACTGCATCTAACTACCTGTTGTGTTGAGTGTGAACCCACCTGGCCACCTCACTGCATCTAACTACCTGTTGTGTTGAGTGAGAACCCACCTCACTGCATCTTAAGTACCTTTACTGTTGAGTGAACCCAGCTCACTGCATCTAACTACCTGTTGTGTTGAGTGTGAACCCACCTGGCCACCTCACTGCATCTAACTACCTGTTGTGTTGAGTGAGAACCCACCTCACTGCATCTTAAGTACCTTTACTGTTGAGTGAACCCAGCTCACTGCATCTAACTACCTGTTGTGTTGAGTGTGAACCCACCTGGCCACCTCACTGCATCTAACTACCTGTTGTGTTGAGTGAGAACCCACCTCACTGCATCTTAAGTACCTTTACTGTTGAGTGAACCCAGCTCACTGCATCTAACTACCCAGTACCTGTTGTGTTTACTTAACCCATCTCATCACTGCATATACCTAGCCTTGTGTTGAGTGAACCCAGCTCACTGCATCTAACTACCTGTTGTGTTGAGTGTGAACGCACCTGGCCACCTCACTGCATCTAACTACCTGTTGTGTTGAGTGAGAACCCACCTCACTGCATCTTAAGTACCTTTACTGTTGAGTGAACCCAGCTCACTGCATCTAACTACCTGTTGTGTTGAGTGTGAACCCACCTGGCCACCTCACTGCATCTAACTACCTGTTGTGTTGAGTGAGAACCCACCTCACTGCATCTTAAGTACCTTTACTGTTGAGTGAACCCAGCTCACTGCATCTAATTACCTGTTGTGTTGAGTGTGAACCCACCTGGCCACCTCACTGCATCTAACTACCTGTTGTGTTGAGTGAGAACACACCTCACTGCATCTTAAGTACCTTTACTGTTGAGTGAACCCAGCTCACTGCATCTAACTACCTGTTGTGTTGTGTGAACCCACCTGGCCACCTCACTGCATCTAACTACCTGTTGTGTTGAGTGAGAACCCACCTCACTGCATCTTGAATACCTTAACTGTTGAGTGAACCCAGCTCACTGCATCTAACTACCCAGTACCTGTTGTGTTTACTTAACCCACCTCATCACTGCATATACCTAGCCTTGTGTTGATTGAACCCAGCTCACTGCATCTAACTACCTGTTGTGTTGAGTGTGAACCCACCTGGCCACCTCACTGCATCTAACTACCTGTTGTGTTGAGTGAGAACCCACCTCACTGCATCTTAAGTACCTTTACTGTTGAGTGAACCCAGCTCACTGCATCTAACTACCTGTTGTGTTGAGTGTGAACCCACCTGGCCACCTCACTGCATCTAACTACCTGTTGTGTTGAGTGAGAACCCACCTCACTGCATCTTAAGTACCTTTACTGTTGAGTGAACCCAGCTCACTGCATCTAACTACCTGTTGTGTTGAGTGTGAACCCACCTGGCCACCTCACTGCATCTAACTACCTGTTGTGCTGAGTGAGAACCCACCTCACTGCATCTTAAGTACCTTTACTGTTGAGTGAACCCAGCTCACTGCATCTAACTACCCAGTACCTGTTGTGTTTACTTAACCCATCTCATCACTGCATATACCTAGCCTTGTGTTGAGTGAACCCAGCTCACTGCATCTAACTACCTGTTGTGTTGAGTGTGAACGCACCTGGCCACCTCACTGCATCTAACTACCTGTTGTGTTGAGTGAGAACCCACCTCACTGCATCTTAAGTACCTTTACTGTTGAGTGAACCCAGCTCACTGCATCTAACTACCTGTTGTGTTGAGTGTGAACCCACCTGGCCACCTCACTGCATCTAACTACCTGTTGTGTTGAGTGAGAACCCACCTCACTGCATCTTAAGTACCTTTACTGTTGAGTGAACCCAGCTCACTGCATCTAACTACCCAGTACCTGTTGTGTTTACTTAACCCACCTCATCACTGCATATACCTAGCCTTGTGTTGATTGAACCCAGCTCACTGCATCTAACTACCTGTTGTGTTGAGTGTGAACCCACCTGGCCACCTCACTGCATCTAACTACCTGTTGTGTTGAGTGAGAACCCACCTCACTGCATCTTAAGTACCTTTACTGTTGAGTGAACCCAGCTCACTGCATCTAACTACCTGTTGTGTTGAGTGTGAACCCACCTGGCCACCTCACTGCATCTAACTACCTGTTGTGTTGAGTGAGAACCCACCTCACTGCATCTTAAGTACCTTTACTGTTGAGTGAACCCAGCTCACTGCATCTAACTACCTGTTGTGTTGAGTGTGAACCCACCTGGCCACCTCACTGCATCTAACTACCTGTTGTGTTGAGTGAGAACCCACCTCACTGCATCTTAAGTACCTTTACTGTTGAGTGAACCCAGCTCACTGCATCTAACTACCCAGTACCTGTTGTGTTTACTTAACCCATCTCATCACTGCATATACCTAGCCTTGTGTTGAGTGAACCCAGCTCACTGCATCTAACTACCTGTTGTGTTGAGTGTGAACGCACCTGGCCACCTCACTGCATCTAACTACCTGTTGTGTTGAGTGAGAACCCACCTCACTGCATCTTAAGTACCTTTACTGTTGAGTGAACCCAGCTCACTGCATCTAATTACCTGTTGTGTTGAGTGTGAACCCACCTGGCCACCTCACTGCATCTAACTACCTGTTGTGTTGAGTGAGAACCCACCTCACTGCATCTTAAGTACCTTTACTGTTGAGTGAACCCAGCTCACTGCATCTAACTACCTGTTGTGTTGTGTGAACCCACCTGGCCACCTCACTGCATCTAACTACCTGTTGTGTTGAGTGAGAACCCACCTCACTGCATCTTAAGTACCTTTACTGTTGAGTGAACCCAGCTCACTGCATCTAACTACCCAGTACCTGTTGTGTTTACTTAACCCACCTCATCACTGCATATACCTAGCCTTGTGTTGATTGAACCCAGCTCACTGCATCTAACTACCTGTTGTGTTGAGTGTGAACCCACCTGGCCACCTCACTGCATCTAACTACCTGTTGTGTTGAGTGAGAACCCACCTCACTGCATCTTAAGTACCTTTACTGTTGAGTGAACCCAGCTCACTGCATCTAACTACCTGTTGTGTTGAGTGTGAACCCACCTGGCCACCTCACTGCATCTAACTACCTGTTGTGTTGAGTGAGAACCCACCTCACTGCATATAGCTAGCATACCCCCGAAATGGACAAAATGGACAAACCAGGTAGAGGAAGAGGTAGAGGCAGACCAAGAGGAAGGCCACCAGGCACCGGCAGGTCTGTGGCTGTACGAGGTGGTGTTGCTGTGATTTCATGCGGACCTGCCCCAAAATACAGTGCTCAGAAGAAGGCACGTGCCATCACTTCCCAAAATCGTGAGGAGGTGATTGAGTATTTAACACAGAACACCTCATCTCCCGCAGCCACCAGCGCTACAACAAGCACCACATCCGCTGCATTTGACACTTCGCAGGAGTTATTTGGTGGTGGTGGTGAAATCACTGATTCCCAGCCACTACTGCAACAACAACAAGAAGGCGCAGGTACACCACCTCATACGTCTGAGTTAGGTGGCGATAGTATGGACGTAACGTGTGTGGATGGGGATGATGGTGGACCACCTGAAGTTGGTGCACTTGAGGAGGTGTCTGAGGAAAGCGCAGCTGGCCAGGAGGATTATGATGACGATTATACGGATACCACATATGTTCCCGGTAGAGGAGATGACCAGGGGGACAGTTCAGAGGAGGAGTCAGAGAGGAGTAGGAGGAGACGACTCCATGATAGAAGCAGAGGGAGCTCGTCCTCAGAAACAGCTGGGGGCAGTGTCCGGTGCCATGTATCGCCAGCTATGGCCAGGGAGCACACATGCCGTTCACCACCGTAGCGCCATCACCCCAGGGGGGCTCAGCGGTTTGGAAATTTTTTCACGTGTGTGTCTCAGATCGGAGCAAAGCCATCTGTTGTCTCTGCCAGCAAAAATTGAGCCGTGGAAAGGCCAACTCTCACGTAGGGACAAGTGCCTTACGAAGGCACCTGGAGAGAAGGCACAAACAGCTATGGCAAGAACACCTGAGTAAAAGCAGCACTCCTCAAAAGACAAGCCAAACTCCTTCTCCTCTTCCTCCTTCAGGTGCATCGTCTTCATCCACTTTCTCCCTTGCACCTTCACAGCCACCCTCCTCCACACCGCCTCTTCCCTTGAGCGGTTGCTTCTCCTCTGCCCACAGCAGTACCCAGCTGTCCGTGAAGGAAGTATTTAAGCGGAAGAAGCAAATGTCTGCCAGTCACCCTCTTGCCCGGCGTCTGACAGCTGGCGTGGCGGAACTATTAGCTCGCCAGCTATTACCATACAAGCTGGTGGAGTCGGAGGCTTTCCGTAAGTTTGTGGCCATTGGTACACCGCAGTGGAAGATACCAGGCCGCAATTATTTTTCTCAAAAGGCCATACCCAAAACTGTACCGTGCAGTTGAGAGGCAAGTGGTGTCATCTCTGGCACACAGCGTTGGGTCAAGGGTCCACCTGACCACGGATGCCTGGTCTGCCAAGCACGGGCAGGGCCACTACATTACATACACAGCCCATTGGGTCAACCTGGTGACCGATGGCAGCAAGCAGGGAGTACGTGGCTGCGCAGAGGACCGACTTGTCACACCTCCACGGCTTGCAGGCAGGCCTCCAGCCACCTCCTCTCCACCTGCTATCACCGCTTCGCTGTCATCATCCTCCTCCTCCTCCTCCTTGGCTGGTGCCGCCATCTCCTCCCCAGCTACACAGCCCCAGCACCCCAGGGCCTATGCTGCATGCCAGGTGCGACGGTGTCATGCAGTGTTAGACATGTCTTGCCTGAAAGTGGAGAGTCACACTGGAGCAGCTCTCCTGGCTGCTCTTAACAAACAGGTGGAGCAATGGCTGACCCCGCACAAGCTTGAGATCGGCAACGTGGTGTGTGACAACGGCAGCAATCTCATTGCTGCGTTGAATTTGGGAAAGCTGACACACATACCCTGCATGGCACATGTGCTTAATCTGGTCGTGCAAAGATTTGTCTCCAAGTACCCAGGCTTAGAGGACGTCCTGAAGCAGGCCAGGAAGTTGTGTGGGCATTTCAGGCGCTCTTACAAGGCCATGGCACGCTTTGCGGAGATTCAGCGTAGAAACAACTTGCCGGTGAGACGCCTGATTTGCGATAGCCCGACTCGCTGGAATTCCACCCTGCTGATGTTCTCTCGCCTGCTAGACCAGGAGAAAGCCGTCACCCACTACCTGTATCATTACAGTACAAAGACACAATCTGGGAGGATGGGGATGTTGTGGCCCAACAACTGGACACTGATGCGAAATGCATGCAGGGTCATGGAGCCCTTTGAGGAGGTGACCAAACTGGTGAGTCGCGATGAGGGCACCATCAGCGACTTGATCCCCTACGCCTACTTCCTGGAGCGTGCCGTGCGTAGAGTGGTGGATACAGCTGTGGAGGAGCGTGAACAAGAAGAGTTAGGGCAGCAGGATTCATTGGAGCCATTTACACACGAACTCGATGTTTCCACAACACCGGCGGCAGCACAGAGGGGGGAGGAGGAGGAAGAAGAGGAGTCGTGTGGGGAAGGAGAGGAGTCAGACTCTGATGATGGTGATGATGAGGAAGGTGTTTCTGTGGAGGAGGAAGAGGCGGCGGAAGGAGAACAACCGCGGCAGCCATCACAGGGGGCTTCTGCTGCTCCACGTTCCCGTGGTATTGTTCGTGGCTGGGGGGAGGAAGAGGAGTTGCGTCCCGTCACTGAGGAAGAGCAAGAGGAGATGGAGAGTACCTCTGCATCCAGCTTTGTGCAGATGTCCTCTTTCATGTTGTCCAGCCTGTTGAGGGACCCCCGTATCAAAAAACTCAAGACGAATGACCTGTACTGGGTGGCCACGCTACTAGACCCTCGGTACAGGCACAAAGTGGCGGACCTCTTACCAACTCAACAAAAGGCGGAAAGGATGCAGCACTTGCAGAACAAGCTGTCGATGATGCTTTACAATGCGTTTAAGGGTGATGTGGCTGCACAACGCAATCAAGGTACCACTGGCAGTAACCCTCCTCCTCCCAAGTCCACGCAGGCAAGAACAGGACGCTCCAGCGATCTCAGGGTGATGTCGGACATGCGGACGTTCTTTAGTCCAACTCCTCGCCATAGTCCTTCCGGATCCACCCTCCACCAACGCCTGGACCGGCAGGTAGCCGACTACCTGGCCTTGAGTGTGGATGTAGACTCTGCGAAAAGCGACGATGAACCCTTGGACTACTGGTTGCGCAGGCTTGACCTGTGGCCAGAGCTGTCCCAATTTGCCATACAACTTCTCTCTTGCCCTGCCGCAAGCGTCCTGTCAGAAAGGACCTTCAGTGCAGCTGGAGGCATAGTTACTGAGAAGAGAAGTCGCCTAAGTCACGACAGTGTTCAGTACCTGACCTTTATCAAAATGAATGAGGAATGGATCACGGAGGGCTACTGCACGACCGAAGACTAAGTCAGTCCACTCCCCACACACAGCATCTCTGCCTGCAGGCCGCTTGACTGCCTTCTCCGCCACTACCAACAGGGTCCAGGACTCTAGGCGGATTCCTGAATTTTTAAGGCTGCTGCTAGCAGCGGCCGCTACACTAATTTTTCTGGTGTGTGTACATGTGCCCATCCCCCTTCGTGATCATTACCTTGCCGCGGTGAAGGGGCTTGCGCATCACAATGAAGCAATGACCGCCGGCTATTTGAGTGTCTCGGGTGGGGGTGGCACACAAAAGATATTAAGGTCGTTGCTTCATTGTGGTCAGACCAAATTTGATCAGCTGGAAAGTCACTGTTCTGTCATTCAGCTACATCAGCCGGGCAAGCGTATGGGCTGAAAAGCCACCATCACCTGCACTCTCGTCACGGTGCGCACCAGTCCAGCACGGCCGTCACTACACAAACGGCTGTTTGCAGTCACTGCATACCTTTCACTGCATCTGTGACTGCACATTATACCTGGCAGTCAGTGCATAACTTGCACTTGAATGGATACACTTTCAAACAATTTAAAAATACAACCATCTAAACTTTCAAACAATTTAAAAATACAACCATCTAAACTTTCAAACAATTTAAAAATACAACCATCTATCATTTTCAAAAAATTTAAAAAAAGGGCAAAAAAACTTGCCCTCCGTAAAACATTCTTGGCAAATGCTTTCGACTTGGTTTGTCTTCCGCTGGCTCAAGGGTCCATCTGACCACAGATGCCTGTTCGGCAAAGCACGGTCAGGGCAGCTACAGCATGGGTCTCAGCAGGCTCCCACTTCGGGCCGGAATCCAACCTTCATTCCCCGCGGTGACAATGGCAGGCTTGCCCTCCATAACGGATTCCCGTTAAAGGATTTAAAGTTAGTTCATTTCAATTAGGGCCGCAAAAGATCCTCCTGAGTCCTGTATTGTTATTTTTGGTCACTACCTCGGGGCGGGCGTGCATGCCTGCCTGCTTCCCTCCTTGCCTGGATGTGTGGTGGTAGACGTTGATCAGGCTCCAACTCCGGAACGCAATACAAGAGGGAGCTCGTCCTCAGAATCAGCTGGGGGCAGTGTCCGGCGCCATGTATCGCCAGCTATGGCCAGACAGCCAACATGCCCTTCAACGTCAGCTGCTGATGCCACCGTAGCACCATCAGCCCAGGGGGGCTCAGCGGTTTGGAAATTTTTTCACGTGTGTGTCTCAGATCGGAGCAAAGCCATCTGTTGTCTCTGCCAGCAAAAATTGAGCCGTGGAAAGGCCAACTGTCACGTAGGGACAAGTGCTTTACGAAGGCACCTGGAGATAAGGCACAAACAGCTATGGCAATAACACCTGAGGAAAAGAAGCACCCCTCAAAAGACAAGCAGCGGAGAACAACCGTGGCAGCCGTCACAGGGGGCTTCTGCTGCTCCACGTTCCCATGGTATTGTTCGTGGCTGGGGGGAGGAAGAATGGATACACTTTTAAACAATTTAAAAATACAACCATCTAAACTTTCAAACAATTTAAAAATACAACCATCTAAACTTTCAAACAATTTAAAAATACAACCATCTATACTTTCAAACAATTTAAAAATACAACCATCTATCATTTTCAAAAAAATTAAAAAAAGGGCAAAAAAACTTGCCCTCCGTAAAACATTCTTGGCAAATGCTTTCGACTTGGTTTGTCTTCCGCTGGCTCAAGGGTCCATCTGACCACAGATGCCTGGTCTGCAAAGCACGGTCAGGGCAGCTACAGCATGGGTCTCAGCAGGCTCCCACTTCGGGCCGCAATCCAACCTTCATTCCCCGCGGTGACAATGGCAGACTTGCCCTCCATAACGGATTCCCGTTAAAGGATTTAAAGTACATTCATTTCAAATACACAGCAGGGCCTCGAAAGTCCGCCTCCTGTATTGTTATTTTTGGTCACTACCTCGGGGCGGGCGTGCATGCCTACCTGCTGCCCTCCTTGGATGTGTAGTGGTAGCCGTTTCTCAGGCTCCACACCGGATTCCATCCCTCATTCCCCAGCCATTACCCGGGGTCACAAATGACAGACTTGCCCGCCTCCATATGATTCTCGTGAAAGGAATGTGGTGTCATCTTTGCCCGCCATAACTGGTTCTCGTTGAAGGATTTAAAGTACATTCATTTCAAATACACAGCAGGGCCTCGAAAGTCCTCCTCCTGTATTGTTATTTTTGGTCACTACCTCGGGGCGGGCGGGCGTGCATGCCTGCCCGCTGCCCTCCTTGGATGTGTAGTGGTAGCCGTTGCTCAGGCTCCACACCGGATTCAAACCTCTCATTCCCCGGCCATTACCCGGGATCACAATGGCAGACTTGCCCGCCTCCACAGGATTCTCATTGTAGCGGTACTGAACAAGTACACAGCAAGTAGAAAATGTAAATTAAAAACAAAATGTAAGCTTTTTAACAATGCCATGGAAAGTTGAGAAGGAAGTCACACATTACCTGACATCACTGAGTGAGGAAGAGCAATCACGCCATGTTGCGCAGTAGTCCAGCATGGCCGTCACTACACAAACAGCTGTTTGCGGTGCGTTACACAGTGAGTTTGGTGTGTCAGTGTGAAGCAGTACTCTAATTACACTCCCTGTTTGATGTATACACATGCAAGATGTTTGAAAGCACGTTAGGCCTGCAATTTAGCATTCAATGTGATTTCTGCCCTTAAAACGCTGCTTTGCGTCACATCCAGATTTTTCACCGGGACTTTTGGCATGTATCCCACTCCGCCATGCCCCCCTCCAGGTGTTAGACCCCTTGAAACATCTTTTCCATCACTTTTGTGGCCAGCATAATTTTTTCTATTTTTCAAAGTCCGCCTCCCCATTGAAGTCTATTGTGGTTCGCGAATTTTTCCGCGAACCGAACCTTCTGTGGAAGTTCGCAAACCCGGTTCGCGAACCGAAAATCGGAGGTTCGCGACATCTCTAGTGCAGTGGTCCTGAGGGTCATGACTGGGCGAGCACCAGGCAGCAAAGTACTCCTTTAGGGGTGACTGCCCATCATCCCTTGCAGGGTGAAGACCTGTGCTGGCTTAGACCCCACGTCCCGTGACTGATCTTATGTATGTACAGTGCTCACCAATTGATATTGCTCGAGCATTGTTAAAGATCCGTCTTGTGTAGAGATGGCTTGAACCTCCAATTTTTGGTTCACGAACCTCGAATGCGAACTTCCGCGAAAGTTCGGGTTTGCGCGAACTTGCGAACCGCTAATAGACTTCAATGGGGAGGCGAACTTTGAAAACTAGAAATATTTATGCTGGATACAAAAGATGATGGAAAAGATGTTTCAAGGAGTCTAACACCTGGAGGGGGGCATGGCGGAGGGGGATACACGCCAAAAGTCCCGGGGAAAAATCAAGATTTGATGCACACAAGCATTTTAAGAGCTGAAATCACATTTTATTGCTAAATTGGAGGCCTAAAGTGCTTTAAAACATCTTCCATGTGTACACATCAATCAGGTAGTGTAATTAGTGTACTGCTTCACAGTGACAGACGAAACTCACTGTGTAACGCACCGTAACAGCTGTTTGTGTAGTGGCGGCCGTGCTGGACCGGTGCGCACCATGGCAAGAGTGCAGGTGATAGAGGTTTTCAAGCGCATATGGTCGCCGGGCTGAAGTAGCTCAATGACAGAACAACAGTGACTGTCCAGCTGATAGAATTTTGTCTGTCCACAATGAAGCAATGACCTTATTATCTTGGGTGTGTGCCCCCCCCCTCCCTCCCCCCGAGACACTCATATAGCCGGCGGTCATTGCTTCATTGTGATACGCAACCCCCTTCACCGCGACAAGGTAACGATCACAAAGGGGAATTGACACATGTATATGCCTTTTGCTTTGTTGTTGCAGCCGCAGTGCAGCCAGAAAAATTAGGCAGGCATGTACACGCACCAGAAAAATTATTATAGCGGCCGCTGCTGGCAGCTGCCTTAAAAATTCAGGAATCCACCTGGAGTCCTGGACCCTGTTGGTGGTGGTAGAGAAGGCAGTCAAGCGGCCTGCAGGCAGAGATGCTGTGTGGGGACCGACTTAGTCTTGGGGCAGGCAGTCACAAAGCATGCAGGCAGAGATGCTGTGTGTGGGGACTGACTCAGTCTTCGGGCGGGCAGTAGCCCTCCGGGATCCATGTCTCATTCATTTTGATAAAGGTGAGGTATTGAACACTTTTTTGACCTAGACAACTTCTCTTCTCAGTGACAATGCCTCCAGCTGTGCTGAAGGTCCTTTCTGACAGGACGCTTGAGGCAGGGCAAGACAAAAGTTGGATGGCAAATTGTGACAGCTCTTGCCACAGGTCAAGCCTGCGCACCCAGTAGTCCAGGGGTTCATCACTGCTCATAGTGTCTACATCCACACTTAAGGTCGGCTACCTGCCGGTCCAGGCGTTGGTGGAGGGTGGACCCGGAAGGGCTAAGGCGAGACGTTGGACTAAAGAATGTCCACATGTCCGACATCACCATGAGATCGCTAGAGCGTCCTGTCTTTGCCTGCGTGGACATGGGAGGAGGAGGAAGATTACTGGCAGTGACACTGGCACCTTTATTCCATTGTGCTGTGACATCACCCTTAAACACACTGTAAAGCATAGATGCCAGCTTGTTCTGGAAGTGCCGCATCCTTTCTGCCTTCAGGTGAGTTGGTAACATCTCTACCACTTTGTGCCTATACCGAGGGTCTAGTAGCGTGGTCACCCAGTACAGGTCATTCCCCTTGAGTTTTTTTATACGGGGTCCCTCAACAGGCTGGACAGCATGAAAGCTGCCATCTGCACAAAGCTGGATGCAGATGTACTATCCATTTCCTCTTGCTCTTTCTCAGTGATGTCAGGTAAGTTCTCCTCCTCCCCCCAGCCACGAACAATACCACGGTAAAGTTAAGCAACACAAGCCCCCTGCGACACCTGCTGCGGTTGTCCTTCCGCCTCCTCCTCCTCCTCAAAACAAACACTTTCCTCATCATCTGACTCCTCTTCCTCACACGACTCTTCCTCCTCCTCCTCCCCCCTCTGTGCTGCCGCAGGTGTTGAGGAAACGTCTGGTTCTGCTGAGAATTGATCCCACAACTCTTCCTCCTGTTCCTGTTCACGCTCCTCCACAGCTTGATCCACCACTCTATGTACGGCATGCTCCGGGGAGAAAGCAGATGGGATCAAGTCACTGATGGCACCTTCACTGCGACTCACCATGTTTGTCACCTCCTCAAATGGCCGCATGAGCCTGCAGGCATTTCGCATGAGTGTCCAGTACTTTGGCCAGAACATCCCCATCTCCCCAGAGTATGTCCTTCTACTGTAGTTGTAGAGATACTGGTTGACAGCTTTCTCCTGTTGTAGCAGGTGGCTGAACATTAGGAGCGTTGAACTCCAGCGAGTCGGGCTATCGCAAATTAAGCGCCTCACCAGCAAGTTGTTTCTCCGCTGAATATCAGCCAAGCATGCCATGGCCGTGTAAGACCACCTGAAATGCCCACACACCTTCCTGGACTGCTTCAGGACATCCTGTAAGCCTGGGTACTTACACACAAATCTCTGAATTATTAGATTCAGCACATGTGCCATGCAGGGTACATGTGTCAACTTTCGCAAATTCAAAGCTGAAATGAGATCGCTGCCGTTGTCACACACCATGTTGCCGATCTCCAGTTGGTGCGGGGTCAGCCACTGATCCACCTGTTTGTTAAGAGCAGCCAGGAGAGCTGCTCCAGTGTGACTCTCCACTTTGAGGCAAGACATGTATAAGATGGCGTGACACCGTTGTACCTGGTATGCAGCATAGGCCCTGGGGAGCTGGGGCTGTGTAGCTGGAGAGGAGATTGCAGCGCCAGTAGAGTTGCACTGCCACTCAGCCAAGGAAGAGGAGGAGGACGACAGCGAAGAGGATGTAGCAGGAGGAGTAGGAGGAGAAGTAGAGGAGGTGGCAGGAGGCCTACCTGCAAGCCGTGGAGGTGTCACAACTACATCCGCTGCACAGCCACATACTCCCTGCTTGCCAGCGGTCACCAGGTTGAACCAATGGGCTGTGTAAGTAATGTACCTGTGCTGACCGTGCTTGGCAGACCAGGCATCCGTGGTCAGATGGACCCTTGACCCAACACTGTGTGCCAGAGATGACACCACTTCTTCACGGTACAGTTTGGGTATCACCTTTTTTGAGAAATAATTGTAGCCTGGTATCTTCCACTGCAGTTTCCCAGTGCCTCAGAATCCACCAGCTGGTATGGTAACAGCTGGTGAGCTAACAGTTCCACCAAGCCAGCTGCCAGACGCTGGGCAAGTGGGTGACTGGCAGACATTGGCTTCTTCCGCTCAAAGATTTCCCTCACGGACACCTGGCTTCTGCTGTGTGCAGAGGAGCAGAAACCGCTCAAGGTGAGAGGCAGAGTGGAGGAGGGTGGCTGTGATTGTGAAGGTGCAAGGAAGAAAGCGGCTGAAGATGATGCACCTGAAGGAGGAAGAGGAGAAGGAGGGTGGCTTTGCTTTTGTGTGCTGCTTTTCCTCAGGTGGTCTTTCCATTACAGTTTTTGCCTTTTCTGCATGTGCCTTCGTAAGGCAGTTGTCCCTACGCGGTTGTTGGCCTTTCCACAGCTCAATTTTCCAACAGCAGGTACTTTATCATTCTCCTCCTCACACCTTACGTCCATAGTGTCACCTAACTCAGACATATGAGGTGGTGTAACTTGCTTAGCGCCTTCATCTTGTTGTAACAATAATGGCTGTGAATCAGTGAATTCCCCACCAAATAACTCCTGCGAAGTGTCAAATGTAGCGGATGTGGTGCTTGGACTGGTGCTGGTGGCTGCGGAAGATGAGGTGTTCTGTGTTAAATAGTCAACCACGTCCTGACAATTTTGGAAATTGATGGAAAGTGCCTTCTTCTGAGCACTGTACTTTGGTCCAGGGCTGCACGAAATCACGTCAGCACGAACTCAAACAGACCTGCTGGGTGGCCTGCCTCTGGGTCTGCCTCTGCCTGTTTTGTCCATATCGGGGGGGTAATGTGAAAGGTATGCACTGACTTGACTAATACAATGTGCAGTCACACAGGTGCAGTAAAAGGTATGCAGTGACTGGTATTACAAAACAATGTGCAGCTGTCATACAGGTGCAGTTAACAGGTATGCACGGACTGGTATTACAAATGTGCAGCTGTCACACACACAGGTACCATGAACAGGTATGCAGTGACTGGTATATAATATAACACTGAGTGCGGTCATGTAGGTGCATTAAACAGGTATGCAGTGACTGGTATCAATACAATGTGCAGCTGTCACACACACAGGTACTGTGAACAGGTGCAGTGACTGGTATATAACACTGTGTGCTTCTGTCACGCAGGTGCAGTAAACATGAACAGGTATGCAGTGACTGGTATTACAAATGTGCAGCTGTCACACACACAGGTACTGTGAACAGGTGCAGTGACTGGTATATAACACTGCGTGCTTCTGTCACGCAGGTGCAGTGTACATGAACAGGTATGCAGTGAGTGGTATTACAAATGTGCAGCTGTCACACACAGGTACCGTGAACAGGTGCAGTGACTGGTATATAACACTGCGTTCTTCTGTCACGCAGCTGCAGTAAACATGAACAGGTATGCAGTGAGAGGTATTACAAATGTGCAGCTGCCACACACGTGCAGTGAAAAGGTAGGTACTGACTGTGCTGGGCCTGGCAGTGGCACAGTAGGAATTACCAAGGGCCAGCTGCGACTGACTGACAGGCCTGTATATGCAAGTGTCAGTGGGCCACACAAAAAAAAAAAAATAGATCACAAGAACAACATTAGCTCTCAAAAGAGCTGTTGAGGGGTGCTTTTTAGCAATAGGTATAAGCAAGGAGCAAGCTAACAAGCCTAATAAGAGCCTAACTAAGCTTTCCCTATGTCTCTGCAGCAAGCTCTCCCTTCTCTAATTACTGCAGCCACATGAGTGAGGGAAATGGCCGACGCTGCCTGCCTTTTATAAGGGGGGGGGGCTCTAGGAGGGAGTGTAGCCTGGTTGGCTACAATGTGCCTGCTGACTGCGATGTAGAGGGTCAAAGTTGATCCTAATGACGTAGTATAGGGGGTGGGTCGGACTCGCATATAGTTCACGGTTCACCGCAAACGCAAACCACCGATGTTCGCGTGAATCGGTTCGTGCCATCTCTAGTCTTCTGGGATTTTTAAAGACTCATGATGCATGCATGACCTTTGCAATGCTTTTTACAAGGACCCCCAACCGATTTAGGCCACTCTGTTGTCTGGCAATCTCCATCTCTCCTCCCCCCTCCATGGCAACAGAACACATCGTTTCCACTGTGCCAGTGTGCGTTTTGCGAGATGCATGCTGACGCTTGCAGTAATGCATCTGAATAGCCATGCCATAAATCTGAGATGGTGTAAAAGGGAGACATTATACTTACCTGGGGCTTCCTCCAGCCCCTCCAGGCTGATCGATTCCTCGCCATCTTTCTGCACTACTCGGATCCTCCACAAGTGGCCCCAGACAATCTTCCAGCCAGGGCGAGCATGCACAGTCCGGCCGTGCAAATTGTGCAGGATCCAGGTGGTGTTGAAGGATGGCGAGGGAGGGATTAGACTGGAGGGGGCTGGAGGAAGCCCCAGGTATGTATAATTTCTTCCTTTTACACCATCTCAGGTTTACTTTAAGTCTGATGTATTAATTATTTTATTTGTTTTTCCATAGGTGTGCAGTGATCTCCTCCATACAGAACAGTGGAGATCTGAGCTTCAAGTGTAACAATATGGTTGGCCAATATGTTGTTATTGTCAATCCCTATAAACGGCGACCCCTCGTGCTGTGTGAAGTTCAGGTGTTTGGGGTACGCGCTACCAGGAGTGAAATTGCTGCCTGGGGACAAATTAAGCATTGATGGAGATATGACTGGGGTGGGTGTTATTGTCACCACCATTCAGAATTTTATCAAAAAATAATAAAATGAACAAATAAAAGTTTCCATCCGAGTTTTTGCAATTCATTTTCAAATACCATTTTGTACTGTAACAATAACATGTATTATTCACTTTTAAAGAACACTTAAAAATTGCTTTTTCTGCCCTGAAAAATTGTTTGAGGCCCCATTCACACTTGAGCGTTTTGCCGGAGATTTCAGCATAACGCTCAAGCGCTAGCGCTATTTAAAGTACTAGTGCAATAATAACCTATCGGCCCGTTCTCACTTGGGCAATTTGCGTTAAACGCAAATTTGTATCCTGCACAATTTTAAGGCGATTTCCCAGCGATCGCGTTTAGTGCTATAAAAGCGATAATCACGATGGTGGAAAATTGCTCCAAGTGTGAATGGCGATTTTTTTTTGGCGTTAATTGCCAGAGCAAAACGCTAGCAAAAGCGATAGAGTTTTACGTTTTGCAAGTGTGAATGGGGCCTAAATACACTTCCAGAAGGAATTTCCACAGTCCCTGTGGTGTTAGCAAATATAAGATCTATCTATCAATCTATCTGTCTATCTATCATAAAATATGTCTTCCTATCTTCTATGTCTCCAACGCCGCTGACTCTACTTCCTGATTAGCGGAAAGTACAGTCAGAAGTGCTGGAGACCAGTGATGCTCATCATGAGCTCGTGATTACGGCATACCCGTGATTCATGAGTATTTTTTCACTATCCGACATCGTGATCCGAATCTGTGATCGGTCCGCGATCATGAATTTCAATCACGCATTCGGCCAAAATTGTGAAAAATCGAATCGTGATCACGGCCGTGATCACCGACGGTAATCCGTGACTGGGGTTAATAATGTCACTGGGCCAATCAGAGGCCCCCAGTGTAGGCCCAATACCATTCATAGGATGGGAGGCTATGCCTTCCCTGCCTGTATAAAAAGCGGCGGCCATTTCCAGAGCTCCGTCCTTGCTAGACTCTGTGGCGCTGAGAGCGTCTCCAGGCCACACAGTAAGAGTGCTTATTTATGTAAAACACAGCGTTGTCACTCATTTCATTGCTCTATTACTGTATTTGATACTTGTGCTTAGCTAGCCAGCCAGTGATTAACTTACTGTAAGTTAGTTGTAGTCAGTGTAGTTGTAAGGGACAGTCTAATGAGTGCTGTGCTTAGTGCAGGCAGGCATGTGTTCACTGATTTTACTGCTCTATGATTGTATTTGATACTTGTATTTAGCTAGCCAGCCAGTGATCAACTTAACCACTTAAGCCCGAAGGGTTGAAATTTTTTTACATCCGAGCAACTTTCACCCCCCATTCATTTGCCAATAACTTTATCACTACTCATCACAATTAATTGATCTATATCTTGTTTTTTCCGCCACCAATTAGGCTTTCTGTGGGTGGTATATTTTGCTAAGAGCCACTTTACTGTAAATGCATTTTAACAGGAAGAATAAGAAAAAAATGGAAAAAATTCATTATTTCTCAGATTTCAGCCATCATAGTTTTAAAATAATACATGCCTCCATAATTAAAACTCACGTATTGTATTTGCCCATATGCCCCGGGTATTTCACCGTTAAAATTATGTCCCTATCACAATGTATGGCGACAATATTTTATTTGGAAATAAAGGTGCATTTTTTTCCGTTTTGCGTCCATCACTGTTTAGAAGCCCATAATTTATTAAATCATATTGATATACTCCTTTGACATGAATATTTAAAAAGTTCAGACCCTTAGGTAACTATTTATTTATTTATTTATTTTTTTTTATTGTATTTTTTTTTTTTTTAATTTAAACTTGTATGTGGGTATTTTTTGGTGTGGGAGGTAAACAGGGTTTTTTTTAATATATTTATAGGTTTATTCTTAAAAAAAAAATTTTTGGGTGTAATTTGCTATTTGGCCACAAGATGGCCAGAATCAAAAAGTCCTGGGAGCGATCGATCTCGCTCCCAGACAGAAGAAAGGAGACCAGAGCTCAGAAAAGCCGCAGCGTCTGAAGAGACGATGTCGGCTTTTCTCCGGGGGGGTCCGATCAGCGAAAGGGATTTATAATCCCTTTCACTGATCGGTGGGCTAGCGGCCAGTAGCGGGGGCGTGCACGGGGGGGGCCCGCGGGCGCGCGCGCGACCCGCGGGAGTGCGCACAGCCCAACTGGACGAGAAATCTCGTCCAGTTGGGCTTAAGTGGTTAAAGGAGTCATCAGCAAAAAAAACAAAAAATGAGTTTCACTTACCTGGGGCTTCTACCAGCCCCATGCAGCCATCCTGTGCCCTCGTAGTCACTCACTGCTGCTCTGGTCCCCCCCTCCATCAGCTCGTTTAGTTTTTGCCGACCTAGGGGTCGGCAAACCACATTGCGTACATTTTTACGCATTCCCGCTGGGGCAGGAACATTAACACATACATTTTTGCGCATTAGTGGCTCAACGCGTAAAATTTTATACGTTGAACCACTAACGCGTAAAAATGTATGTTATAATGTTCCTGCACCCACGGGAATGCGTAAAAATGTACACAATGTGGCCCGCCGACCCCTAGGTCGGCAAAAACTAAACGAGCTGACGGAGGGGGACCAGAGCAGCAGTGAGTGACTACGAGGGCACAGGATGGCTGCATAGGGCTAGTAGAAGCCCCAGGTAAGTGAAACTCATTTTTTTTTTTGCCTGATGACTCCTTTAAAGAGAAACCATAACCAAGAATTGAACTTCACCCCAATCAGTAGCTGATTCCCCCTTTTACATGAGAAATCTATTCCTTTTCTCAAACGGATCATCGGGGGGCTCTGTATGGCTGATTTTGTGGTGAAACCCCTACCACAAATGATGTCAGCTCCTCACAGCACTGAGGCACTGACATGACACTGTGGGAGCCATGTTGCATTGTGGGAAATAACAGCTGTTTACAACTTCCAAAAAGGCAAGCACCATCTCTTTCCAGTGACATCACCTGCCAGCAGTAAAAATGTCACCATGTGATAAATGTCATAATGTAAATCGGGGACAGGAAAGATTTTACAATGAGCAAGCACTGACTAAATCATTTATACATAATTAATGTAAAAATTAAGAACTTTTTATTACATTATTTTCACTGGAGTTCCTCTTTAAGTTAGTCACTCAGTGTAGTCAGTGACATTGTACTGTGCCAGCGTGCAGTTTGCTGTGCGCAGTGCATTTAAAGTGATAATTTTTTACTCTAACTTTAAAATCGATTTTCTCAAAAACGAAAAGTTATTTTTGAATTTTTATTTTAAATTGTAGCCACATCTCACCTTTATAACCCATGCAATTTTGGTGATTGTAGCATGTATGGGGGCTTTGCTATTAACGTTAAAGTCTAATCCGTGATCACATGCAATCACAGCTAAAATCCAAGTCGATTTGAACATTATTTCAAAGTTTTACTGCTAAAAACATTTAACAGGTGACTCCTTCCCAAGAATTAATTAATGCTATTGTTATTTCATTGCCAATCCAGTAGCCAATAGTAATGTAGGTTACATCTTCAGCCTCCTTTGTTTTGCATATAAACATTCCAGTTTCCATCAGCCTTTGCAGCATTACTCTAAATGGCCTCAATTTACTAAGGGTAGTTCGGTAAAAGAATTTAGGCCAGTTAAATACCGTATTCAGTAAAAGTTCAGAAATACACCAAAAAAATCCTACAGTTCACTAAGCCTTGCTCGGTAAGTCCATACCTCCCAACAGGGCCGGGACAACACATAGGCAGAAGAGGCCCCGGCCTTTGAGCGGCAGGTCATCAGGTCAGGATGGGGCACTTTCAAAGGCATTTCAATGCACAGGCAGTCCAGAAAAAAAAGTGTTTTTTTTCCACTGTCATGAGAGACACAGCTAAGGGAGCGAAGATAAAAAGATGTTTGCACAGTTGTTCTAAAGACTGCACCTGATAAGGAGTCATACATAGTTTAGATTAAGGAAAACAAGAATTTGCTTTCTTAAAACAGAAAGAATTTGCGATAATTCAGGTTGGAGTGAGCTTGAGATGTCTCCCAGTGCATCACTGCTGAATAAATGCAAATTAACCATTGTTACCCTTAGAAGCTAAACACACTTCCAGAACTGCTGGAATGCAATGATGTGTCAGCTTTTTAATTTTCACAGAGCCAGAATAATCCAACATGTATACAGACTGTTTCGGATTGTTTGATCCTCATCAGTGCATGGCATTGTGTAACAATCGGTGTACCACAGAGAGGGTCTGATTACCGTGAACTGCAGTATCACCGAGAATACAGAATATACCCGATTATTGGTGATCTGCAGTATCACCAATAATCAGATACATCTACTAACCTCTGGACACCTGAGATAACAAGTGAGTGATTGGGTGTAACAGTAACACAGTGGACTGTACCTAAGGAGTAGGCACAGTGGCAGTAAGGGATACTGCACAGAAGAAAGCTCCTTCCGTAAGCCTAGACTCTCCCGGGGGAGGAGCTAAGCAGAATGTGGGAAGGACAGAGCGTGAGTGACACCAATGAGCGGGTGTCACTAACAGATCTGGGAACTGCCTCTAACAGTAAGGCTAGTTCTCGAGGTCGGCCAAGCCAGGTCGTCAGCACACAGACAGATAAGATACAGGATCAGAAGGCAGATACGGAATCCAATAACAGGCAGGGTCAGGCAACGGAGAATCAGAATAACGAGGTACAGAATCAGGAGGCAGGTACAGAGTCCAGGAACAAGCAGAGATCGGCAACAGGATATCAGAAATAGCAAGGTACAAGATCAGAGTTCAGAGGAATAGTCAGGCAGGCAGAAGGTCATAACAAATAATACAATTCAATATTCCTAATGCTAAGGTGTGAACTCCTTGATGTCAACACCTTTGGAAACTATGCTAGAACACAGAAACAGACAAGGCCTGAGTGCTACCACGTAGTGATCGCAACGACAGACAACCAGAGAATGCCCAGCACCCAGTATATATAGTAAAGCGCTCTCCAGCGCCACCCTAAGTGCTGGACCAATGAAAAGTGGTGGAAATGTCAGCTGACCAGCTTGGTCAGCTGACCTTCTTCTGGCTGTCATATAAACTGCTCTCAGCACGCTCTCAGCACTCTCAGCACGCGCACGCGTCATTCTGAACCTGTGTGGACTATCAGTCCCAGCCACACCAGTCACGTTTTGCAATGTCTCTGCTGGCCTGCACGCGGGGTGAGACGCACCGCTATCTGCACATGCGGTGGCCTCCCCACTCCTGGTCAGACCGTCAGTGGCAGGCCTGTGCGCGTCTGACGCGGCGTTTTTTCTGCATTCCGCTATGCCAGCCGCGGAAACAGCCGCCTCATCCTGCGTACATGCGGCGGCTTTTCTGCGTTTCTTCACAGTACCCCCCCTGAGGAGTGGACTCCGGACAGCTCCTTCCAGGCTTCTCAGGATGTAAAGCGTGGAATTCCCTTCTCAGTTTGTCAGCACGCATGCGACATTCAGGTACCCATGATATCTCTTCAATACCATACCCTTTCCAATGAACCAGGTATTGTACTGAGTTCTGAACTATGCGTGAGTCTAAAATCTTCTCTACCTCGTACTCAGGTTGGTCATCTATCATCACAGGAGGAGGAGGAGTGGGACCCACATGGACTGCTGGCTTAAGCAGAGACACATGAAAAGATCTTACGCCACGCATACTGGCAGGAAGATCAATGGCATAAGTAACATTGTTGATCTTTCTAGTTACTGGAAATGGACCCACAAACCTGGGCCCCAACTTAGCTGAAGGCTGTTTCAAGGTCAAGTGACGTGTGGACACCCAGACTAAGTCTCCTGGTTAAAACCTCCACTCCAAGGAACGTCTTTTGTCAGCTTGACCTTTCTGACTTTAAAACGCCTTCTCCAAATTATTTTTCACGATCCCCCACACGTCCTTAAATGACTTTTGCCAGGCCTCCAGAGCTGGAAACGGAGTGGAAGCGATTGGCAATGGGGAACATTTGGGCAGCTTCCCAGTAACTATCTGAAATGGACAGAATCCCGTGGAAGAACTTTTCAAATTATTGTGCACAAATTCTGCGAAGGGCAAAAACTTGACCCAATCATTTTGCGCTTCTGCAACGTAACACCTCAAGAATTGTTCCAATGATTGGTTGACTCTCTCAGTCTGACCATTGGTCTGTGGGTGGTAGCCCGATGAAAATGACAGTTCCATGCCCATTTGGTGACAAAATGCCCTCCAAAATCTCGAAACAAATTGGACTCCCCGATCTGACACAATGTTTTCCGGAATGCCATGCAATTGGAAAACGTGGATGATGAACAAATCGGCCAACTCCTGGGCCGAGGGGAGTCCTTTCAAGGGCACAAAATGGGCCATTTTACTAAAGCGGCCAACTACCACCCAAATGACCGACATGCCCTCAGACCTAGGAAGCTCGCCCACAAAATCCATGGACAGGTGGGTCCATGGCTCACTCGGGGTGGGCAAGGGCTGCCACGTTCCCACAGGTGCCAGCCGGGAGGGCTTACTTTTTGCACACACCGCACACTCTCTAACATACTCCTTGCAATCCGTTGCCAGAGAAGGCCACCAAGCGCACCTGGCAACAAGATCCTGTGTTCTGGAGGCCCCAGGATGTCCCGCATTTCTGTGTGAATGGAACATCTGTAAGATCTGAAGACGGAATGGCAGTGGTATAAACATAACCCCTTCAGGCTTCCCCTCCAGAATGTCCTGCTGAAAGGGCCCTAACGTCTCCGTCCAGTCTTCCCATGTCTAAGTTGTTGCTAGAACCAGTCTTTGTGGGACAATGGTCTCTGGGGTAGAGGGCTGTGCTGTCTCTGGCTCAAAGCATCTGGACAGGGCATCTGCCTTAATGTTCTTGCTACCTGGAGTGTACGTAATTATAAATCTGAACCTCGAGAAGAACAAAGACCATCGAGCCTGACAGGGACTTAATCTCTTAGCTCCCTCGATGTATTCCAAATTTTTGTGATCAGTGTAAACTGTGATCGTATGTTCTGCTCCTTCCAACCAATGACGCCATTCTTCAAAGGCCAACTTGATGGCCAGGAGCTCCCTGTTGCCTATGTCGTAGTTTCTCTCTGCCGGAGAGAACCTACAAGAAAAATAGGCACATGGGTGTAATCTACCCTGCAACCCTGATCGCTGAGACAGCACAGCCCCTACCCCGACCTCCGAGGCGTCCACCTCAACAATAAAGGGATAGGAAGTGTCAACGTGTCTTAGGATGGGTGCAGAGCAAAACAAGTTTTTTAAAGTGGAGAATGCTTGCAGAGCTTCTGGAGACCAGTGGGTAGTATCTGCCCCTTTTTTAGTGAGACTGGTGAGGGGTGCAATGACCGTGGAGTACCCATTTATGAACCTTCTATAGTAATTGGCAAAGCCTAAGAATCTCTGAAGAGACTTTAACCCCACAGGTTGAGGCCATTCCAGCACAGCAGAGACCTTGGCAGGGTCCATAGACAGGCCTGAGGTGGAAATTATGTACCCTAAAAAGGTGACAGATGTCACCTTGAAGATGCATTTCTCCAATTTAGCGTAAGGCATGTTTTGTCTGAGTTTGTCCAGTACAAATTTGACATGTGACCTGTGCTCAGAGAGGTTGTTTGAAAAAATAAGTATGTCATCCAGGTATACTAACACAAATTTGCCCAACACCTCTCTGAATACCTCATTGATTAATTCCTGGAAGACGGCCGGGGCATTACACAGCCCGAAGGGCATCACCAAGTACTCGTAATGCCCGTCGGGCATGTTAAAGGCCGTCTTCCATTCATTGCCCTTTCTAATCCGCACCAGGTTGTATGCACCTCGTAAATCTAATTTCGAGAAGATCTTAGCGTTGGTAACTTGTGTGAACAGGTCATCTATCAGGGGCAAAGGGTAGCGATTCTTCACTGTGATTTTATCCAGGCCCCGGTAATCTATGCATGGCCGCAGGCCTCCGTCTTTTTTCTTAACAAAAAAGAACCCTGCGCCAGCGGGCGACCGAGAGGGGCGAATAAACCCCTTGGCTAAATTCTCACGAATGTACTCCTGCATGGCTACTTTCTCTGGCCCAGATAAATTGTAGAGATGACACCTTGGGGGCATACAACCAGATCGGAGATCGATGGGGCAATCAAACGGGCGATGTGGAGGTAACATATCAGCAGCCTTGGGACAGAACACATCTGAATACTCGGAATATTATACTGGTACCCCCTCCACATGTATCCTGGTCTGGCCCAATGTCACCTTCCCTAAACATTGCTGGAAACAATGGGTTGACCAGCTAGTTAACTGCCCAGTGGTCCAATCGATCTGTGGAGAGTGAAGGTGCAACCATGGCATGCCAAGGATGATTGTGGAGGTGGTCATGTGTAATACAAAAAACTGTAATTTTTCGGTGTGTAGTACCCCTATAGTGACTTCCACCTCTGGTGTCTGAGACAGCGGATGATTACTTTGCAGGGGGGAATCATCTACTGCCGTAACCTGAATAGGTGGTTTTACCGGGGTGAGCGGAATACCTAATTTCCTTGCAAATTCGAAATCCATAAAATTTGCTGCAGAGCCTGAATCAACAAAGGCCTCGGAATCCTCGGTTTTATTTTCCCATGTAACAGTACAAGGAAGAAATAACCGTTTATCCTCTAGGGGTAAGAAACGCGCGCCTAGGGTGTTACCCCCTACAACTCCTAGGCGGTAGCGTTTCCCGACTTGGTGGGACAATTACGTACTCTATGACCCACCTCTGCGCAGCAAAGACACAGCTGCTCAGACATCCTACATCTTGGCTCCACTTGGGATAGCTTTGACCGACCAATCTGCATTGGTTCGGGTGGAGGCGAGACGGGAGGAGGTGGAGTTACTGGGGGCGCAGCGTAGGACACCATCTTTACGTTACTACTACCCCGGGTCTGTTTCTGATAACGTAGCCTGTGGTCGACTCGAATGGCCGATGAAATGGCCTCATCTACTGTTTTAGGTTCAGGCAGACTCAACATAAGATTTGAGACCTCATCTGACAGTCCCGATAAGAAACAATCTAAAAGGGCATAAGTGTCCCACCTGGCTGAAACTGACCACCTCCTAAATTCCGCTGCGTAATCCTCGACCGGACCCTTGCCTTGACGCAAAAGCTTGAGCTTCCGCTCTGAAGTCGCAGCAAGATCTAGGTCATCGTAAATTACCGCCATAGCCTTAAAAAAATTCATCCACTGAAGTGAGGGCTAAGTCTCCGGTGGGCAAACTGTACGCCCACGTCTGAGAATCGCCTGATAACAAAGTCTTAATAAATGTGACCCTTTGGGCCACAGTTCCAGAAGATCGGGGTCTCAACTCAAAATAAGATAACACTCTACTTCTAAAATTTCGGAAGTCAGATCTGTGACCAGAAAATTTCTCAGGTACAGGCAAACGTATGTCAGAGCTAGGAGGGGATCGCACCTCATCCACTGCTGTCTGGAGGGTTTGTAAAGAACCAGACAAGGCTTCAATCATAGTCTTGTGGCTACCCAGCACTTGGTTGATGTTTTCCACCGAAGTGGCAAGTGCGCCCAGACGGTCAGTGCGTGCGTCCATTTGCATTTTTTGGTCTGTCGTTCTGTAACGATCGGTGTAACACAGAGAGGGTCTGATTACCGGTGAACTGCAGTATCACCGAGAATACAGAATATACCCGATTATTGGTGATCTGCAGTATCACCGATAATCAGATACATCTACTAACCTCTGGACACCTGAGATAACAAGTGAGTGATTGGGTGTAACAGTAACACAGTGAACTGTACCTAAGGAGTAGGCACAGTGGCAGTAAGGAATACTGCACAGAAGAAAGCTCCTTCCGTAAGCCTAGACTCTCCCGGGGGAGGAGCTAAGCAGAATGTGGGAAGGACAGAGCGTGAGTGACACCAATGAGCGGGTGTCACTAACAGATCTGGGAACTGCCTCTAACAGTAAGGCTAGTTCTCGAGGTCGGCCAAGCCAGGTCGTCAACACACAGACAGATAAAGTACAGAATCAGAAGGCAGATACGGAATCCAATAACAGGCAGGGTCAGGCAACGGAGAATCAGAATAACGAGGTACAGAATCAGGAGGCAGGTACAGAGTCCAAGAACAAGCAGAGATCGGCAACAGGATATCAGAAATAGCAAGGTACAAGATTAGAGTTCAGAGGAATAGTCAGGCAGGCAGAAGGTCATAACAAATAATACAATTCAATATTCCTAATGCTAAGGTGTGAACTCATTGATGTCAACACCTTTGGAAACTATGCTAGAACACAGAAACAGACAAGGCCTGAGTGCTACCACGTAGTGATCGCAACGACAGACAACCAGAGAATGATTAGCACCCAGTATATATACTATAGCGCTCTCCAGCGCCACCCTAAGTGCTGGACCAATGAAAAGTGGTGGAAATGTCAGCTGACCAGCTTGGTCAGCTGACCTACTTCTGGCTGTCATATAAACTCTGCCTCTCAGCGCACGCGTGCGTCATTCTGAACCTGTGTGGACTATCAGTCCCAGCCACACCAGTCACGTTTTGCAATGTCTCTGCTGGCCTGCACGCGGGGTGAGACGCACCGTTATCTGCACATGTGGTGGCCTCCCCACGCCTGGTCAGACCGTCAGTAGCAGGCCTGTGCGCGCAAACCGCCGCGTCAGACGCGGCGGTTTTTCCGCGTTCCGCTATGCCAGCCGCGGCAACAGCCGCCTCATCCTGCGTACATGCGGCGGCTTTTCCGCGTTTCTTCACACATGGATTAATTTGGCTCTATGGAGTAGGGCTTGAAACACCGAGAGGTACAGACTAACCAGCAAGCTCATGGTGACCCAGAACTCATTGGAGTCTGTGAGGGGCTACAATGGTCCTAAAAGCCACCTTACTAAAATACTAAGGAAAACAAGAGTTTTGTAACGGTTGGGTATAGCAACTCAGATGTCTGATTATATGGTGATCTGCAGAATCACCAATAATACTGGTATAGCTGAAAGGATGCTATGTGTGTAGTGCTTGGTGGTGCAACCGTAACTTATTAGAGGGGCTGGTAAGGTACTATAATACACAGACTGTAACCTAGTAGTTTGGCGAGACCTCACCAGAGGGGCTGGTGAGGTACTATCAGTACCAGAGTGTATAACAGAGAACTTGCCCCAGCAAGCTGGAGAGACTGATAGAGACGGCGACCTCCTGACACAAACGTTCCGTCCTCGGCCTCCTAGACGCCGGGAGGACGGGTGGCGGCAACTGCGGTGGCGCTGTTCACCGCAGCTGCCCCATTCGTGACTAGTTTGCTTTCTTAAAACAGAAATAATTTGTGATAATTCAGGTTGGAGTGAGCTTGAGATGTCTCCCAGTGCATCACTACTGAATATATGCAAATTAACCATTGTTGCCCTTCGAAGCTAAATAGTTTAGATTAGTAAGATTGGTAGACAGTTCCTAGCACACCAGTAAGGGCGCTCAGCTGGTCTTGCAAGTTTGTTTGTTTTTTTAATGCTTCTTCACTGACTTCTGTCAGTGATGTCATCCAGCTGCTCCCCCAGGAAGCCGCCCAGTCACGCATGGCTGGCTGATGGAGAATGGAATACTAACCGGGAAGGAGAAAGGTATGTGTGGTGTGTGTGTATGTGAGAGAGAGCAGCCCTGCGCCCTTCCTCTATCCTGAAGCTGTGCTCTGGAAGTCAGGGAGACAGGCTGTAAAGGCTTCTGTGCTTCTCCCTACCCCCCTCCACTCCTAGTACTGATAAGGACCTGGACTTACAGAAATGACACTGCAGTGTCCTAATGCTGCCATGCTAGAGTAAAGGCAGCCATACATCTAGCGAAGATGGGCAGATTTCACCAAGAGACAAACCTCTCTCTAATCCAATCTGATTAGAGAGAGATCTGTCAGGTGTCCATACACCTCAGACCGATTCACCATCAATTTTAGCATGACATCTCTTGGGAATCAGACGAGTCCCCTGCTTCTGCTGTATCCGCCGCAACCCCCTAGTGTATAAATGTGCCCCCCAGTGTGTATTCATACATGGGAAACACAGGGCGTGTTTCCCACCATGCGGTGCCCATCCGTCATCCGCTCCTCCATTTGCGCTTCACACGCCGCTGGCATTTAGCACACGTGACATTACACATGCGTCACACACTATATGCTGGTGGCATGTGAGCCACAAATGGAACAGGAAGAAGCTGAAGATGGATGGGCACCATCTGGTAAACGACACAGGACAGGTAATGTATAAATGCACACATGGGGGCCCATTTACTGTATACAGTTGGGGGAACAGCGCCAGGGGTTTTGTCACATCCATCACTCGCACCACTTTACAAAGTACATACAGTGGGTTGCAAAAGTATTCAGCCCCCTTGAAGTTTTCCACATTTTGTCACATTACTGCCACACACATGAATCAATTTGATTGGAATTCCACATGAAAGACCAACACAAAGTGGTGTACACGTGAGAAGTGGAACGAAAATCATACATGATTCCAAACATTTTTTACAAATAAATAACTGCAAAGTGGAGTGTACATAATTATTCGGCCCCCCTTTGATATCAGTGCAGTCAGTTGCCTATAGACATTGCCTGATGAGTGCTAATGACTAAATAGAGTGCACCTGTGTGTAATCTAATGTCAGTACAAATACAGCTGCTCTGTGAGGGCCTCAGAGGTTGTCTAAGAGAATATTGGGAGCAAAAACCCTGTGAAGTTCAAAGAACACACCAGACAGGTCAGAGATCAAGTTATTGAGAAATTTAAAGCAGGCTTAGGCTACAAAAAGATTTCCAAAGCCTTGAACATCCCACGGAGCACTGTTCAAGCGATCATTCAGAAATGGAAGGAGTATGGCACAACTGTAAACCTACCAAGACAAGGCCATCCACCTAAACTCACAGGCCGAACAAGGAGAGCGCTGATCAGAAATGCAGTCAAGAGGCCCATGGTGACTCTGGACGAGCTGCAGAGATCTACAGCTCAGGTGGGAGACTCTGTCCATAGGACAACTATTAGTCATGCACTGTACAAAGTTGGCCTTTATGGAAGAGTGGCAAGAAGAAAGGCATTGTTAACAGAAAGCATAAGAAGTCTTGTTTGCAGTTTGCCACAGTGGCGTAGCTAAGGAGCTGTGGGCCCCGGTGCAAGTTTGACTATGGGGCCCCCCAAAGCACTCTATACATAACAATTGATACGGCGCACCAAAACCTGCCAATGGCAACTACAATGTCAGAGGTGCAAGAAAAGCATGGGAAACAGTTTCTTAATGATTACCACTATTCAAAGTATCTATAGAAGTCATTATTATGGGCACAGGATCAATAGAGAGCTAATACTGTATTTGGGGGAGGGCCCTTTGGGGCCCCTCTGGCCCAAGGGCCCCGATGCGGTCGCTACCTCTGCAACCCCTATTGCTACGCCCCTGGTTTGCCACAAGCCATGTGGGGGACACAGCAACCATGTGGAAGAAGGTGCTCTGGTCAGATGAGACCAAAATGGAACTTTTTGGCCAAAATGCAAAACGTTATGTGTGGCGGAAAACTAACACTGAACATCACACTGAACACACCATCCCCACTGTCAAATATGGTGGTGGCAGCATCATGCTCGGGGGGTGCATCTCTTCAGCAGGGACAGGGAAGCTGGTCAGAGTTGATGGGAAGATGGATGGAGCCAAATACAGGGCAAACTTGGAAGAAAACCTCTTGGAGACTGCAAAAGACTTGAGACTGGGGCGGAGGTTATTATTATTATTATTATTGATTTCTAAAGCGCCAACATATTCCGTGGCGCTGTACAAAGTAAGAAACAAACATGGGGTACATAATACAGACAATGGTGTACACTAATATACAAGATACATAATTAGTGACAAAATACAAAATATGATACAGCATACTGAATACAAAATACAGAAGTGGTAATGACAGTGATAAAAGTAACATGATGAATAAAATGTATAATGATTTCCAAGACACAAAAGGGGGAGAGAACCCTGCCCTTGCAAGCTTACAATCTAAAGGGAATGGGGGGGAAACAAGAGGAGGGGTAGTATACGATAAAATATATTAAGGCAGTGTGTTTTAGGATACATAGTAGGAGTGCAATTTGGTCTTAGGACAAAGGGAAGTGGCCTAAGGTAGAGCATATGCTTGTCGGAACAAATGAGTTTTTAGAGAGCGTTTAAAAGTAACAAAGGTTGGTGAGTGACGGATGTGTTGTGGGAGGGGATTCCAGAGAAGCGGTGAAGCGCGTGCAAAATCTTTTAAGCGTGAATGTGAGGAGGTGATTCTAGAGGAGGACAACAGAAGATCGTGTGCAGATCTGAGATTGCGATTGGGTTTGTATCTGGAAATTAATGATGATATGTACCAGGGAGAGAGATTGTGGAGAGCTTTGTAGATTAGGGTTAGGAGTTTGAACTGGATCCTCTGGTTAATTGGCAGCCAGTGAAGAGCTTGACAGAGAGGGTCAGCCGAGGAAGATCGAGAAGAAAGATGAATGAGACGAGCAGCTGAGTTCAGTACCGACTGGAGCCGGGCCAGTTTGTTAGAAGGTAGTCCACAAAGTAGTACATTGCAGTAGTCCAGACGAGAAATTAGAAGAGCACGTATTAAAATTTTGGTTGTGTCTTGAGTGAGAAAAGGACGGATGCGAGATATATTTTTGAGTTGGAGATGGCAGGAGCTGGTTATGGAGTTAAGATGAGGAATAAAAGAGAGAGAAGAGTCGAATATTACCGCCAAGCACCGTGCTTTGTGAACTGAAGTTATGGGAGTGTTATTAACATTTATAGTTACTTCAGGCAGAGAGGTGGCCAGAGACGGTGGAAAAATTATTAGTTCTGTTTTACTCATATTAAGTTTTAGGAAGCGAGAGGACATGAAGGAGGATATAGCAGACAAGCAGTCATGAACACGTTTGAGGAGGGAGTTAAGGTCTGGGTCCAAGAGGTACAGTTGCGTATCGTCTGCATACAGGTGGTATTGAAACTTGAATGAGTTGATTAAGTCACCAAGACCGTGCATGTAGATGGAAAAGAGGAGGGGACCAAGGACAGAGCCTTGAGGAACCCTGACAGACAAAGCATGAGGAGAAGTGATCTGATCTGAGTAGGAGACTGTGAAGGACCTTCCAGAGAGGTAGAAAGGTAACCATGTGAGAGCAAGGCCCTTTATTCCTACATTTGAAAGTATTTGTAAGAGTAAGGTGTGGTCAACCGTATCAAATGCTGATGACAGGTCAAGAAGGATGAGTATGGAAAATTGACCTTTGGATTTGGCTGTAAGAAGGTCATTGGCCACTTAGGTAAGGGCCGTTTCCGTGGAGTGGTTGGAGCGAAAGCCAGACCTGAACTGATCAAGTAGGGAGTTAGCTGATAAATAATGGCTTAATTCTGCATGTATGTGGTGTTCAATTAGTTTGGATGCAAATGGGAGAAGTGAGACTGGGCGGTAGTTGGCGAGTGTGGTAGGATCTAGAGATGGTTTTTTTAAGTAGTGGTGTCACAACAGCCTTTTTGAGTGGCGACGGAAAGATGCCAGTGGAGAGGGACAGGTTAAATAGCGATGTTAGTGCAGGCATGAGAGATGAGGATAGCTGCGGAATCAAATGGGAGGGAATAGGATCCAAAGAACAAGTGGTTAGATTAGCTTTGGATATTATAGAGGAGAGAGAATGTTCAGAGAGTGGAGAGAAGGCAGTTAGAGAGCAGTCAATGAGAGGTGTGGAGGTTGGATTTGAGGGCTGCTTGTCCAGCAGGATAATGACCCTTAACATAAAGCCAGGGCAACAATGGAATGGTTTAAAACAAAACATATATATGTGTTAGAATGGCCCAAAGTCCAGATCTAAATCCAATTGAGAATCTGTGGCAAGATCTGAAAACTGCTGTTCACAAACGCTGTCCATCTAATCTGACTGAGCTGGAGCTGTTTTGCAAGGAAGAATGGGCAAGGATTTCAGTCTCTAGATGTGCAAAGCTGGTAGAGACATACCCTAAAAGACTGGCAGCTGTAATTGCAGCAAAAGGTGGTTCTACAAAGTATTGACTCAGGGGGCCGAATAATTACGCACACCCCACTTTGCAGTTATTTATTTGTAAAAAATGTTTGGAATGATGTATGATTTTTGATCCACTTCTCACATGTGCACCACTTTGTATTGGTCTTTCACGTGGAATTCCAATAAAATTGATGCATGTTTGTGGCAGTAATGTGACAAAATGTGGAAAACCTCAAGGGGGCCGAATACTTTTGCAACCCACTGTAGTCATGTCACTGACTGTCCTCTGATGAGCTCACTTTCTAATCTCTGCCATAGTCATAATCTAATGTCCTACCATATTATGATTATGTATTTATATAGCACTGACATCTCCTGCAGCACTTTACAGAGTACATAGTCATGTCACTGACTGTTCTCAGAGGAGCTCACACTCTAATCCTACCATAGTCATAGACAAATATTTTCACTATAGGATTGTTTTAGGGGAAACCAGTTGACTTATAAGTATGTTTTGAAGATGTAGGAGAATATGAAGTATCTGAATGAAATCCGGGGGCACTTATATCTGGCTTCCTATATTGGGGGAACCTATACCTGGAGTGATACTGGGGGTCCCTATACCTGTACCTGGCTACCTATACAGGGGGCACCTATAACTGCCTACCTATAATGGGGACAGGTTTGGGGGCAGTCCATCTCTTCATAGGGCATTCTCTGGGTTTTCTTTGTTTTCAACAGCATTTCATGAACAGCAGTTTAACTGCCAAAATAGTAAGATATCAGCCAGCCAGCCTCCCTACTCTCTTGCACACTATTTTGTCAGTTAGACTTTGTAACTGCTGTTCAGGAAATGCTGTTGAAAACAAAGAAAACTCTTAAGCTGGCCACTAACGGTTCAATTTCTGGCGAAAAATCGTTTGAGCGATCAGAAATTCTGATCGTATTGGTTGTAAATAATCTCCATTGGTGGACACAATCGATTATGAACGAGTGAAAAACATGTCGCCCGAATAAATTTTCGTCGAACGAAAATTTGGATTTTCTTTTTGGTCGTGATAGATCGGAAGCAATAATTGGTTAGTTGATGGTGTAGGGAACGATTTTTCGTCCGATCAGAATTTCTGATCGCTCGAACGATTTTTCGCTAGAAATTGGACCGTTAGTGGCCAGCTTTAGATTCCCCCATGAGGAGATGGACTGGCTCAAAACCTGTTGGTTCTGTCAGATTTTAACTGCCTACTTTTTCCACGATAGTGGTCCTTTAACCACTTAAGGACCATGGACTTAAACCCCCGAGTGACCAGGCTATTTTTTATAAATTAGTCCACTGCAGCTTTAAAGAGACACTAAAGCGAAAAAAAAAATGATGATATTATGATTTGTATGTGTAGCACAGCTAAGAAATAAAACATTAAGATCAGATACATCAGTGTAATTGTTTCCAGTACAGGTAGAGTTGAGAAACTCCAGTTGTTATTAGAAATGTCGCGAACCTCCGATTTTCGGTTCGCGAACTTCCGCAGAAGGTTCGGTTCGCGGAAAAATTCGCGAACCGCAATAGACTTCAATGGGGAGGCGAACTTTGAAAAATAGAAAAAATTATGCTGGCCACAAAAGTGATGGAAAAGATGTTTCAAGGGGTCTAACACCTGGAGGGGGGCATGGCGGAGTGGGATACATGCCAAAAGTCCCGGTGAAAAATCTGGATGTGACGCAAAGCAGCGTTTTAAGGGCAGAAATCACATTGAATGCTAAATTGCAGGCCTAAAGTGCTTTCAAACATCTTGCATGTGTATACATCAAACAGGGAGTGTAATTAGAGTACTGCTTCACACTGACACACCAAACTCACGGTGTAACGCACCGCAAACAGCTGTTTGTGTAGTGACGGCCATGCTGGACTACTGCGCAACATGGCGTGATTGCTCTTCCTCACTCAGTGATGTCAGGTAATGTGTGACTTCCTTCTCAACTTTCCATGGCATTGTTAAAAAGCTTACGTTTTGTTTTTAATTTACATTTTCTACTTGCTGTGTACTTGTTCAGTACCGCTACAATGAGAATCCTGTGGAGGCGGGCAAGTCTGCCATTGTGAATGAGAGGTTTGAATCCGGTGTGGAGCCTGAGCAACGGCTACCACTACACATCCAAGGAGGGCAGCGGGCAGGCACGCACGCCCGCCCGCCCCGAGGTAGTGACCAAAAACAACAATACAGGAGGAGGACTTTCGAGGCCCTGCTGTGTATTTGAAATGAATGTACTTTAAATCCTTTAACGAGAACCAGTTATGGCGGGCAAAGATGACACCACATTCCTTTCACGAGAATCATATGGAGGCGGGCAAGTCTGTCATTTGTGACCCCGGGTAATGGCCGGGGAATGAGGGATGGAATCCGGTGTGGAGCCTGAGAAACGGCTACCACTACACATCCAAGGAGGGCAGCAGGTAGGCATGCACGCCCGCCCGCCCCGAGGTAGTGACCAAAAATAACAATACAGGAGGAGGACTTTCGAGGCCCTGCTGTGTATTTGAAATGAATGTACTTTAAATCCTTTAACGAGAACCAGTTATGGCGGGCAAAGATGACACCACATTCCTTTCACGAGAATCATATGGAGGCGGGCAAGTCTGTCATTTGTGACCCCGGGTAATGGCCGGGGAATGAGGGATGGAATCCGGTGTGGAGCCTAAGAAACGGCTACCACTACACATCCAAGGAGGGCAGCAGGTAGGCATGCACGCCCGCCCCGAGGTAGTGACCAAAAATAACAATACAGGAGGCGGACTTTCAAGGCCCTGCTGTGTATTTGAAATGAATGTACTTTAAATCCTTTAACGAGAACCAGTTATGGCGGGCAAAGATGACACCACATTCCTTTCACGAGAATCATATGGAGGCGGGCAAGTCTGTCATTTGTGACCCCGGGTAATGGCCGGGGAATGAGGGATGGAATCCGGTGTGGAGCCTGAGAAACGGCTACCACTACACATCCAAGGAGGGCAGCAGGTAGGCATGCACGCCCGCCCGCCCCGAGGTAGTGACCAAAAATAACAATACAGGAGGAGGACTTTCGAGGCCCTGCTGTGTATTTGAAATGAATGTACTTTAAATCCTTTAACGAAAACCAGTTATGGCGGGCAAAGATGACACCACATTCCTTTCACGAGAATCATATGGAGGCGGGCAAGTCTGTCATTTGTGACCCCGGGTAATGGCCGGGGAATGAGGGATGGAATCCGGTGTGGAGCCTAAGAAACGGCTACCACTACACATCCAAGGAGGGCAGCAGGTAGGCATGCACGCCCGCCCCGAGGTAGTGACCAAAAATAACAATACAGGAGGCGGACTTTCGAGGCCCTGCTGTGTATTTGAAATGAATGTACTTTAAATCCTTTAACGAGAACCAGTTATGGCGGGCAAAGATGACACCACATTCCTTTCACGAGAATCATATGGAGGCGGGCAAGTCTGTCATTTGTGACCCCGGGTAATGGCCGGGGAATAAGGGATGGAATCCGGTGTGGAGCCTGAGAAACGGCTACCACTACACATCCAAGGAGGGCAGCAGGTAGGCATGCACGCCCGCCCCGAGGTAGTGACCAAAAATAACAATACAGGAGGCGGACTTTCGAGGCCCTGCTGTGTATTTGAAATGAATTAACTTTAAATCCTTTAACGGAAATCCGTTATGGAGGGCAAGGCTGCCATTGTCACCGCGGGGAATGAAGGTTGGATTCCGGCCCGAAGTGGGAGCCTGCTGAGACCCATGCTGTAGCTGCCCTGACCGTGCTTTGCCGACCAGGCATCTGTGGTCAGATGGACCCTTGAGCCAGCGGAAGACAAACCAAGTCGAAAGCATTTGCCAAGAATGTTTTACGGAGGGCAAGTTTTTTTGCCCTTTTTTTAAATTTTTTGAAAATAATAGATGGTTGTATTTTTAAATTGTTTGAAAGTTTAGATGGTTGTAATTTTAAATTGTTTGAAAGTTTAGATGGTTGTATTTTTAAATTGTTTGAAAGTGTATCCATTCAAGTGCAAGTTATGCACTGACTGCCAGGTATAATGTGCAGTCACAGATGCAGTGAAAGGTATGCAGTGACTGCAAACAGCAACGTGTGTAGTGACGGCCGTGCTGGACTGGTGCGCACCGTGACGAGAGTGCAGGTGATGGTGGCTTTTCAGCCCATATGCTTGCCCGGCTGATGTAGCTGAATGACAGAACAGTGACTTTCCAGCTGATCAAATTTGGTCTGACCACAATGAAGCAACGACCTTAATATCTTTTGTGTGCCACCCCCACCCGAGACACTCAAATAGCCGGCGGTCATTGCTTCATTGTGATGCGCAAGCCCCTTCACCGCGGCAAGTTAATGATCACGAAGGGGGATGGGCACATGTACACGCACCAGAAAAATTAGTGTAGCGGCCGCTGCTAGCAGCGGCCTTAAAAAATCAGGAATCCGCCTAGAGTCCTGGACCCTGTTGGTTGGTAGTGGCGGAGAAGGCAGTCAAGCGGCCTGCAGGCAGAGATGCTGTGTGTGGGGAGTGGACTGACTTAGTCTTCGGTCGTGCAGTAGCCCTCCGTGATCCATTCCTCATTCATTTTGATAAAGGTCAGGTACTGAACACTGTCGTGACTTAGGCGACTTCTCTTCTCAGTAACCATGCCTCCAGCTGCACTGAAGGTCCTTTCTGACAGGACGCTTGCGGCAGGGCAAGAGAGAAGTTGTATGGCAAATTGGGACAGCTCTGGCCACAGGTCAAGCCTGCGCAACCAGTAGTCCAAGGGTTCATCGTCGCTTTTCGCAGAGTCTACATCCACACTCAAGGCTAGGTAGTCGGCTACCTGCCGGTCCAGGCGTTGGTGGAGGGTGGATCCGGAAGGACTATGGCGAGGAGTTGGACTAAAGAACGTCCGCATGTCCGACATCACCCTGAGATCGCTGGAGCGTCCTGTTCTTGCCTGCGTGGACTTGGGAGGAGGAGGGTTACTGCCAGTGGTACCTTGATTGCGTTGTGCAGCCACACGACCCTTAAACGCATTGTAAAGCATCATCAACAGCTTGTTCTGCAAGTGCTGCATCCTTTCCGCCTTTTGTTGAGTTGGTAAGAGGTCTGCCACTTTGTGCCTGTACCGAGGGTCTAGTAGCGTGGCCACCCAGTACAGGTCATTCGTCTTGAGTTTTTTGATACGGGGGTCCCTCAACAGGCTGGACAACATGAAAGAGGACATCTGCACAAAGCTGGATGCAGAGGTACTCTCCATCTCCTCTTGCTCTTCCTCAGTGACGGGACGCAACTCCTCTTCCTCCCCCCAGCCACGAACAATACCACGGGAACGTGGAGCAGCAGAAGCCCCCTGTGATGGCTGCCGCGGTTGTTCTCCTTCCGCCGCCTCTTCCTCCTCCACAGAAACACCTTCCTCATCATTACCATCATCAGAGTCTGACTCCTCTCCTTCCCCACACGACTCCTCTTCTTCCTCCTCCTCCCCCCTCTGTGCTGCCGCCGGTGTTGTGGAAACATCGGGTTCGTGTGTAAATGGCTCCAATAAATCCTGCTGCCCTAACTCTTCTTGTTCACGCTCCTCCACAGCTGTATCCACCACTCTACGCACGGCACGCTCCAGGAAGTAGGCGTAGGGGATCAAGTCGCTGATGGTGCCCTCATCGCGACTCACAAGTTTGGTCACCTCCTCAAAGGGCTCCATGACCCTGCATGCATTTCGCATCAGTGTCCAGTTGTTGGGCCACAACATCCCCATCCTCCCAGATTGTGTCCTTGTACTGTAATGATACAGGTAGTGGGTGACGGCTTTCTCCTGGTCTAGCAGGCGAGAGAACATCAGCAGGGTGGAATTCCAGCGAGTCGGGCTATCGCAAATCAGGCGTCTCACCGGCAAGTTGTTTCTACGCTGAATCTCTGCAAAGCGTGCCATGGCCTTGTAAGAGCGCCTGAAATGCCCACACAACTTCCTGGCCTGCTTCAGGACATCCTCTAAGCCTGGGTACTTGGACACAAATTTTTGCACGACAAGATTAAGCACATGTGCCATGCAGGGTATGTGTGTCAGCTTTCCCAAATTCAACGCAGCAATGAGATTGCTGCCGTTGTCACACACCACGTTGCCGATCTCAAGCTTGTGCGGGGTCAGCCATTGCTCCACCTGTTTGTTAAGAGCAGCCAGGAGAGCTGCTCCAGTGTGACTCTCCGCTTTCAGGCAAGACATGTCTAACACTGCATGACACCGTCGCACCTGGCATGCAGCATAGGCCCTGGGGTGCTGGGGCTGTGTAGCTGGGGAGGAGATGGCGGCACCAGCCAAGGAGGAGGAGGAGGAGGATGACGACAGCGAAGCGGTGATAGCAGGTGGAGAGGAGGTGGCTGGAGGCCTGCCTGCAAGCCGTGGAGGTGTGACAAGTCGGTCCTCTGCACAGCCACGTACTCCCTGCTTGCTGCCATCGGTCACCAGGTTGACCCAATGGGCTGTGTATGTAATGTAGTGGCCCTGCCCGTGCTTGGCAGACCAGGCATCCGTGGTCAGGTGGACCCTTGACCCAACGCTGTGTGCCAGAGATGACACCACTTGCCTCTCAACTGCACGGTACAGTTTGGGTATGGCCTTTTGAGAAAAATAATTTCGGCCTGGTATCACTGCGGTGTACCAATGGCCACAAACTTACGGAAAGTCTCCGACTCCACCAGCTTGTATGGTAATAGCTGGCGAGCTAATAGTTCCGCCACGCCAGCTGTCAGACGCCGGGCAAGAGGGTGACTGGCAGACATTTGCTTCTTCCGCTCAAATACTTCCTTCACGGACAGCTGGGTACTGCTGTGGGCAGAGGAGAAGGAACCGCTCAAGGGAAGAGGCGGTGTGGAGGAGGGTGGCTGTGAAGGTGCAAGGGAGAAAGTGGATGAAGACGATGCACCTGAAGGAGGAAGAGGAGAAGGAGTTTGGCTTGTCTTTTGAGGAGTGCTGCTTTTACTCAGGTGTTCTTGCCATAGCTGTTTGTGCCTTCTCTCCAGGTGCCTTCGTAAGGCACTTGTCCCTACGTGAGAGTTGGCCTTTCCACGGCTCAATTTTTGCTGGCAGAGACAACAGATGGCTTTGCTCCGATCTGAGACACACACGTGAAAAAATTTCCAAACCGCTGAGCCCCCTTGGGGTGATGGCGCTACGGTGGCATCAGCAGCAGCTGACGTTGAAGGGCATGTGTGCTCCCTGGCCATAGCTGGCGATACATGGCACCGGACACTGCCCCCAGCTGTTTCTGAGGACGAGCTCCCTCTGCTTCTATCATAGAGTCGTCTCCTCCTACTCCTCTCTGACTCCTCCTCTGAACTGTCCCCCTGGTCATCTCCTCTACCGGGAACATATGTGGTATCCGTATAATCGTCATCATAATCCTCCTGGCCAGCTGCGCTTTCCTCAGACACCTCCTCAAGTGCACCAACTTCAGGTGGTCCACCATCATCCCCATCCACACACGTTACGTCCATACTATCGCCACCTAACTCAGACGTATGAGGTGGTGTACCTGCCCCTTCTTGTTGTTGTTGCAGTAGTGGCTGGGAATCAGTGATTTCACCACCACCACCAAATAACTCCTGCGAAGTGTCAAATGCAGCGGATGTGGTGCTTGTTGTAGCGCTGGTGGCTGCGGGAGATAAGGTGTTCTGTGTTAAATACTCAATCACCTCCTCACGATTTTGGGAAGTGATGGCACGTGCCTTCTTCTGAGCACTGTATTTTGGGGCAGGTCTGCATGAAATCACAGCAACACCACCTCGCACAGCCACAGACCTGCCGGTGCCTGGTGGCCTTCCTCTGAGTCTGCCTCTACCTCTTCCTCTACCTGGTTTGTCCATTTTGTCCATCTCGGGGGTATGCTAGCTATATGCAGTGAGGTGGGTTCTCACTCAACACAACAGGTAGTTAGATGCAGTGAGGTGGCCAGGTGGGTTCACACTCAACACAACAGGTAGTTAGATGCAGTGAACTGGGTTCACTCAACAGTAAAGGTACTTAAGATGCAGTGAGGTGGGTTCTCACTCAACACAACAGGTAGTTAGATGCAGTGAGGTGGCCAGGTGGGTTCACACTCAACACAACAGGTAGTTAGATGCAGTGAGCTGGGTTCACTCAACACAAGTCTAGGTATATGCAGTGATGAGGTGGGTTACGTAAACACAACAGGTACTGGGTAGTTAGATGCAGTGAGCTGGGTTCACTCAACAGTAAAGGTACTTAAGATGCAGTGAGGTGGGTTCTCACTCAACACAACAGGTAGTTAGATGCAGTGAGGTGGCCAGGTGGGTTCACACTCAACACAACAGGTAGTTAGATGTAGTGAGCTGGGTTCACTCAACAGTAAAGGTACGTAAGATTTAGTGAGGTGGGTTCTCACTCAACACAACAGGTAGTTAGATGCAGTGAGGTGGCCAGGTGGGTTCACACTCAACACAACAGGTAATTAGATGCAGTGAGCTGGGTTCACTCAACACAAGGCTAGGTATATGCAGTGATGAGGTGGGTTAAGTAAACACAACAGGTACTGGGTAGTTAGATGCAGTGAGCTGGGTTCACTCAACAGTAAAGGTACTTAAGATGCAGTGAGGTGGGTTCTCACTCAACACAACAGGTAGTTAGATGCAGTGAGGTGGCCAGGTGGGTTCACACTCAACACAACAGGTAGTTAGATGCAGTGAGCTGGGTTCACTCAACACAAGGCTAGGTATATGCAGTGATGAGGTGGGTTAAGTAAACACAACAGGTACTGGGTAGTTAGATGCAGTGAGCTGGGTTCACTCAACAGTAAAGGTACTTAAGATGCAGTGAGGTGGGTTCTCACTCAACACAGCAGGTAGTTAGATGCAGTGAGGTGGCCAGGTGGGTTCACACTCAACACAACAGGTAGTTAGATGCAGTGAGCTGGGTTCACTCAACAGTAAAGGTACTTAAGATGCAGTGAGGTGGGTTCTCACTCAACACAACAGGTAGTTAGATGCAGTGAGGTGGCCAGGTGGGTTCACACTCAACACAACAGGTAGTTAGATGCAGTGAGCTGGGTTCACTCAACAGTAAAGGTACTTAAGATGCAGTGAGGTGGGTTCTCACTCAACACAACAGGTAGTTAGATGCAGTGAGGTGGCCAGGTGGGTTCACACTCAACACAACAGGTAGTTAGATGCAGTGAGCTGGGTTCACTCAACAGTAAAGGTACTTAAGATGCAGTGAGGTGGGTTCTCACTCAACACAACAGGTAGTTAGATGCAGTGAGGTGGCCAGGTGGGTTCACACTCAACACAACAGGTAATTAGATGCAGTGAGCTGGGTTCACTCAACACAAGGCTAGGTATATGCAGTGATGAGGTGGGTTAAGTAAACACAACAGGTACTGGGTAGTTAGATGCAGTGAGCTGGGTTCACTCAACAGTAAAGGTACTTAAGATGCAGTGAGGTGGGTTCTCACTCAACACAACAGGTAGTTAGATGCAGTGAGGTGGCCAGGTGGGTTCACACTCAACACAACAGGTAGTTAGATGCAGTGAGCTGGGTTCACTCAACAGTAAAGGTACTTAAGATGCAGTGAGGTAAGTTCTCACTCAACACAACAGGTAGTTAGATGCAGTGAGGAGGCCAGGTGGGTTCACACTCAACACAACAGGTAGTTAGATGCAGTGAGCTGGGTTCACTCAACACAACAGGTAGTTAGATGCAGTGAGCTGGGTTCACTCAACAGTAAAGGTACTTAAGATGCAGTGAGGTGGGTTCTCACTCAACACAACAGGTAGTTAGATGCAGTGAGGAGGCCAGGTGGGTTCACACTCAACACAACAGGTAGTTAGATGCAGTGAGCTGGGTTCACTCAACACAACGCTAGGTATATGCAGTGATGATGTGGGTTAAGTAAACACAACAGGTACTGGGTAGTTAGATGCAGTGAGCTGGGTTCACTGAACAGTATACAGTAAAGGTACTTAAGATGCAGTGAGGTGGGTTCTCACTCAACACAACAGGTAGTTAGACTTAGATGCAGTGAGCTGGGTTCACTCAACACAACGCTTGGTATATGCAGTGATGAGGTGGGTTAAGTAAACACAACAGGTACTGGGTAGTTAGATGCAGTGAGCTGGGTTCACTCAACACAAAGCTAGGTATATGCAGTGATGAGGGGGGTTAAGTAAACACAACAGGTACTGGGGTATATGCAGTACTGGGTAGTACAATGTGCAGCTCCCTGTCACACACACAGGCAGTCAGTCACTGAATGTGCTGGGCTGCTGGCAGTGGCACACACACTATCAATTAGCAAGGCTGTGCATGCAACAAAAGTGTCAGAAAAAAAAATGTACAGGTTGAGCTCTGAAAAGAGCTGTTGCTGGGTGCTTTAAAAGCAATATTAATCAGTCAGGAACAAGCAAAGCAGCCTAGAACCTAACTAATCTGTCCCTAAGAGAAAAAGTCTGCAGCAGCTGTCCCTTTCCTCTCTCTAGCAGGCACACGAGTGACTGTAATGGCCGCCGGAGGCTGCCTTATATAAGGCTACAATGTGCCTGCTGACTGTGATGCAGAGGGTCAAAGTTGACCCTCATAGTGCATTATGGGGCGAATCGAACTTCCGGAAAAGTTCGCCTGGCGCAGGCGAACGCGAACCCCCAATGTTCGCCTGGAACCGTTCGCCGGCGAACCGTTCGGTACACCTCTAGTCTCTGCCCCATGATCTACTATAGTTATAGAACATCATACAAGAAAAGAAGTGGTGCAAGGCCGTGCACCCACTGGCGCCCACAGACGTTTCTCCCTCACCTCAGCAGCAGCACGATAAGTACTTGTGGGACATTGTATCACTTTGCCACATTTTTGCTACATCATTGTTCTCACTATTGTATGCTTGCTGATATGCATTAAAACTACAGTGCCAGACCACCTCTTTTCTTGTATGATGTTCTATGACACTGCCAATAAACGGTCTTGAGCACGTAGTATCTGCTGAGGAATAACGTTACAAGACAATAGTCACTGTACCTCATCCCCGGGTCACACTGAGTGCCTGCCTCATCTTTTCTCTACAGACGTATCTACTATAGTAATATTGTTACACTTCCCCCACCCCTTCCCCATGGGCCCCCGCCCCATTACACCTTCCTCGCCGACATTCATGTTCCAATCAGCGCCAGTCGGGCCTGCAACATCCTACGCTGCCCTAGGGCAGCGATACTAGGCAGCCATTCCTGACACCCTGGACCTGCCCCCGGATATGACGTCCAGTTAACGCTGGTCTGTCCAGCAACACCATACGCTGCCCGAGCACAGCGGTTCAGGGCAGCTATTCCTGATACCTCTTACCTGCCCCCGGATATGACGCCGTACGAAGTCACGTGCACCCGCACAGGTGCCCTCCCACTTAATTCCGTAGTGCTCTTAATCCATGCCGGCAGCCTGACACTTATGGCGCCCGGACTATCTATCACAGCTATTAAGGTAAGCCCCTCTACTATCCACCTACCCCACCTACCCTTTCGTCCCTTTCATACAGAATGTGGTCCCCTGCATGTCTACTAGTCTGAACCATATAGCCCCCCAGTACTCTATAGGAATTCCGTTGTCCACATACATTTCTGTCCTTTATATTCCTTTTCCCATGTGCGCCTTATAACACAGGGGCCCCCGTTTACCTTGGGTTCTCGCTGCTTTCCAATATGTATCCCTTTTGTTGTACATACTACGCTGCGCATGCCTGTATGTATGCGTACACGAGTGTATATATACACATACATATACATGTACATGGTGCTTTGCAAGTAACCTGGTTTTTATATCTTTGCAAGTTACCGGGTGTTATACACAATATCTCTCTGATATCTATATTTTACATATGTGTGCTTCTCATTTTTATATGTTTTTTTATATTATTACTGCTTATATGTTTTTTTTATATTATTACTGTTTAAGATAAGTTTAAACTTATCAGGTTATATATATATATTTCTAAAATGTTTAACCTATCAGGTTATATATAAGTTCTTTTAAACTAATCAGGTTTATTCACAATGTACGTATATTCCTACTGCCATCTACTGGCCAAACATTTTATTACAACTATTTTAGAATTGCCATTCTGGTTTTATTGGGGATATGTATATTAACCATTTCAGCCCGCGGGGATTTTTCGCCTTATGCATCAGAGCAATTTTCACCTCCCATTCATTCGCTAATAACTTTATCACTACTTATCACAATTTATTGATCTATATCTTGTTTTTTCCGCCACTAATTAGGCTTTCTGTGGGTGGTACATTTTGCTAAGAGCCACTTTACCGTAAATGCATTTTAACAAGATTAATAAGAAAAAAATGGAAAAAATTCATTATTTCTCAGTTTTCGGCCATTATAGCTTTAAAATAATCCACGCTACCATGATTAAAACCTATGTATTTTATTTGCCCGTATGTCTCGATTATTATACCATTTAAATTTTGTCCCTATCACAATGTATGGCGCCAATATTTTATTTGTAAACAAAGGTGCATCGTTTCCGTTTTGCGTCCATCGCTATTTACAAGCTTATAATTTTAAAAATGTTTGTAGTATACCCCCTTCAAATGCATATTTTAAAAGTTCAGACCCTTAGGTAACTATTTATGTCTTTTTTTTTTTTTCTAATTGTAATTTTTTTTTTTTTACTATTAAAACTTTTATTTGGGTAATATTTTGGTGTGGGACATAAACTGTAAATTTTTAATGTTGTTAGCTGTGTAAATAGTAATGTAAAAAATGTGTAGCTGTAGTTTTACTATTTGGCCACAAGATGGCCACCTTCGTTTTTTGTTTCCCTCCTTGTACTTCTCTCTAAGCGGAAGTACAAGGGGGATGCGGAAATCTCTCCGGGCAGAAGAGCCGGAGCCTCACAGGTGAGCGCTTCGGTTTTTCTGCGGGGGAAAGGGATCGGTGATCGGGAACCATGTTCCCTTTCACTGATCCCAGGGCTACCGGGCGGCACAGCGGGGATGCGGGGGCGCGCCCGCGATCGCGGGCGGGAGCGCGCCCAAGCGCGGGAGCGCTGCAGAGCTGCCGCCCGGACGTGAGCTTCACGTCCGGGCGGCGGAAATGGTTAATAATGTTTTTGTTTTCATAAACTTCCCCTATTTAAGTCTTTATGCGGATATATGTTACTGTAACTGATTGTATGTACAATTTTATAATTTTTTGATTATTCTTTTACGCTGTGTATATGAAATACGCATTGCTCTTTTAGAGATCTTTTTAGTCTGATAGCCATCCTTTGTTCTCTTATAGCACTTTACATGACCTGAGGAAGCGACTTTGTCGTGAAACGCGTTGTCAAGGTGCTAATCTCATTCAATAAATAATTACAAATTTATACCAGTGGTCTTCTACCTTTATTACAGGTAAGGGTATTCTCTACTTACCTGATTAAATTTTCATATATATTAGCTCTAATAGTGGACACACATACATTCTATGGGCGCCTCCTTCCATTGTACTCTACTAACTGTGACCCTAGCATTCCCGCCAGGGGCAACGCCGCTACATTCTCGTAGGACGTTTTTTTCCAGGAGCAGCGACCAATAAAGGCCGAGTGGAGACGGTCCTTCTCCACATGCATTAAAGGTGGTTGCTCTACTCAGGCAACCCACACTTGTGAGTATAATACCTTTCGTCTATACATTGACCATCCTGATTGACGATAATACACGATATTGGGCTCCTGGTGTCCCTGTGTTTTTTGTCGTCTTCTACTAGCTCAGTAGCCTTTGTCCCCCATGCAGGCTGGGATAGCCAGAATGCAAAGCCCCGGCCGAATGGGGCTTCACACCCTGAGCTACACCAGCCCGCATGGTCAATGGTATGGGGAGGCTCTGGAGGAGAGGGGCGGCCAAGCCTTCCCCTCTCCCTGGAGCCCTTGTCCAATCCATGGACAAGGGGCTCTTCCTCTACAAAGTACTATTTACCCATTTCCACAAAGGGATAAACAAATAAAACACAACAACGATATTTTTTTTTAATTCATCTTAATTAACCAGAAATTCTTACCTGTACCTTTAAGAAAATGTTTACACACCGATATCCTCGGTAATGTCCCACGCCAATATCCTGTGTTATGCCGCACGACAACAGTATTCTCTATCAATGCGATCTTCAGAAATACTTACCTGTACCTTTAAGAAAATGTTTACACACCAATATCCTCGGTAATGTCCCACGCCAATATCCTGTGTTATGCCGCACGACAACAGTATCCTCTATCAATGCGATCTTCAGAAATACTTACCTGTACCTTTAAAAAATGTTCCCACACCAATATCCTTGGAAAAGGTCCCACGCCAATATCCTCTAACTTGCAACCTTGATTGAAGATCTCCAACCGCCTACGCACAGCTCTAGCTATACTTAGTATAGCTAGAGCCAAAAACATCTATGAATTTTGGCTCCAAGGCTCTCCCCATTGATCTATTAATAGACCAATGGGGATCAGAAGGATCCCCTTTGCTCTGTTAATAGACCAATGGGGAGAGCCTTGGAGCCAATTCAAAGATGCTTTTTGGCTCTAGCTATACTAAATATAGCTAGAGCTGTTCAATCAAGGTCACAAGTTAGAGGATATTGGCGTGGGACCTTTTCCGAGGATATTGGTGTGGGAAAATTTTCTTAAAGGTAAAGGTAAGTATTTCTGAAGACCGCAAGATAGAGAATACTGTCATCGTAGGTCATAACAGAGGATATTGGCGTTGGACATTACTGAGGTTATTGGCGTGGGAACATTATTTTAACCACTTAATGTATTTGCTGCAGCATATCTACACCCCTGGAGACTTCATCTTAGCTCCAGGGGCGTATATATTCGTATCTTGTCACCATTGTGCATATTCCCGAACGCGTTCTCATCGCCGCTCGTTGGTACACAGTTCAGAGTATGGAAACAAACAACTTTTTTAATATGTATGTCATAAGGGTGTATTAATGTTAGTTTTGCAAATAAGGACATGTTATTAGTCATGGATGCAAAAACTAAAAAAAATATACCTTTTTTTCCAAATAAAATATTGCCATCATACAATGTACTAGGGAACATATTTTAAATGTTGTAATAACCAGGAAAAATGAAATGTGTGGCTTTTATCCACAGTACCACATTTTATTTTAAAATTTCAATGAGCGAAAACTGAAAAATAAAGATTTTTCCATTTTGTTTCTTACTATTCCCATTAAAATGCATTTAGAATAAAATAATTCCTAGCAAAATGTACCACCCAAAGAAAGCCTAAATGGTCGCAAACAAAACACGCTACAGTTCATTTTGTTGTGATAAGTAGTGAAAAAGTTGTTGGCAAATGAAAGGGAGGAGCGCTGAAAGGTGAAAATTGCTCTGGTCCATAAGGGAAAAAAACCCTCAGTGGGGAAGTGGTTACAGATACAGTTAAGTATTCATGGTTAATTAAGAATAATAAAGGACTTTTATCATTGTTCTGTTTTTATTTTATTTAACTCTTTGTGGAAATGGGTAAGGGGTACAATGTATCCCCCTATTTTCATTTCTCCTGGGGAGGGGGCTGGTATCTGGGGGTCCCCTTCTAAAAGGGGATTTCCAGATGCCACCATGAACAACCACAAGGTGTCATCAACTCCCACCTCCTCCTGGGGCAACGGAGGTGGGGAAGAGCCCCTTGTCCAAAGCCCCTGGATTGGACAAGGGCTCTGGGGGACAGGGGGAGGCATGGCCGCCCCTCTCCTCCAGAGCCCCCCACACCATGGACTACTATGTGGGCCAGTGTAGATCAAGGTGTGAAGCCCCATGCGGCCAGGGATCCACATTCTGACTATCTCAGCCTGCATGGAGGACAAGAAGTTAAAGAGGTTTGGGAGGGGGGAACCCCCATCAATTTTTTAAAAATGTCCCACCACTCTGAACAAAAAAAGTTTTAAAAAAATAGGAAAAGATGCCAGGGATCTTTCTACAGCCATATTGCGACTCTGTACACACTGCGTATGGACCCCTGGTAACCCCATCATGAAATTCATTGCTTTTTCTTTTGATATATGTAAAGTTACACTATCATTAGGTTGATACATTATCTGTAATTTACCGGATTTAAATGTACAATTTTTTCCTACCGTAACTTTAAAATCCATTTTCTCCCAAACAATAAGATTATTTTTTTTTGAAAAATAAAAATGTTTTTCTCTTGTACCCACTGTTCTCCTTAACATACCCAAATGTTGAGATTCTAGCTGGTAAAGGGGTTTTGCTATTAACCATGAAATGTGGTGGCCATTAGGTGACAAAACAACGTTAGCATATTTTTTCACGAAAAAATCTCTAAAATGAAAATATCCTTTTCAATGCGAAAATGCCTTTGGTGGAAATTCGAAAGCAACACTGCAAATAACATGAATACAAAAAGTGATACATTTCAAAAATAATAACGTTCAGAATGATAATTTTTTATATTATAATTCTAAAAATGAATTTCAAAACAATATTTATTGAAACACTAATCCTCAAAATAAAAGATTGCGGTTGGGCCACTTCTGAAAGAAGTGGCTTGTTTTCTGACATAAATGCAAGGGTGCCAATATTTTTAGTTATGACTGTATATAGTTCATGTGCCAGCATGAAAAGTAAATGGTTGAGGGGGCGTGTCCGGAGCTCATACATGGCGGACACATAACTCCTCTGCTCCGTACTCAGACCGCTCAAAGCAACCCATACCGCTAGCCGAAAGACAACCAAAGAACCCCCAGCGATGGAGGAATCCCCGATGGACCTAGAAGCCTCAAAAAAAGAAAGATGGGGCAGCAGAAACCAAAGAAAATACCTGAAATCTTTGCAGGGATTCAGGCCCGCGGAAACAAAGATGGCGCCTCGCCTCACGCTGCAGCGAAAACAAGCAGCTCCTCTCCCACCACCGCGAGCAGCGGCGACCTCAACCAAGCGGAGGAATCACCACCCGACACAGCTTCTCCCTCCTCTTGCAGCCCGGTGAAGTCCAGACAACGACTGGAGGACTCCTCTCAGGTGGGCAACCCTCCCTACACAGACACTCACGCAGCTTCCCCCATTGAGCTCTTCCCTGCAACAGAGCAAACACCGACCCAAGCTTATATGAAAGAGCTGATGCTCTCACTCAAATCATCACTAACGCTAGATTTCACCACAATCACAAACCACCTACAGCAATCCCTATCTACCCTGGGGGACAGAGTGGCAGTAACTGAAGAAGCCATCGCAACACTAACCGCTGAACACAATAAAACCGTAGACTACCTAGACGGAAACCAAAACGACATTGACTGGCTTAAAATGAAAGCCGCGGATCTTGAAGACAGAAACCGCCGCTGCAACCTCAAGTTTAGAGGCATAAATGAAGAAGTCACTCCTGTACAGCTCAGGGAATATGTTACCCAGCTCACTAAAACCACTCTGCCCCAGCTCTCAGATATAGAAGCGGCGATCGAGAGAGTTCACAGGCTGCCCAAACCGCCTAAGCTACCAGCCTCCACTCCCCGAGATGTAATCTGCTGCTTTCAATTTTACACAACTAAAGACAGCCTGCTCCAGGCTATTCGCACCAGGGGAGCCCTCCCAGACCCATACAAGAACATCACTCTCTATGCAGACCTCTCCCAAGCGACACTAACGAAACGCAGAGGCCTACAACCAATCACAAAAATCCTACGGGAAAACACCATACAATACCGCTGGGGCTTCCCCACAAAGCTCCTGATCCAACGAGATGGGAAGATATACCCCATCCTCTCCACAAACGAAGGCTTTAAACTCCTTAAAGCGTGGAATATGCTGCCGTCTGATATCACGGGGAACCCTCCTCGCTCAAGAGAAGTTTCTAAACTGCAACAGCCTTGGCAGAAATCTACCAAAAAGGTCACTTGAGTACGGGCCACAACCTGCTATGATCAGAACAAGGCGGACGTCCCTACAGAATTCTAGGGATGATCGCCTACTGTCCCCCACTGGAGACTTTTTATACAGCATTCTGGATGACTACTTGCTACAAGGTACGCAGAATGGCTCTAGAGGCCTGCCACCCCCTCCACCCCACCTTCCCTTCATGCCAGGTCCCCTATCACTCCCAATCTTAACTTACTATCTTACGTTGGCTCAATTCCTATTCCATCACTACCCACCTTAAATAATGGCACTAAAAATCACATCGATCAACGCTAGAGGCTTAAACAACCCGGTCAAGAGACACTCCCTTTGGAAGGAAGCTCTTCTCCACAACACTGACATACTGTTCGTTCAAGAGACACATCTTCTGGACGGCAATTCCTCCCTATGTAACCACCCCACATATCTGCATAAATTATTCAGCAACTTCACAAAGAAAAAACGCGGAGTCCTCATTGCATTTCACAGCAACTTATCAGTCACTACTACTACAGTAGAATCAGATCCCCTAGGTAGATACATACTCTTCACTGGAAAGATCAATAATGTGGATATTTCCCTTCTCAACCTGTACGCACCGAACACAGGTCAACAGAAATTCATAGCTAAGCTCTTTAAGAAAGTATGCTCAATACAAAAAGGACCACTAATAATAGGCGGGGACTTCAACACAATCTCGGATCAGACATTAGACTCCTCCAACCGAAGAACCAAATCGCCGAAAACCCTTTCCAAATTCCTGCACAGTGAAGACCTGTTCGACCCTTGGAGAGCCCTCCACAGCTCGGAAAAAGACTACACCTTCTACTCTCACGTACACAAGTCTTATTCGAGAATAGACTTCTTTCTCACGGATCGATACACACTCCAACTAATCAAGGAAGCCAAAATCCATACTATCTCATGGTCAGACCATGCCCCTACCTCTATATCACTGAACTTAGCACCAAATCAAAAAAAACCCTCACCTTGGAGGCTGAACTCATCCTTGCTGTTTGCACCTGCAAATTCTAAACACATTGCAGATAATATTGAAGAATTCTATGCTATTAATGCTACAGGCGAAGTTGGAGAGAGCATAGTCTGGCAAGCTCACAAGGCCTATATCAGAGGCCTCCTCATAAAATTAGGAGCAGCTGCCAAAAGGGCCAAAACGGCAAATATTTCCGATCTATTATCTAAAATTAAGACCACTGAGACAGAAAATATACTTAATCACTCCCCCAAATTGGCCGATGAGTTATTCTTACTTCGTCAACAGCTCAGGATCACCCTAGCAGAGGACTACGAATTTCACATATCCAAACTTAAATTTAATTACTATCACCAGCACAACAAAGCGAGTCCACTGCTAGCCAAATTAATTACAAATAGACAGACCAAGACTAAAATACAGAAATTAATTCACCCCTTCAACAAACGAACCTTATATAACCCACAAGACATAGCCAATGCCTTTAGCGATTTCTATAGCTCCCTTTACAATCTTAAAAACGACCCCAACACCTTCCAACCATCAAGCTCAACTATAGAACAGTTCTTGGCAAAAATAAACCTACCCTCTATTTCAGACCAACAAAAGAACTTACTGAACACTCCAATTTCTGTCTCAGAGGTACTAAACACTATAAACAAATTAAAAACCCAAAAAGCCCCTGGCCCAGACGGCTTTTCAAATGAATATTACAAAACATTTGCAACCCTGCTAGCCCCAAAATTGACTCCCGTATTTAATGAGTTTATCGCCAAAGGCTCCATCCCAGCTGAATTCACTAGAGCAATCATCTCAGTGATCTCCAAGCCCGGAAAAGACACATCTGCTCCCTCCAACTACCGCCCGATCTCACTTTTAAACTGCGATCTTAAACTTTATTCAAAAATAATAGCCAACCGCTTGTTCAATATTTTACCAGAAGTGCTGAAACCAGATCAGGTCGGCTTTACCAAGGGTAGACAGGCCGCCGATGGTACACGGAAGGTTATAAGTATCCTCCACTCCTTGGGGCCCTGTCGAGGGCCTTTTATCTTCCTTGCTCTGGATGCGGAGAAGGCCTTCGACAGGGTCCACTGGGGATTTCTAGAACAAACACTAATTAAATTCGGATTACAAGGACCTATCCTTAAGGCAATCATGGCCCTATACCAGACACCCTCAGCCCAAGTTAATGTATCAGGCTTCCTCTCCCGTCAATTTAACATCTCCAATGGAACTAGGCAGGGCTGCCCCCTTTCCCCACTCATTTTTGTAATGGTCATGGATTCCCTAGCAGAAAATATTAGATCGAACCCAAATATCCATGGTATACCCCTAGCCGGTTCAGAGCAAAAAATCAGCCTTTTCGCGGACGATGTCCTCTTTACCATAATGGATCCCGAGACGTCCTTGCCACAAATCTGTCACACACTAAAAAACTTCTCAAAAGCGTCCTTATATAAGGTAAACGAAAGCAAGTCCTTAATGATGGGCATCAACATTTCACCTGACAGGAAACCCAAAATCTCCAAGATCTCCCCCTTTCCATGGGCCAAGCACTCCATACCATACTTAGGCATCCATATCCCACCCAAAACATCAGACCTATACGCTTGCAACTTTCCCCCTTTACTAGAAGACATCAAAAAAGAACCCAACCACTTAGCCATGTTCGAATTCTCACTCTCAGGGAAGATAGCAGCATACAAAATGGTAACCTTCCCAAAAATCTTATACTATTTTAGAACCCTGCCCACCCCCTTGTATTACAAATTCTTTTGGAACCTGCGCAAGATAGTATTACACTATCTCTGGAAGGACAAAAAACACAGAATTGCCTATTCAACCTTAACAACACCCCCAACCAAAGGAGGTTTCGGCTTACCCGATCCCCACCATTACTATTTAGCCTCCCTGCTAGACATGTCCAAATACTGGCTGCCTAATACCCCGGTCAAACCCTGGTCTATCTTAGAACAAGCCCAATCACAGACCCCTCTCCACGACCTCCTATACCTCATATGGGCCTCACAAACCCCTCAGAAATCTACACACCCGTCTATCCAAGCCACTATTACGGCATGGAAAAATCTAATTAAAATCCCCACAACCTCCAAGACCGCTAAAACACACAATATCCCAATATCAATATTAAAATCACTTATCCCCCAGATCAATTTGAGGAACTGGATGGAAGCCGGCATTGAGCTGGTAAACAACCTATTTCATCAATCTGCTCTAGCGTCCTTTGACTTTCTTAAATGGAAATATAAACTAAATAATCAACACCTATACACCTACCTCCAAATCTCCCACCTCCACAAAACGAAACCCATAAAACTTATTCATCTTCCTACCGAAATAAAGGAAACCCTTTTTCCTCCGATACCCACCAAAAGCCCAACAGGCAACATATAATTCTGGTACAAATTCATCAATGGCAACTCTTTAGATCCCCTGTCAAATTTTGCAACAGCCTGGGAAAAAGCCCTTAAAATCCCTCTAAATACTAACGTACTACAAATAGCGTTATTAGAACAAAAGAAACACACAAGATGTATTACACATGTGGAAACGACAAAAAAAATCATCTATTACTGGTACCTCACTCCTAAAATAATTGCCAGATTTTCCCCCTCTTCATCCCCACTATGCTGGAGATCCTGTAATCAAGAGGGCTCTCTTCTACATATCCTATGGCTCTGCCCCAAAGTACAGCCATTCTGGGCTCTAATATTCCAAGTCATATCTTACATTGTAAAGACCCAGGTAAATAAAAACCCACTCTTAGGGCTATTCCTAATCGGCTTAGACAATTTCCAGACACAATATAGGACTAGGATCACCCACATAATCAATGCAGCTCGTCAATTACTTCTGACTGCATGGAAGAGTGATTAAATCCCATCCCTCACCCAATTAAAAAATCTAGCGGATTTCGACCTTCACATGGAAGCCCTATTCCTCAGACGTCACTTCCCGGGAAGAATCTCAGATCACTTAACAATAGACTGGGAAAACTTCTCACCCCAACCGGCGACTTATAATATCCAAACATAGCCCTTGAGCCACACAAACACAAACACAAACTATACTAGAGAAAGTTAACATTCTCACAAAGGAAACCAATTCCCATCCAAATTTAGCTGACTACCCCCCCCCACCCCCCCACCCCCTTCCCTCCCTCTGGTTTGGCAGGCCCTCTTAGAAACAGCACACCCATGGCTATGTCAGTCAGGGTTTGGTGCTGAAACATAGTCCACATAAATGCGTTCTAGTAAGACAACTTTTACCCTACACCTCAACTACTACCTGATCCAACTTACACCACAGGTAAAGTTACTATGTCATTTAGATGCTGCATTCTCCACCACTCAAAACCTTTAGATGTTCTAACGGTACATGAACCGTATATTCAGGCACATTATAATTATAGCTTAGTGTAGATTCATAGCCTGAACTTTAAAGTTATAGAACGTTGTTATATGTACGAGATATATTCGATTGTTAGTAACTGGTTTTGCCATCACCTTTTCTTATGAAAATGCTAGAAATTGGCTACCTATAAGCACATGTGTTATATTTGTAATGACAAAATTTTCAATAAAAATCATTGAAAGGAAAAGTAAATGGTTCTTTTCTTTCTCTTTTGGGGGCGATTGAACAGCCATTTCTTATTGCATTTTCCTGCTGATTTATTGGTTTACTAAATTTTGGATTTTCTATTTACTTCATAGCCAGTAACCTCACTGTACAGCTGGAGAAGAATGAATAGGATACAAGTAAGTCAATGATTTATTTCCATGAAGAGGACTGAGATACAACGTTATATTAATGAACTCAGCCTAGATTAGAACAAATCAGGTCATCTGATGCTGATCTCCACAATCTACTCATATCTGTTGATGTCCAACAAAAGTCTGTACTATTTTCAGTTCCAGGGGGTGTTACTGAGCTCCCCCTTGCATTTTCTCCCTAAGTCTTTCCATGATGCCCAGTCTTCAGACATTACCTCCATACAGGAGCAGAGAGGTCACCATCTTCTGAGAACACAGGAGATGGACGTACTGCTGTTCATACCTATAATGTGATGTGAGGAGATTCACCAGGTGCTGGAATGTATGGTCAGATCCTCCTCACCACTCTTCTCCCCTAAACCATTGCCATTTGCCACCCGTATTCATGGTATAGAAAACAGAGATGAACTCAAGTCTTTTGTGATGAGTTTGCTTTGAACATCTTAAAGTGTACTTGAGATGGGGGGATTTAAAAAAATTACATACATACATACCTGTTACTTCTTTCAGCCCCCGCCAGGCAGTGGTGCTCAACAGAGCTCGAATATTCGAGTAGCTCGAATATTCGAGCTCTTTTTCAGCTATTCGAGCTCGGTATTCGAGCTCCGAATAGCTGGAGATATTCGAATGGGCTATTCGAGTGAACTCGAATAGCACATTCACTATTCGCGCTTTTCGAGCTAACAGCGCTATTCGAGCTCGAATACCGAGCTCGAATAGCGTCATAGCCCAGATTGATGTCCTCAGAGCCAATCAGAGGGCTCCCAGGCCCTCTGACGGCAGCCAATCACTGAGGGGGACCCTGGCCAGCCCCTACCCTATAAATAGCGGCCGCCATGTTCGGTTTTTCCGTCCTTGCCTGACTTTGTACAGAGAGAGATCTGCTCCTTTGTGCTTTGGCTTAGCAAGAGCTTTATTGTGGTCATTCACCTAGCGTTTTTGCTCACATACACCTCCTTTAAACACCTATATTGTTGTTAGTTAGATAGACATTGTATTTTAGTTAGTAGCTTGTGTGTTACTAGAGAGCCAGCTGCTGCAGGCAAGCTTACACAACTTTAGGCCTCAGGGCCTGCCTGTGTGGGCAGCTCAGCTGTTCTCTCCTGTCCTTTGTTAGTTTATTTCTTCTCATCTATACCAGTATTTCTGCTGTCCTTTACTAGTACTACTGAGTGATTGTATTTTGTATTGTAGTTATATAACTGTACTAGGACTAACTAGGACACTCACTGTCACTGTTTGTTCATAGTACCTGCGTGTGACCATGTGTGTGTGCGTGCACTGTCTGTAGTGTACACACACTCTATTTCCTTCTGATTACTGATTAATTATTGTAATTTCTAGTTGTACTTCCTGACTGTTACTACTTACTTACTGTACTAGGGACACTCACTCAGTCACTGTTCATAGGCTAGCTCCTGCGCGTGTGTGCGCGTGCGTGCACTTATTGTCTGTAGTGTACACACACTCTATTTCCTTGTGATTACTATTGATTATTGTAATTTCTAGTTGTACTTCCTGACTGTTACTACTTACTTACTGTACTAGGGACACTCGAGTGAGTGTCCCTAGTACAGTAAGTAAGTAGTAACAGTCAGGAAGTACAACTAGAAATTACAATAATCAATAGTAATCACAAGGAAATAGAGTGTGTGTACACTACAGACAGTAAGTGCACGCACGCTGTTCATAGTCACTGTTCATAGGCTAGCTCCTGCGTGTGTGTGCGCGTGCACTGTCTGTAGTGTACACACACTCTATTTCCTTGTGATTACTACTGATTACTGAATCTGATTAAGTTGTAATTTCTAGTTGTACTTCCTGACTGTTACTACTTACTTACTGTACTAGGGACACTCACTCAGTCACTGTTCATAGGCTAGCTCCTGCGCGTGTGTGCGCGTGCGTGCACTCACTGTCTGTAGTGTACACACACTCTATTTCCTTGTGATTACTATTGATTATTGTAATTTCTAGTTGTACTTCCTGACTGTTACTACTTACTTACTGTACTAGGGACACTCACTCAGTCACTGTTCATAGGCTAGCTCCTGCGCGTGTGTGCGCGGGCGTGCACTCACTGTCTGTAGTGTACACACACTCTATTTCCTTGTGATTACTACTGATTATTGTAATTTCTAGTTAGTGTACTAGGGGACACACTCACTGTTCACTGTTCACACTTACTGATTACCGATTATTGTATTTTGTATTTGTACTGTACTAATCAGTTAGCGATCTAATCACTTAGTGATTAGTGTCACCTCACCCACCAACCCACTCCATTAAAGTACCCCACTTTTCACCCGCCCTTTTAAAAAACTTTTGTGTTTACGCCCAAAACATCTAAGATGTCTGGAAGTGGCAGCCAGCGCGGTTTGGGCAAGGGGAAGGGCAGCAAGGGAATCAGGAGGAGAGGGAGCAGCATTGTGGCAAGCCGCGGCCGCGCCACCATGCACAGTTCCGCAGCAGCAGCGTCAGTGGCTAACATTCCTCCTATAGCCACTGGCCGTGGACGCCTTGGGCGCCGCCCAGCAGGAGCATCTGCAACTCACGCTGCAGAGACACAGCAGCAGCGGCGTGTAGCACCTGCTCCGATTTTCCTCCAGCCGGGTCGGAAACGTCCCATTGAGGAAAAGGATGCAGACACTGTGGTGCAACTGATGACGGAGGATGAGCAGCCCGCCGTCGTCATCAGCAGCTCTGAGGAGGAGGAGGATGCGCTTGTGGGCCTTGCAAGGAGGCGCATCATTGCAAGCATTGGCAGCAGTAGGCAGGTCCCACAGCCTGCTGGTGTCTCAGGCTCAGCAGCAGCAGCATCTGCCAGTACCACCACCAGCTGCACCCAAGCCCCGCCCCAACCACCACAGGGAGACAGGCAGCAGCGGCTCCAGGCCGTAGGGGGTTGTTTTTGTCACCAATCTGGCGGTTTTTCACCATGCCCACAGTGTACAGCAAGTACGCCACTTGCAACCACTGTCAGCGGAAGTTGAGCAGAGGTGCAGACCCCTTAAAGTTCAGCACCAGCTCGCTCATCAACCACCTTGCTGCGAAACATTTCCACCAGCATGAGGAGTTCCAGAGGCTGAAGGCATCTGGTGCTGGCAGTGGCACCACACCCATCACTGCACAGCCTTCAGCAGCAGCAGCAGCAGCAACAGCAGCCACCCGCCCTCCTGCTCCTCCAGCAGCACCAGCAGGAGTGCGGAAACGCACTGCTCCTCCCCCCTCTGCAACTCCTGCCGCCGACACTGAGGCCTGTTCTGGCAGCCAGTCCTCAGTGGCCTCCTCTGCTGTGTCTGCTGATTCCCGTGCCAGCAAAAGGGCACGCCAGAGCCTTTTGAGCGAGTCCTTCCAGGGGGTGGTTAGGGCTCTGCCTCCCAGCAGCCGTCGCGTGCGGCAGCTGAACGGCTTGCTGGCACGGGCCATGTGCTCCCAACTCCTGCCGTACACGCTCGTGCAGGAGGGGAGCGACATGCATGCGCTGCTTGCTTGTGCAGCCCCAGACTGGCAGCTCCCCAGCAGACACTTCTTCGCCCGCAAGGCCATTCCTGCACTGCACCGCTTTGTGATGGCCAATGTGGAGCGAGGGCTGGAGCACGCGGTTGGTGAAAGGGTCAACGTCACCATAGACTCCTGGAGCAGCCGCTTCGGGACAGGCCGCTACCTGTCCTTCACTGTCCACTGGGTCAGCTTGGTGGAAGGGGGTGAGGATGGGAGAGCAGCAGCGGGCACAGCAGCAGCAGCAACACAGTGGGTGGTGCCACCCCGCAGGGTCAGGGGAACTGCAGCAGGTTCCTCCGATCCTCTGCCATCCTCCGGCACACCTGGCCAAACCCCCCACCTCAGCAGCAGCGTGAAGGCCCGCCACTGCCAAGCGCTGCTGCACTTGGTCAGCCTTGGGAAGACCAAACTGACGGCAACCCATGTGTTGGCCAAACTCCAGGAGCAGGAGAGGATTTGGCTGACCCCCAGAGGCCTCAGAGTCGGAGAGGTGGCGGCCGACAATGGGGCCAAACTGGTTGCCGCAATAGACAGGGGAAACCTGACCCACATCCCCTGTCTTGCCCACGTGCTGAACCTGGTGGTGCAGAAGTTCTTGCGCACCTACCAGGGGATGGGCGAACTGCTGGAAATGGCAAGGAACGTTGTGCGTCACTTCCGGCGCTCGGCTGCAGCCTGTGCGAGCCTGGAAGACGTGCAAAAGGAGCTGGAGCTGCCACGCCATCGGCTGATCCTTGACGTTCCGACTCGCTGGAACTCCACCCTGGTGATGTTGGAGCGTCTGGTTGAACAGAAGCACGCTGTCAACCAGTACCTTGCCCTGGCCACTTTGTCCGCCGCTCAGAGAAGGGACAGGACCAGCAACATCCCGTCCATCGTCCCCGATGATGACTGGAGGCACATGCAGCAGGTGTGCTTAGTGCTGGCTCCCTTTCTGCAGGCCACTAACATGGTGAGCAGGGACCATGCTATGGTCTGCGAGTGGGTGCCCCTGGTTTGTCTGCTGAACAGGGCCCTCGATGCTTTGCTGGAACAGGGAGCGGCAGCCTTGGACCAGCAGGAGCGTCATGCAGCTGCACAGTCCACCTCTGAGGGGGAGGAGGAGGAGGACTTGGTGGAGGTCCCTGACCTTGCTGCTGATGAGGGGGATCAGCACAGTGCAGCTGAGTTGGTGCGGGGGTGGAGAGAGGATGAGGCTGAGGAGGGAGAGGAGGAGGATGAGGACAGCACTGCCGCCGATGTGCCAGCACACGTGGCCCGCCTCTTCCCAATGGCAGCGCACATGCTGACGTGCCTGCGCAAGGACCCCAGGGTGATCCAGATGAAGCAGAGGGAGGACATCTGAATCAGCATGATGTTGGACCCACGCCTCAAGGGGAAGTTCAGCCAGTTCCTGCCGCCTGCAGGAGGAGACCCAGCGCAACAAATAAGGAGCTTGCAGCAGGCCCTTGTTGAGCGCTTGGAGGAAGCCTTCCCCCAGCCTTCCACCCCCACTGTCCAGCCAGCACAGAGGCAGCAGCAGGTGCCTGCATCCAGCAGCAAGCGCCCCACAGACCTGCTGTCCCTCAGCAACGAGCTCTACAGGACTGTAGAGGCTCCGGCAGCAGTGACTATAGAGGAGGTGCATGCAGCAGCATCCTCCTCCGGTCACAGCCAGCGCCTGACCCGAATGGTGGCTGACTACATGGGGTCCTACAGCGGGCTTGACAGTGATGCCCCTGTTGATCCCATGGAGTATTGGGTCAAGCGCCTGGAGATCTGGAGCGAGCTGGCGCAGTACGCCCTGGAAGTGCTGTCCTGTCCCCCTTCCAGCGTGCTGTCCGAGCGCTGCTTCAGTGCAGCTGGTGGAGTGGTCACCGAGAAACGCTCACGTCTGTCTCACAAGTCTGTGGACAGACTGACGTTTCTCAAGATGAACCAGGCGTGGGTGGAAGGCGAGTTCCTGGCCCCTGTTGTCGGCGAGAGGGGGACATGAACTGAAGAACCATCGTTAATGTGCCTTACCACCCTTTACCACCTCCTGGCTCCTGCTCACTAAGCCAGCCTGGTTCACTTTGACTATTACGGCGCCTGCAGCCACACATTTTACACCTACAGTGGGCTGCTGTGTACTGCCCTTCTGCTGTCTGTCTGTGTTTCCCACTGCCAGGGTACACAGATTTACCTTCTGCTGCCACTCTGCCACCAGCTATTACGACAAACAATAGCTATATCTGTCTGTGTAATTTTCTATAAAAAACAAAACAAATAAACCAAAAAAAAAAAAAAAGGTTTAATTTTTCTGAGGTGCCCGGGTTGAAAACTGTGTTGTCCCAGTTGTGTATTGGACACGATGTGGGCTGCACGACCGCTGTCTGGGACCTCGTGCTGTGTTTATTTACAGCCCTGGTATCACCGCTAGGTACCAGGGCTATTATGTCACGCTGCCTGCCTGGCCTGCTGCCACACTCACACTACTCCTCCATTCCTCCTGCTGCTGCTGCTGTCTGTCTGTGTTTCCCACTGCCAGGGTACACAGAATTACCTTCTGCTGCCACTCTGCCACCAGCTATTACGTCAAACAATAGTTGCTCACATTACTCCTCCATTCCTCCTGCTGCTGCTGCTGTCTGTCTGTGTTTCCCACTGCCAGGGTACACAGAAGTACCTTCTGCTGCCACTCTGCAGGGGCAAACGCAGGATTTTTAAGGGGGGGGGTTCCTCAAAGGTCCAGAAGCACGTATGTCCCGAGTGCTTCCGAATACAGGTGGCTCCATACTGCCCATGCACAAAAGTGCGCTGGCGTATTACGGAGCTGCCTATCTTTGGAAGTACTCAAGGACACGAGTGTTTCTGAGGGCTTCTGGTAGCAGCAAATGTGAACGGGGGACAGCGCTGGAACAACTCCCCAAGAGAGGAACAGGAGATAGACTTAGTTTGGACAATTCAGTGGAATATGCTACATAGTTTCACATAGCGCAAGCGATACCCATATGATGCAGGGATATATGCATCTGCGGAAGATGTCGGCGCTACATAAATACTAAATAATAATATTTTGCCTCACCAGGATTGCACTTTTATTTAGCTTTCCTGTAAGACAAGAACACACAGTCAGCCAGCCAGCACTAGGGGAAGAGGGAAACAAAGGTGAATGAGGGAGGGCTGGTGCACACCAAGAGTGCTTCTGAGCGTTTTTCAAATCAACAGTGATTTGAAAAGCGCTTGGCTAATGTTACCCTATGTGGGTGTTCCCACAGCAGCGTTGTGATTTTTTCAAAATCGCAGGTATACTGCATGTAGCATGTTTTTGAGCAATTCATTCAAAAATCGCTCTGAAAATCACTTCACAAAATCACACTCACAAATTGCTAGCGATTGCTATTGTCATTTTGGCGTGCACTAGCCCAGAGAGAGGAGTGGAGAAATTGAGAATAGCCCCGGAGATGGAGCAGAGAACTTATCTGTATTGAAGTCCCACATCACACAGGCTACTTGCCTGTAATCTGACTCCTGTCCCTGTCAGTCTCTCACACAAGTCAGAAAGAAGCCCTCCTGGAGTCTAGGGACTGTCAAAAACTTTTCAGCTTGTTATCCACAGTTCCACACCTTATCCACACATGCAGTCATTATAACAATGGGGAGAGACCAGACAGATGTTTGCCCACAGACCCTGAGTCCAGGCAAGCTCTGCATCATGCTGTGCATATTTACCAGCTTGCCTGCACTCTAATTTCATCATGTCTGACACTTCTGTGCTGTGTAGAGTCCAGGACTCCATAATCAACATTCTCTCACTGTAGGCTGCATCTTCTTGTGAGGGTTGTGAGGGAAGCTCAGCTGCCTCTCTCATTCTATTAGCTGGAGGGAAGCACCAGAAGTAAGAAGGGAGGGAGAATGAGGCTGTTTATATTATGCGGGCTTCCCTGGCTGAATACACAGCTCAGTGCAGGGGGGAGGTTCCAGACACCCGGAACAGCCCCCTGAGTTCGCCAGTGCTCTGCCACCAGCTATTACGTCAAACAATAGTTGCTCACATTACTCCTCCATTCCTCCTGCTGCTGCTGCTGTCTGTCTGTGTTTCCCACTGCCAGGGTACACAGAATTACCTTCTGCTGCCACTCTGCCACCAGCTATTACGTCAAACAATAGCTATATCTGTCTGTGTAATTTGTTGTAAAAACAAAACAAATAAACCATAAAAAAAAAAAGGTTTAATTTTTCTGAGGTGCCCGGCTTGAAAACTGTGTTGTCCCAGTTGTGTATTGGACACGATGTGGGCTGCACGACCGCTGTCTGGGACCTCCTGCTGTGTTTATTTACAGCCCTGGTATCACCGCTAGGTACCAGGGCTATTATGTCACGCTGCCTGCCTGGCCTGCTGCCACACTCACACTACTCCTCCATTCCTCCTGCTGCTGCTGCTGTCTGTCTGTGTTTCCCACTGCCAGGGTACACAGAATTACCTTCTGCTGCCACTCTGCCACCAGCTATTACGTCAAACAATAGTTGCTCACATTACTCCTCCATTCCTCCTGCTGCTGCTGCTGTCTGTCTGTGTTTCCCACTGCCAGGGTACACAGAATTACCTTCTGCTGCCACTCTGCCACCAGCTATTACGTCAAACAATAGCTATATCTGTCTGTGTAATTTGTTGTAAAAACAAAACAAATAAACCAAAAAAAAAAAAAAAAGGTTTATTTTTTCTGAGGTGCCCGGGTTGAAAACTGTGTTGTCCGAGTTGTGTATTGGACACGATGTGGGCTGCACGACCGCTGTCTGGGACCTCCTGCTGTGTTTATTTACAGCCCTGGTATCACCGCTAGGTACCAGGTCTATTATGTCACGCTGCCTGCCTGGCCTGCTGCCACACTCACACTACTCCTCCATTCCTCCTGCTGCTGCTGCTGTCTGTCTGTGTTTCCCACTGCCAGGGTACACAGAATTTCCTTCTGCTGCCACTCTGCCACCAGCTATTACGTCAAACAATAGTTGCTCACATTACTCCTCCATTCCTCCTGCTGCTGCTGCTGTCTGTCTGTGTTTCCCACTGCCAGGGTACACAGATTTACCTTCTGCTGCCACTCTGCCACCAGCTATTACGTCAAACAATAGCTATATCTGTCTGTGTAATTTGTTGTAAAAACAAAACAAATAAACCAAAAAAAAAAAAAAAAAGGTTTAATTTTTCTGAGGTGCCCGGGTTGAAAACTGTGTTGTCCCAGTTGTGTATTGGACACGATGTGGGCTGCACAACCGCTGTCTGGGACCTCCTGCTGTGTTTATTTACAGCCCTGGTATCACCGCTAGGTACCAGGGCTATTATGTCACGCTGCCTGCCTGGCCTGCTGCCACACTCACACTACTCCTCCATTCCTCCTGCTGCTGCTGCTGTCTGTCTGTGTTTCCCACTGCCAGGGTACACAGAATTTCCTTCTGCTGCCACTCTGCCACCAGCTATTACGTCAAACAATAGTTGCTCACATTACTCCTCCATTCCTCCTGCTGCTGCTGCTGTCTGTCTGTGTTTCCCACTGCCAGGGTACACAGATTTACCTTCTGCTGCCACTCTGCCACCAGCTATTACGTCAAACAATAGCTATATCTGTCTGTGTAATTTGTTGTAAAAACAAAACAAATAAACCATAAAAAAAAAGGTTTAATTTTTCTGAGGTGCCCGGGTTGAAAACTGTGTTGTCCCAGTTGTGTATTGGACACGATGTGGGCTGCACGACCGCTGTCTGGGACCTCCTGCTGTGTTTATTTACAGCCCTGGTATCACCGCTAGGTACCAGGGCTATTATGTCACGCTGCCTGCCTCATTGACTGCCTGCTGCCACACAATCCTCCTCCTCCTGCTGCTGAATTTACCTCCTGCTGTCTGTGTGTTTCCACTGCCAGGGAGCACATACAATGGCGCTTCCAACATGCGTGCGCAACCAGCTATTTATTACGCTCAAAAATAGCTGCATTTCTTTAAAAAAAAAAATATAAAAGAGAAATAAGTGAAGAAGAAGAAGAAGACGATATAGAAAAAGAAGGAGGAGAAGAAGAAGAAGAAGAAGAAGAAGAAGAAGAAGAAGAAGGAGAAGAAGAAGAAGAAGGAGAAGAAGATGAAGAAGAAGAAGAAGATGAAGAAGATGAAGAAGATGAAGAAGATGAAGAAGAAGAAGATGAAGAAGAAGAAGATGAAGAAAATGAAGAAGATGAAGAAGAAGAAGAAGATGAAGAAGATGAAGAAGATGAAGAAGAAGAAGGAGATGAAGAAGATGAAGAAGATGAAGAAGATGAAGAAGATGAAGAAGATGAAGAAGAAGAAGATGAAGAAGATGAAGAAGATGAAGATGATGAAGAAGAAGAAGAAGATGAAGAAGAAGAAGATGAAGAAGATGAAGAAGATGAAGTAGAAGAAGATGAAGAAGATGAAGAAGAAGAAGATGATGAGGAAGAAGAAGAAGATGAAGAAGAAGATGATGATGAAGAAGATGAAGAAGAAGAAGAAGAAGAAGAAGAAGACGATATAGAAGAACAAGAAGAAGATATAGAAGAAGAAGATATAGAAGAAGAAGAAGAAGATATAGAAGATAAAGAAGAAGAAGAAGTATATACAGTACTGAACAACATTTTGGACACAACTTCTCTTTCCACCTTTTTTTTTTTTTTAAAGGAACATCCCCACATAATCACTTGCTGTTGTTACTTGGAAAAAAAGATGTTTCTTGCATCATTCACCCTCAAAACAAGTGTTGGAAGCTATTTAAGGCCAATTCGAATAGTCAGCTCGAATAATGAGCTCGAATACCGACTCGAATAGTGAGGTCGAAGTCCGAGGTCGAATCGAATAGTAAAAAATATTCGACTCGAATATTCGACCGAATTCGAATAATTTACTATTCGAATTCGACCAAACTCGAATTATAAAAAGGAGTATCCAAGCATCACTACCGCCAGGCTGATCGCTCCACCACCGTCCTACCACGCCATCTGGATCCTCAACAATTTGGCCCTGAAAGACCTTCAGTTGGCGCAGGTGCAGTCCGGCCGCATGCTCCCCCGTTTTTCTCCCATGGCCGGGAGCATTCTGCACCTGCACAGTAATACTACTGGGCGGCAAATGCGCAGTACACCTTGGACTAGATAACTTTGCGTCTGAATTGCGGAGGATCCAGGTGGCACAGGAAGAAGGCGAAGGTGTGTGTGTGCATGTGCCATGATCAGTCGAAAAAACGCCTTGACTGATTTTAATGAAACTTAGTATACAGATTCCTTACTACATAGGATGATATGTTCTGTGGGTCTCACTAGTGTTGGGCAAACAGTGTTCGCCACTGTTCGGGTTCTGCAGAACATCACCCTGTTCGGGTGATGTTCGAGTTCGGCCGAACACCTGGTGGTGTTCGGCCAAACTGTTCGGGTTCGCCCGAACTGCTGAATGCCCGGCCGAACAGGGCCCCTGTTCGGCCGAACAGGGCCCTGTTCGGCCGAATACGGCCCCCCTATGGGGTCGCAGGCATAAGGGGGGAGCATGCCCCGATCGCGGGGGGGGTCGGAAATTCCCCCCACCCCCTCCGCTAGCGCTCCCCCCTCTGCCCGCTTCCCCATACAAAAGTTTGACGAAAGTAAAATAGTACCGGTGGTGGTGGCTGGCTGCTGCAGTGGCTGGCTGGCACTATGAAGTGACTGAGGAGGAGGAGTCGGAGTAGGACGCGTTGAGGGAGGCCGGGCAGCGAGCGGTTCAGCGGTAGTACCCTTGTGGTACTTCCGCCCTTTCTCTGACCTCACGTCCTCTGCATGATGACGCATACGAGGGTACGCGTGACGCGTACCCTCGTATGCAGAGGACGTGAGGTTAGAGAAAGGGCGGAAGTACCACAAGGGTACTACCGCTGAACCGCCCGCTGCCCGGCCTCCCTCAACGCGTCCTACTCCTCCTCCTCCTCCTCAGTCACTTCATAGTGCCAGCCAGCCACTGCAGCAGCCAGCCACCACCAGGTACTATTTTACTTTCGTCAAACTTTTGTATGGGGAAGCGGGCAGAGAGGGGAGCGCTAGCGGAGGGGGTGGGGGGAATTTCCGACCCCCCCCGCGATCGGGGCATGCTCCCCCCTTATGCCTGCGACCCCATAGGGCCCCCAAAAGCGGGATGTTCGGGGAGTTCGGGGTTCGGCCCGAACATGCCGAACATCGCGGCCATGTTCGGCGAACGTTCCCGAACCCGAACATCCAGGTGTTCGCCCAACACTAGGTCTCATGTCCCCCCTGCCACCTGGGCAGAGCCAAAGACAGCCAATCACATTTTACCAATTTGTGTCAATGAAAAACATGTAAAAGGCTGCCATTCTCACAGTAATTAAACCAGAGTCCCCGAACTTGGCACACTTGGTCATTTGGTGACTGAGTTGAAAAATTCAGGGAAAGTGTGTGGAGCATAAAACAGCCAATTAAATTTCAGGTGTTCATTTTAAATGGGAAAATGCAAACTGCAGCCATTCTTACACTGTTAGTGGTAGGGTTTTCAAACTTGGCACACTTGGTCACTGGGTGACTGGGATTATTATTCAGGAGAGTGGGTGGAGCCTGGAGCAGACAATCAGAATTTGCCTATCGACTTTCAAGGGGAATATTTAAATTGCTGCCTTTCTCCCACTGTTAAAGGCAGAGGCGGTGATTGGGTGACTGCGGTTCAAATTCAGAAAATAGGGTAGAGCCAAAAACAGCCAATCAGATTTTTTTCATTTCAATGGAAAAATACAAATTGTTGATGCCAAGGACCCCAATGCTCACAAACTTGGTCAACGAGTGAATGTGTGTCAAGGTTAGAAAAAGTAGGCAGAGCCAACAACAACTAAATACATATCCAAGCAATGCCGGATCATCTGTAAACTGAAGCCATTCTTACACTGGTAATAGCAAGGTTTTCAAACTTGGCACAGTTGGTCGCTCGGTGACGGGAATTCAGATTCAGGAAAGGGGGTGGAGCCACAAACAGCCAATAACATTTGTTTGTTTGATAAACTGCTTCCATTATCACATTATTGATGCCAGGAACCCGAAAGATGACAAATTTCATCATTGGTGGAGCCAAAAAATAGCCAATCAGATTTGTTTCATTTTAATAGAAAAATAAAAATGATTGATGCCAAGGACCCCAAAGCTCACAAACTTTGTCACTGAGTGACTGGGTATCAAGGTTACAAAAAGTGGGCGGAGCCAGAAATTCACAGTAAAAATGTAAACTGGAGCCATTGTTACACTTTTGATGGTAGAGCTCTTAACCACTTCAGGACCACAGGCTTTACCCCCCCCCCCCCCCTCTAAAGACCAGGACATTTTTTTGTAAAGTGGGCCACTGCAGCTTTAAGGCCAAGCTGCAGGGCTGCCCAACACAACACACAAGGAATTCCCCCCCTTTTCTCCCCACCAACAGAGCTTTCTGTTGGTGGGATCTGATCGCCCCCCAGATATTTATTTATTTATTTGTAAATATTTATTTCTTTATTTTTAACAAATTTCCCTGTTTTTATTATTATGTTTTTGCTCCCCCCTCCCTCCATCCTCCCGCCAGCCAATCAGCGTGATCAGCTGTCATAGGCTTCAGCCTATGACAGCAGATCACTTCCACAGTTACAGAGGGGACAGCCGCCTGTCCCCAGTACAGCGCTGCTGTACATGCAAATTAGACGGCAGTTTCACTGTCTAAAAGCCTCCGAGCGGCCATCTAACAGTCTCCGCTCCTACCAAGCAGGAGATGCGCGCGCAGCCTGTGTGCTATCTCTTGCAAACTGCAGCCCCAGGACTTTACGCCGATCAATGTTAGGTGATTCTGGGGCTGCTGCCGTGGTCACGCCCATTGGCGTGACGCGGTCGTTAGGTAGTTAAACTTCCCACACTTGGTCACTGGGTGACTGGGATTAATATTCAGGAAAGTAGGTGGAGCCTAAAACAGCCAATCAAATTACACCATTTGGTTTTGAATGGGAATATTTAAATTGCTGCCATTTTTACACTGTTAACCTTCCTGGCAGTATGATTCCCGTAGCCACAAGGCCGTGGGAGGGTTTTTTTAACCTTCTTTTTTTTTTAGCATGTAGTTAGCCTAGCACTAGCTACATGCTTCCCCCCTCCCTGTGGCGTCCTCCTGTACCGTCTGATCGCCGCCGGCGCGCTTACCCATAAGGAAATCCCGTTCTGAACGGGATTTCCTTGAGGACTTCTCCCGTCGCCATGGCGAAGAACAGAGTGACATCATCGGTGTCATCAACACTGTGACGTCACAGGGAGTCCCGATCCACCCCATAGCGCAGCCTGGCGGCGATTGGCAAGGCGGCGCAAGGGGTATGTGGGGGGGGCCTGTATCGCGGCGGGTAGTGGCGGATCGACAGCAAGCGGCGGTGATCGGACCAAGCACACAGCTAACAAAGTGCTAGCTGCGTGTTTGAAAGAAAAATTATGCAAATCGGCCCAGCAGGGCCAGAGAAATCCTCCAGCACGGGGTTACCGCTAAGCAGGTTAATGGCTGAGGCCTCAAACCTCCTACAGTTAGTCATTGGGTCCGAATTCACTAAAGGGGGCAGGGCCACAAACAGCCAATCATATTTTTTTGATTTCAGCCATTCTGTTATTGGCAGGGTTTTCAAATTTGCCACAGTTGATCGCAGTGTAACTGGGATTAATATTCAGGAAAGTGGGTGGAGCCTATAATAGGCATTTAAAATTCACATATTGGTTTTAAAGGGGGCTATTTAAATTGCTGCCATTCTTACACTGTTAATGGCAGAGGCCTGAAACCTGTTACAGTCGGTCATTGAGTGACTGGCAGAACTAAATAAGAAAAGTAGTTCCCTCAAAGACCGCACCACTCAATGAATAAATATTAAATCCATCATCTTTATTCAGAAAAATAAAATCACTTAAAAACAAAAGGAGCCATGCAACAATAATAAGAATGCATATATTGTATTATATAATGCTAATAAAGATATATACCACTGTCCAGGGCCGGGACAAGGTACCCCAGCAACAGAGGCAGAGATTGCGAAATACGCCCCCCCCCCCCCCCCCCCCCCCCAACCCAACCATTGCCACTCAGATTTACGTAACACTTATCCCATCCATAAACATATATGAATCCTACCAACCTAACTCACACACACTAATCATTTTGCATAGAGAACAGTTTATACAGGATAAATACATATACACATACGCTGATAGATCAATCAATATGCTACCATATCATATTGCATACCTTGCACTCCCTGCATCATAACGGCCATAGACCTTGCAATATTTATTGAATACATCCACGCTATTAGATGAGCAGGCATTCTATCCTAGCCCCTCACACACAATGCACACACACACACACACACACACACACACACACACACACACACACACACACACAGTACACACAAATAGATACAGTACACACACATATAATAAATAATAATAATAATCCGAACATTTATATAGCGCTTTTCTCCTGTCGGACTCAAAGCGCACATACAGTACACACGCATAGATACAGTACACACACATACACAGTACACACAGTACACACACATACAGTACACTCACATAGACACAGTACACACACACACACAGTACACACACATAGATACAGTACACACACAGTACACAGAGACATACAGTGTATACACACACAGTGCACACACACACAGTACACACACTACACACACACAGTACAGATACAGTACACACACTACACACTCACAGTACAGATACAGTACACACACTACACACACACAGTACAGATACAGTACACACACTACACACACACAGTACAGATACAGTACACACACACACACACACACACATACAGACTACACACACATACAGTACAGATACAGTACATACACACACAGTACACACATATACACACAGACAGTACAGATACAGTACACACACACACATACAGACTACACACACATACAGTACAGATACAGTACATACACACACAGTACACACACACACACACACACACAGTACACACACACACACACACACACACACACACACACACACACACACACACACACACACACACACACACAGTGCACACTCACAGACACACATACAGTGCACACGCAGATACAGTACACACATACACAGTAAATACACACATTTAGACATACAGACTCACACACACTGTACACATACACACTCATTCTCTTTTTCAACCCCCTCCCCCTTTCCTTCCATACCTGCTTCGTTCCAGCAACCACATGACAGCTGGGTCCCTCTCCCCCTGCAGACATCCAAAGGCATGGCGTTTATTGCTGTCTAATTCAGCTATCAGGGTGTCCCTCCCCCATCCAGAACAGCCACAGCTCACACAGCCAGTGTTGCACACAGACAACTCTGCAGGAAGCCGGCATCACTTCCCTTCAGATCATCAGAAGCTGGCTTCCTGCTGTTGCCTAGCAACACTATGCTATAGCCGTGCCTGTCATCACGCTGATGACAGCGCGGCTATTGTTGGGCAGGCAGTGCGCTCTAGGGGGCTGGCACGGAAAATAGGGGACGGGGAATGGTTACTTCACAGCAGCAAGCGCCAGGCGGGCGGGAGAGGTTGAAGAGAAAGTCGTTAGGCGGGTGGGCGACCAGGAAGAGTGCGAAGCAAAGCGAGGCAGCATGCAGCCAGGAGGAGAGCACACAGGAATGCGCCCTGACGCTGCTCCGCCCCGAGGCTGGAGCCTGCCCAGCCTCTGCCTCGACCCGGCTCTGCCACTGTCCATAGAACAAGATAATAAGCGGTGAAGCACAATAATAGTTAGGACTTCTGGTCACTAATCAATATAATCAATGCATAAGCTAGGCAGCCTGAACAAACACGTGATAAGAAAGATATGACTGTGCAAAGATGAACCCCTCATAGAGTAAACGACAATAGATATAAAGTGCAAGGTGCAAAAGATAATGGAGTCAGCATAACTATGCTGAAAAAGTGTGTGCAAAGGAGCATAAACCAGTGCTGAGTGCAGTAAGGACAGCGTGCCCGCTGAAAAGTGAGCTAGTGCTTACCAGGAAGGAGTCAGTGGAACAGATGGAGCATGGCATCCATGGGCGTGCCGTCGCGATTCGCCGCTCTCCGAAATTTGGCGGCTTCTACCGGGCATGAACTATCTCAGAATCTCCTCGGCTATTTAGGGAAGGACCTAAGGGGGCGGGCCAGGAGGTGCACCTATCAAATCATGTCGTGCCTGATTTGATAGGTGCACCTCCTGGCCCGCCCCCTTAGGTCCTTCCCTAAATAGCCCTAAATAGTTATGCTGACTCCATTATCTTTTGCACCTTGCACTTTATATCTATTGTCGTTTACTCTATGAGGGGTTCATCTTTGCACAGTCATATCTTTCTTATCACGTGTTTGTTCAGGCTGCCTTGCTTATGCATTGATTATATTGATTAGTGACCAGAAGTCCTAACTATTATTGTGCTTCACCGCTTATTATCTTGTTCTATGGACAGTGGTATATATCTTTATTAGCATTATATAATACAATATATGCATTCTTATTATTGTTGCATGGCTCCTTTTGTTTTTAAGTGATTTTATTTTTCTGAATAAAGATGATGGATTTAATATTTATTCATTGAGTGGTGCGGTCTTTGAGGGAACTACTTTTCTTATTTAGTTCTGGTTGACATTTTTGAGTTCCTTACTGCACACTCAGTACACTGTACTTCATTGCATTATTGAGTGGTTGATGGTGCTTGCCCATTTCTGTGGTCTATACTGTATTGAGTGACTGGCATTCAAATTCACTATGGGGGTGGATCCAAAATAGCCAATCAGATTTTTGCTTGATAAACCGCTTCCTTTCTCACATTAGTGAAGTCAGGATCCCACAGCTCACAAACAAGGCCATTAAGTGCCTGTGCCAAAGAATGGGTGGAGCCAAATAAACATTTTTACTGAGAAAATGTAAACTACAGACAATCTTACGCTGTTATTGGCAGGATTCGCAAACTTCCCACAGTTGGTCACTGGGATTAATATTCAGGAAAGTTGATGGAGCCTACAACAGCAAATCAAAATGCAACTATTGATTATCAAGGTAAATATTTAAATTGCTGCCATTGTTACAATATTCTTACAATGTTTATGGCAGAGGCCTCAAACCTGGCTCATTCGATCATTGGGTGACTGGGGTTTAAATGCAGAAAAGCGGGCATAGCCACAAACAGCCACTGAGATTTGCTTAATTTCAATGCAAAAATGTTAATTATTAATGCCAAGGACCCCAAAGCTCACAAACTTGGTCATTGAGTGACAGTGTCAATGTAAGATAAAGTGGGTGAAGCCAAAAACAACCAAATACATACCCGGCCAACGCTGGGTCTTCAGCTAGTAGGTAAACAATGTGAAATCATAATTTTTGACAAATTCACAGTGAATTTCATAATAATTAGTAATGTTGCATTGTAATTTTGCAGTAACTTTAATTTTTTACCCGTAATTTCTCATTTACTTGTAGTTACATGTAATTGTGCATAATTAGTTGCAATTATGTGAAAATTGGTCGTAAACAATTGTAATTACATGAGATTTTGCATAATTAGGAATTATCTATTATGATCATAATCAAAATTATTATAAATATGTTGTGATTTCCCCATTACGCATTTAATTGTAATTAAGCATAATTTTCACAATTACAATTTTGCTATTATGATCGAAATCGTAATTATGAAAATTAAGTGAAATTACACGTAATTATGAAAATTAAGTGAAATTACAATTATGATCATCACTAGTAAATGAAAATGGTGTAAAATAAGTCTGTATGCCTCTTTCTATCAGTATGTTTGGCTATACTGCTTGGAGAAGGGTTTGCTGCCCAAAACAGCGGGCTGTCACTGTATTGGCTGCTCTGTGTAACGATCGGTGTAACACAGAGAGGATCTGATCATTGGTGATCTGCAGTATCACCAAAAATACAGATGTATACCTGATTATTGATGATCTGCAGAATCACCGATAATACAGATATATCACTAACCTCTGGACACCTGAGTGATATGAGTGTTTGGTGCAACAGTAATACTTTGAGGAAAGCACCTGGTAAGCAGGTACAAAGGCAGTAAGGAAAACTGCAAGAGAACGAGGACCTTCCAGTAGCCTGAGAATCTCCCGGGGGGAGGAGTCAGGCTGGGAGTAGGAAGGACCAGAGAGTGAGTGACACCAATGGGTGGATGTCACTGACTGATCTGGGAACTATCTCTTAACTGGGGAGATAGCTCTCGAGGTCGGGCAAGCCAGGTCGGCAACACACGGACAGATAAAGTACAAAGACAGGAGGCTGATTCGGTAATCCTAAAGCACGCAGGGTTTGGCAACAGAATATCAGATTTTGCGAAGTACCAAATCAGTGATCAGAAGAATGGTCAGGAAAGCAGAAGATCATAACTGATAATATACAATGCCTAGTCTTGGGTGTGAGCTCCGTGATCATCAACACCCTGGTCTGACATATAACAGAATGGTAACACAAGTCCCTAGTCTGGGGTGTGAGGTCCGTGATCATCAACACCCTGGAACTAGTCTGAAAGATAAGAGTATGGTAACACAAGTCCCTAGTCTTGGGTGTGAGGTCCGTGATCATCAACACCCTGGAACTAGTCTGAAGTATAACAGAATGGTAACACAAGTCCCTAGTCTTGGGTGTGAGGTCCGTGATCATCAACACCCTGGAACTAGTCTGAGGTATAACAGAATGATAAATACAGATTCTGACAAAAGGTCTGAGTGCTTCCACGTAGTGATCGCAATGGCAGACAACCAGTGAATGACCAGCACACAGTATATATAGCACAGCGCTCTCCAGCGCCTCCCCTAAGTGCTGGACCAATGGGAACTGGTTCAAGCGTCAGCTGACCGGCCTGGTCAGCTGACTCCCTTCTGGCTGTCATAAAAGTTCTGCCTCTCAGCGCGCGTCCTTCTAAACCTGCGTGGACTATCAGTCCCAGCCACACCAGACATATGTTGTATACCACCCGCCGCGCTGGACGCGGAACCAGCCGCACCGCTATCAGGGCATGCTGCGGTTTCTCTGCGTTCAGCCATACTAACAGATGTAGGCCTACGCGTGCAAACTGCCGCGTTGGACGCGGAATCAGCCGCCTTGTTCTGAGCACACGCGGCGGCTTTTCCGCGTTTTCTCACACTCTGCTTCTGCTTTTTATAAGCTTGTAATATAGAGATAATTTTTATGGTGTTGCTGACCTTATTTATATAGTTTCACAAGTTCTGTCTTGGTGGGGCAGTGACTGTTGGTTATGGCATACCGGTTCTCCTTTTCACATATGATGCTTGACAGTTCTTCAAAAGTTATAAACTGCAAAACTTTTGAATTTTGTTTAGAGTCTGTCTTTAACCGTCAGTTAATCATCAGTGTATCTAATGCCAGTGAATAAGTTGAGGCCATATCTAGAGAGGCAGATTATCCAAGGATAATAGAAAAACATTGAGGAACAATAGACTTTGATAGAGAGGACTCATCTTTATTGGCGCAACAAAAACACATTAGTGTAGAGCATTGACGCCACACTAACCTTCTAGGGACAAAACAATCAGTTATACGTATTAGAAATGGAAAAAAAGAGGTATAAAAAAACTAATATCAAAAGCTTAAAGAACTTTGGGGATGCTGGTGTTTTTATTGAAAGCAAATTAAAATGGTTTATTGAAATATATCTGCATTTTATACAGTATATTTATACAAGATAACAAAATGTCAATTCCTCATGTATAACTAAATTGGGATCAGTTGTAGCCTGTTAATCAATTTTTGTCCACTCTTCACCTCCCGCAACCTAATCTTATCCTCGCATGATCGCATACAGTTCTAGTGATGACATCATGATACGATAGAGCATCCAGCTGTGGCAAAAAGTCTACCCTAAAGGAACCCAGAAGGACAAGCATGGAGATCGGTTGCTTTGACTCTGCTCTGTTGCCATTGGTTACTAGTGGTGTTGCCAACATGACATTTTTCGGTTTTCAAACTCGAACTTGCCGCAAACGTTCGTGAACCGGGCGAACCGCTACATACTTCAATGGGCAGGCAAATTCAAAAACCTACAGGGACTGTTTCTGGCCAAAAAAAGTGATGGAAAAGTTGTTTCAAGGGGCCTAACACCTGGACAGTGGCATGCTGGAGGGGGTCCATGGCAAAAGTCCCCCAAAAAATGACATAGTTGTTGCAGAGCCATGCTTTAATCTCTTAAGTGGCTGGAAGGTGTAATGGTTAAGGGCTCTGCCTTTGACATGGGAGACCTGGGTTCAAATCTTGGCTCTGCCTATTCAGGCAAGCCAGCACCTATTCAGCAGGAGACCTTAGGCAAGTCTCCCTAACACTGCTACTGCCTATAGAGCGTGCTTTAGTGGCTGCAGCTCTGGCGCTTTGAGTCTGCCAGGAGAAATGTGCTATATAAGTGTTTGTCTTTAAGTGCAGCAATCACATTGCACTCCTAAGTTTGTGGAATAAAGTGTTTTAAAATGTCTGATGTGTGTACACATCTAGTATAAGGGTTAGACCTGCTTCACACTGACAGACCAAATGAAGTGCATCCAGTAACATGGCAAAAACATCCCCAGCTCCGCAGAGCCTGTCTTAGCATGCAGGTCATACAGATACTCATTGATGGCTTGTTCTTGTTCAAACATCATGAGCATGGAATTCCAGAGAGTCAGGCTGAAGCAAATTAAGTGCCTCACTGGCATGTTGTTTTGCTGCTGAATCTCTGCAAGGTGCACCCAGGGATGGTCGGAAATGCCAATTTTCGATTCCACGGTAAATCCGCATTGTCAATTACCGATTCCGCTTTCCGCTAACAATTTCCACATTCCAAAGCGGAATTTCCGCCGGAAATCACGGAAATTCCGTCCGACTTTAACATCGATTTTCTCAAAAACTATAAGGTCTTTTTGAAATTTTTTTTTGCATCTTGTTCACAAGATTCTGTTTAATAAACCCTGACAATTTGGAAAAGTTTCGGCAGATTTTTACTGTAATGTAAAATGCAGAAAATAGGCAGATGCAGATTTTCTGCATTTTACATTACAGTAAAAATCTGACGACTTTAGTGGTTAATAGCAAAGCCGCCGTAAGTCTAGAAACACCAAATTTTCAGGGTTTATTAAACTGAATCTTTTGAACAAGATGCTAAAAAAGTTTTCAAAATGACCTTATAGTTTTTGAGAAAATCGATGTTAAAGTCAGCAGAAATTTCTGTGATTTCCGGCAGAAATCCGTCTACCGCACTTGCATTACCGATTTCCACATTCCGATGCGGAAATGCAATTTCCGATTGGAATTTCAGAAATTGCATTTCTGTGGAATCCAAATGAGCATCCTTAGGTGCACCATGGCCTTGTATGAACATCTGCAGAGTCCAGAATGATGTGGTCATGGTATATACACTTTACATACATTTTTTTCAAATAATGTTTGTTGCAGCCGTGATGGTGACAATGACAAGAGATGCAGTGACTTTAATCTGCACATGATGGTACAGGCTCAAATGCAAAAAAGTTAATATTAATTTTTAAAAAAATGTTTTTTTCCAGCCACTGTATTTGTATAGATTGGGAGACTAAAGTACATATCTTTAAAGAAAATAGAAAAGTTCCTATACCTGTTCAAATTTGGTCTGGATTACTGCCTTTTCTAGTTGCACTGTCTCTGTAATATATCGAATCTTCTTTTCTTTGTCAAGCTTTGTCGACCCAGGGAGGAATGGTCTGCCTCTGTTGTAATGAATACAAGTTATGTACGCCCCCTGCAGGCTCTGTGTGCTTTGTTTATTCGTGTATATATATATATATATATATATATATATATATATATATATATATATATATATATATATATATATATATATATATAGTACAGACCGAAAGTTTGGACACACCTCATTCAAATACACATTCTAACATTCTATTCAGTAGGACTATCAGCTGTGTATCCACCTGACTTCTCCACAACGCAACTGATGGTCCCAACCCTATTTATAAGGCAAGAAATCCCATTTATTAAACCTGACAGGGCACACCTGTGAAGTGAAAACCATTTCAGGTGACTACCTCTTGAAGCTCATCAAGAGAATGCCAAGTGTGTGCAAAGCAGTAATGAAAGCAAAAGGTGGCTACTTTGAAAAACCTAGAATATGACATATTTTCAGTTGTTTCAAACTTTTTGGTTATGTACTATACTTCCACATGTGTTAATTCATAGTTTGGATGCCTTCAGTGTAAATCTGCAATGTTCATAGTCATAAAAATAAATAAAACTCTTTGAATGAGAAGGTGTGTCCAAACTTTTGGTCTGTACTGTATATACACACAAACATCATTGCTGGTTAGCGCCCATGTTTTTTGTTTGTAAAGTGCCTTAAACTGGTGGTTAAAAGCTAGGATTGCGGTGGGGATCGGTGGAAACGGCAAAGAGGGATCCAGGAGATCACAGTGACTCTATTGGTATGTTTTTTATTGTACAAATTGGACAGTACAGATTCTCTTTAGTGGTGCACCACTACACCAGCAATATCTATATATAAAATCGGATGTGGGTGTGTGTGTGTGTGTGTGTGTATGTATGTATGTGCCGCGATCACGCAAAAATGGCTTGACCGATTTGAACGAAACTTGGTATACAGATCCCTTACTACCTGGGATGATATGTTCTGGGGGTCTTGCGGCCCCCCTGCACACATGGGCGGAGCTACAAACAGCAAATCAGATTTCACCCATTCATGTCAATGGAAAAAATGGAAAAGGCTGCCATTCTCATAGTAATAAAGCCAGAGTCCCCACACTTGGCACAGTTGGTCACTTGGTGACCATGCTTCCAAACCCAGGAAAAGTGGGCGGAGCATAAAACAGCCAATCAAATTGCAGCCATTTATTTTAATTGGGAAAATGTAAACTGCAGCCAATCTTAGACTGTTAATCGCAGGGTTTTCAAACTTGCCACACTTGGTCACTGGGTAAATGCGATTAAGATTCAGGAAAGTGGGTGGAGCCTACAACAGCAAATCAAAATTCACCTATTGATTTTCAAGGGGAATCTTTAAACTGCTGCCATTCTTACACTGTTAATGGCAGAGGCTTCAAACTTGCTACAGTCGGTCATTGGGTGACTGGGGTCCAAATTCACTAAAGGGGCGTGGCCACAAACAGCCAATAAGATTTCCTTGGTGGATAAACTGCTTCCATTCGCACATTTTTGATGCCAGGAACCTGAAAGCTCACAAACTCGGTCATTGAGTGACTGTGTGTCAAGGTTACAAAAAGTGGGTGGAGCCAAAAACAAATTTTATGAGGAAAATATAAACTGCAGCCATTCTTACACCGTTAATGGCAGGGTTGTCAAACTTTGCACAGTTGGTCACTGGGTGAATGAGATTAAGATTTTGGAAAGTGGGTGGCGCTTATACAACAGCCAATAAAAATTCACCTTTTGATTTTCAAAGGGAATATTTAAATGGCTACCATTCTTATACTGTTAATAGCAAATGCAACTTGACATTATTGGCCACTGGGTGACTGGGATTATTATTCAGAAATGTGGGTGGAGACTAGTGTTGGGCGAACACCTGGATGTTCGGGTTCGGGAACGTTCGCTGAACATGGCCGCGATGTTCGGCATGTTCGGGCCAAACCCCGAACTCCCCGAACATCCTGCTTTTGGGGGCCCTATGCGGTCGCAGGCATAAGGGGGGAGCATGCCCCGATCGCGGGGGGGGGGGGGTCAGAAATTCCCCCCACCCCCTCCGCTAGAGCTCCCCCCTCTGCACGCTTCCCCATACAAAAGTTTGACGAAAGTAAAATAGTACCGGTGGTGGTGGCTGGCTGCTGCAGTGGCTGGCTGGCACTGTGAAGTGACTGAGGAGGAGGAGTTGGAGTAGGACGCATTGAGGGAGGCCGGGCAGCGGGCGGTTCAGCGGTAGTACCCTTGTGGTACTTCCGCCCTTTCTCTGACCTCACATCCTCTGCATACGAGGGTACGTTTCACGCGTACCCTCATATGCGTCATCACGCAGAGGACGTGAGGTCAGAGAAAGGGCGGAAGTACCACAAGGGTACTACCGCTGAACCGCCCGCTGCCCGGCCTCCCTCAACGCGTCCTACTCCAACTCCTCCTCCTCAGTCACTTCATAGTGCCAGCCAGCCACTGCAGCAGCCAGCCACCACCACCGGTACTATTTTACTTTCGTCAAACTTTTAAATGGGGAAGCGGGCAGAGGGGGGAGCGCTAGCGGAGGGGGTGGGGGGAATTTCCGACCCCCCCCCCCCCCCGCGCGATCGGGGCATGCTCCCCCCTTATGCCTGCGACCCCATAGGGGGGCCGTATTCGGCTGTTCGGCCGAACAGGGGCCCTGTTCGGCCGGGCATTCAACAGTTCGGGCGAACCCGAACAGTTTGGCCGAACACCACCAGGTGTTCGGCCGAACTCGAACATCACCCGAACAGGGTGATGTTCTGCAGAACCCGAACAGTGGCGAACACTGTTCGCCCAACACTAGTGGAGACTACAACAGCCAATCAAAATTCACCTATTGATTTTCAAGGGGAATATTTACATCGCTATCATTCTTACACCGTTAATTGCAGAGGCCTCAAACCTGATACAATCAATAATTAGCTGACTGGGGTCAAAATTCACTAAAGGGGGTGGAGCCACAAACAGCCAATCAGATTTGTTAGATTGATTTCAGCCACTCTGTTATTGGCAGGGTTCTCAAACTTGACGCAATTGGCCACTGGGTGACTGGGATTAATATTCAGGAAAGTGGGTGGAGCCTACAGCAGCCAATCAAAATTCACCTTTTGATTTTCAAGGGGAATATTTACATTGCCACCATTCATACACTCTTAATGGCAGAGGCCTCAAATCTGGTACAGTCAGTCACTTGCAGACTGGGGTTTAAATGCTGAAAAGGGAGTGGGCCAAAAACAGATTTGGTTAATTGCAATGGAAAAATGCAACTTATTGATGCCAAAGACCCCACATCTCATAAACTTGGTCATTGAGTGACTGCATGTGAAGGTTAGACACTACACAACTAACTTTTTACATGGGAAAATATAAATTGCAGCTATTCTTACACTGTTAATGGCAGGGTTCTCAAACTTGACACAGTTGTTCACTGGGTGACTGGGATTAATATTCAGAAAAGTAGGTGGAGCCTACAAGAGTCAATCAAAATTCACTTATTGATTTTCAAGGGGAATATTGAAACTGCTGCCATTCTTACACTGTTAATGCCAGAGGCCTCAAACCTGTTACAGTCGGTCGTTCAAATTCACTAAAGGGGTGGAGCCACAAACAGTCACATTTCTTTTCTGGATAAACTGCTTCCATTAGCACAATTTTGATGCCAGGAACCCGAAAGCTCACAAACTTGCTCATTGAGTGACTGTGAATCAAGGTTACAAAAACTGGGTGGAGTCAAACACAGATTTCTCTGGGAAAATGTAAACTGCAGCCCTTCTTCACTGTTAACGGCAGGGTTCTCAAACTTTGCACAGCTGATTACTGGGTGACTTGGATTATTATTCAGAAAAGTGGGTGAAGCCTAAAAAAGCCAATCAAAATTCACCTGCTGATTTTCAAGGGGAATATTACAATTGCTGCCATTCTTGCACTGTTGGTCATTGGGTTACTGAGGTTCAAATTCAGAAAATGGGACAGAGCCACAAACAGCCAATCAGATTTGTTTCATTTCACTAGGAAAATACAAATTGATGCTAAAGACCCAAAGCTCGCAAAAATGGTCATTGAGTGACTGTGTGCCCAGGTTACAAAAAGCAGGCGGAGCCAAAAACAAATTTCACTGGGAACATATAAACTGCATCCATTCTTACACCGTTAATGGCAGGGTCATTAACTGGGAAAATGTAAACTTCAACCCCTCTTCACTGTTAATGGCAGGGATCTCAAACTTTGCCCAGATGGTCACTGGGTGACTGAGATTAATATTCATGGAAGTGGGTGGAGCCTATAATAGCCAATCAAAATTCACCTGTTGATTTTCAAGGGGAATATTTAAATTTCTGCCATTTTTACACTGGTAATAGCAGAAGCCTCAAACCTGCTACAGTTGGTCATTGGGTGACTGGAGAGGGGTGCAGCCACAAACAGCCAATCTGATTTGTTTAATTTCCATCGGAATATACAAATTATTGATGCCAAAGACCCCAAAGCTCACAAACTTGATCATTGAGTGTTTGTGCGTTAGGGTTAGAAAAAGTGGGTGGGTCCCAAATGAGTAAAATACATACAAGGGCAATGCCGGGTCTTCAATGGGTGGAGACAAATACAAATTTCACTGAGAAAATGTAAACTGCAGCCATTCTTACACTGTTAATGGTAGGGTTCTCAAACTTTGCACAGTTGGTCACTGGGTGACTGGGTTTAATATTCAGAAAAATGGGTGGAGCCTACAAAAGTGAATCAAACTTCACCTATTGCTTCTCAAGGGGAATATTTAATTGCTGCCATTCTTGCACTGTTAATGGCACAGGCCTCATACCTGGTACAGTTGGTCATTGGGTGACTGGGGTTCAAATTCAGAAATGCGGGTGGAGCCACAAACAGCCAATCAGATGTTTTTCATTTCAATGCAAATTATTGATGCCAAAGACCACAAAGCTCACAAACTTGGTCATTGAGTAATTGTGTGTTAAAAAAAGTGGGCGGAGCCAACACCAGCCAAATACCTACCCGTGCAACGCCGGGCAATCAGCTAGTAGTCCTATATGTACAAGGATATATGCAAGAATGAAGCATTTGAAGAGACGAAAAAAGATTTTTAAAGAGGAACTTGAATTTAAATATACTAAAAGTGTGCAAAAAATAAGTTTACAGATCCTTAGAAAGGATTTATCTTTATACACAACATCCCATAAACAGGGGCAAAAAGGCATATAGTGAAATGCAATTGTTTAACAAGGCGAGAGAATGTCAGCTTGTTTTGGGTAGACCCTAGTGTTGGGCGAACACCTAGATGTTCGGGTTCGCGAACGTTCGCCGAACATCGCCGCGATGTTCGGGTGTTCGCGCCGAACTCCGAACATAATGGAAGTCAATGGGGACCCGAACTTTCGTGCTTTGTAAAGCTTCCTTACATGCTACATACCCCAAATTAGCAGGGTATGTGCACCTTGGGAGTGGGTACAAGAGGAAAAAAAATATTTGAAAAAGAGCTTATAGTTTTTGAGAAAATTGATTGTAAAGTTTCAAAGGAAAAACTGTCTTTTAAATGTGGAAAATGTCATGTTTCTTTGCACAGGTAACATGCTTTTTTTAGCCATGCAGTCATAAATGTAATACAGATGAGAGGTTCCAGGAAAAGGGACCGGTAACGCTAACCCAGCACCAGCAGCAGCACACGTGATGGAACAGGAGGAGGCGCAGGAGGAGAAGACCACGCTTGAGACACAACAACCCAGGCCTTGCATGAGGACAAGAAGCGTGCGGATAGCTTGCTTTGTACCGCCATGCAGTCATAAATGTAATAAAGATAAGTGGTTCAATAAACAGGGACCACGCGGCATTGCTAACCCAGCAGCAGCAGACGTGATGGAACAGGAGCAGGCGCAGGAGGAGAAGGCCATGCTTTTTGAGACACAACAACCCAGGCCTTGCATGAGGACAAAAAGCGTGCGGATAGCATGCTTTGTACCGCCATGCAGTCATAAATGTAATAAAGATAAGTGGTTCAATAGACAGGGACCACGCGGCAACGCTAACCCAGCAGCAGCAGACGTGATGGAACAGGAGGAGGCGCAGGAGGAGAAGGCCACGCTTTCAGGCGCAACTCAGGCCTTGCATGAGGACAAAAAAAATGTGTGCGCAAAGCAATGCAATGAGTAGTTTTCAGGACACAATGGGCTATTCGGAGGAGCTATTCCCACCCCCACAATCTTCTACCTGTGAAAGGTCAATGGAACAGCCACAAATGTTGTGCCCGGATTCACAACCTTTTTCTGTGGAAAATGCACCCCGCACTGAAATGCAAGGCGAGGCCGAGGATAAACATGACGTCAACAACTCAACATGACGCAAAATGGGGGCAGAACAGAAAGCTACTTTCAATGTTTTGAAGGCCTTAATTGCCTCCGGTGGCCAGTTAGATGCATCATTTATCACACCCAAATCCCAGAGCAATGTGTGCAGGAATTTGAATCGCAGGAGGTGTACCGAGATCATCTGGACAAGTGACCAAGTGACCAAGTGACAAGTGACCAAGTGACAAAGTGAAAAGTGAGAAAGTGACCAGTGACAAAGTGACAAAGTGACTGACAAAGTGACAAAATGACAAAGTGACAAAATGACAAAGTGACAAGTGACAAGTGACAAAGTGACAAAGTGACAAAGTGACAAAATGACAAAGTGACAAAGTGACAAAGTGACCAGTGACAAAATGACAAGTGTGAGGTTGTTCTGGGGAGCTCTACTCCACTGCACACAGTCACATATGAGGAGAGGTCCCGTCGGGACTGCTGATCCTCCTCAGCTTGCTCAAAGCCTTGAGGGTTCCTGAAGATCCTGTGCTTGGAGTTTGCCGGGGTTCAGCTTGGTGTTGGGGTCGGCGGCGTCCTCCTCACTCCAACGTCGCAGATCTTATGTTGAAGGAAAAAAAAAAACATTTTTTAAAGTCCAGTACCGCTTCTGAAGGACTCACCAAGAGTTGCAGGAGCGCTTCAATCTAGCGCACCATCGCTCGCTGGGTGATGTCCCTCCCTACGCGCTGGAATTCTACGCTGCACATGCTAGCATGCTTTTGCGCAGTGCCGAGGCGCATTCCAGCAGCTAGCTACCAAGCTTCTGTGGATCTGATTGGGCCACCATGTTGGATCTCTGCCAAGTCCTCCAAAATTTTGAGCAATCCACGTTGCTTGTGACTGAGCAGTGACAACTCTACAGTCAGCATTACAATACCACTGCTGTGTTTACTGAAGAAATCAATGTTGAAGATGGAAACCGCTGGCATGATGCAAGTGGGGGAATCTGAAGATGAAAACGATCAGCGTGATGATACCAACATCAGGCAACCTGCCTCAGGAAACGCTGGTCCCAGCTATGACAAAGAACAGGACGAGGAACAGCTGGAGTTATAGCAGGAATTGGATGCCCCCACTGCCGAGGGACAGAGCGGTGCACGTTGGACTTCCACAATTTAGCGGGAATGGACAGCAGAAGAGGAAGAAAGTGATGCTGGTGACGAATATGGTGCATCGTTGTGATGCACCATATTCGTCACCACATATTCGTCAATCACAACGCTCACAAGAACATGAAGACAGAGGAGTCTGGCAGGACTCTCTGGCACACATGGCTCAATTCATGCTAGACTGCATTGAACGCGGCCCGCGCATTATTCACTATTCATTATTATTCATTATTCTGGACAACACCAATTACTGGGTTTATACCCAGTTTATACAAACACAATGTTAAAAAACTGATTGAAGAAAGTGTCAGACAGGTCAAAAATGGAACAATTCCAGCAGGCCCTTGAGGATGGAGACTTTAGAGAGGAGATTGACATCCTCCTCCTTCTCTAGCCAGTTGTACGCCGACAGACTGACTTCAGCAAACCCAGGAGGACCAGGAGGGCAGCAAAGAACACAAGCTGCTGCTAGTGCCCAAAAGGGAATGGTATTGGCAGTGTCCTTGGAGTGGGAACATTTTCTGACACCCATGCAGCAGCCCACAGAACAGCAATCGGGCAGTTCCACGTCCTCCAACACCAATCGCCTGGAGAAGATGGTCAAGGACTACATGTCAGATGGCGTAGCTGTGTTGAACAATCCATCTGCAGACAGACGGTGAGTGTGACAGCACAGAAGGACCATGGCAACTCACTCATAGTACCACAGTTTATAGTGCTGCCCAAAAAATTATATGGATCCGTGGTGGACCCGGGCAGTACTGGGAAGTGGGAACGCAGATTTTAGTACCTAAACACACGATACAACATGTTTTCCGGGGTCGGACTCTGAGGCACATACAGATGGTCCCAATCATCATCCTCATCATACAACTCTTCTCCTGAGTCTGACCCACCCACCACCTCTGCCACCCCAACATCCCCAGACACAGACCCCTCATCGTCCTCAACATTAACTTGGGATGCTGGCCTGAGCCCGACCTCCTCCTCCACATCAGGCCCCATCATCTCCTCAATGGCAGCCCTCAATAATCGCTCTGGCGCCGGACCGATGGACACAACGTTCTCCTCCGGGGAGGGCTGCTGCTGACCACTGGCTGCTGGGGTGGATGTTATAGCTTGCGTGGGGCGTTGGCTGTTGCTGTTGTTGGGAGTGCTGCTCACAGCGGAGGTCTCTGAGGAACTCATGGTGAGCTCATATAGTGGTTGACGTTGAGTGGAGTATTACTGATCCCAGCAATATACACACTGACTGGCAGAGTACACAATGCTATATAGTGTGCTGGGTGAGCGGTGTACACAGAGTGGCAGTAAACACAATGCTATATAGTGTGGCTGAGCGAGCGGTGTACTACTGTTCCCAGCAGACACAGAGTGGCAGTAAACACAATGCTATATAGTGTGCTGGGTGAGCGGTGTACACAGAGTGGCAGTAAACACAATGCTATATAGTGTGGCTGAGCGAGCGGTGTACTACTGTTCCCAGCAGACACAGAGTGGCAGTAAACACAATGCTATATAGTGTGCTGGGTGAGCGGTGTACACAGAGTGGCAGTAAACACAATGCTATATAGTGTGGCTGAGCGAGCGGTGTAGTACTGTTCCCAGCAGACACAGAGTGGCAGTAAACACAATGCTATATAGTGTGGCTGAGCAAGGTACACAGAGTGGCAGTAAACACAATGCTATATAGTGTGGCTGAGCGAGCGGTGTACTACTGTTCCCAGCAGACACAGAGTGGCAGTAAACACAATGCTATATAGTGTGCTGGGTGAGCGGTGTACACAGAGTGGCAGTAAACACAATGCTATATAGTGTGGCTGAGCGAGCGGTGTACTACTATTCCCAGCAGACACAGAGTGGCAGTAAACACAATGCTATATAGTGTGGCTGAGCGAGCGGTGTACTACTATTCCCAGCAGACACAAAGTGGCAGTAAACACAATGCTATATAGTGTGGCTGAGCGAGCGGTGTACTACTATTCCCAGCAGACACAAAGTGGCAGTAAACACAATGCTATATAGTGTGGCTGAGCGAGGTACACAGAGTGGCAGTAAACACAATGCTATATAGTGTGGCTGAGCGAGCGGTGTACTACTATTCCCAGCAGACAGAGTGGCAGTAAACACAATGCTATATAGTGTGGCTGAGCGAGGTACACAGAGTGGCAGTAAACACAATGCTATATAGTGTGGCTGAGCGAGTGGTGTACTACTATTACCAGCAGCGACACAATGAATGGGGGGACCCTGGCTAGCGTGGCTGGAGCGCGAACTACCCTGCCTGCCTACCCAAAGCTAAACCCACAGACAAATGGCGGAGATATGACGTGGTTCGGGTATTTATTTACCCGAACCACGTGACAGTTCGGCCAATCAGAGCGCGTTCGGGTCCGAACCACGTGACCCGTTCGGCCAATCACAGCGCTAGCCGAACGTTCGGGGAACGTTCGGCCATGCGCTCTTAGTTCGGCCATATGGCCGAACGGTTTGGCCGAACACCATCAGGTGTGCGGCCGAACTCGAACATCACCCGAACAGGGTGATGTTCTGCAGAACCCGAACAGTGGTGAACACTGTTCGCCCAACACTAGTAGACCCTTCTTCAGGCCTTCACAAACCCTTGTGTTTATTTGCCATATACAGTATAAGAAACAGGGGATGGCAAAGCATCTGGACAACACTAAGCCAGGAATCTCCACTTTAACTGCAAATGAACACCGCACACAGGCAGGACAGACTCTCCTCTCTCCTTGTTCATCGCTCCTCAGGGTGTCAATATTAGCAGTTAACGCCAGGTAGTCCACTACCTGTGGGTTGAGGCATTCTTCGAGGGTAGATCCGGAAGGCCTGTGGTGATGTGTTGGACTAAAAAAACTCTGCATGTCCAACATCACTAACACATCGGTAATGCATCATGCCCTTGCCGACATGCCCATGAGAGGAGGATTACTGGCACCTATTCCCCTGTTATATTCCCCTCCTGCTGTGACGTCACATCACCCTTAAATGTAATACTTTGCAGGCTGTTTTGCAAATGCTGCATCCTTTCTGACTGAGGGTAAGTTGGTAAAATTTTCGCTACTTTGTGCTTATACCGAGGGTCTAGTAGCATTGCCACCCAGTACAGGTCCTTTTCCTTTAGCTTTTTTATATGGGGTCCTTCAGCAGGCAGGACAGTATGAAAGAACCCATTTGGACAAGGTTGGATGCCGAGGTAGCCATTTCCTGTTCCTTGTCCTCACTGATGTCATCCAAGGTCTCATCCTCCTCCTCCCCCCCAGCCACGTACAATACCAAGGGTCCCCGAATGGTGATGACAAGCCCCCTGGGATGCCTGCTCTGGTTGGTCTTCACCTCCACAAAGCCACCTTCCTCCTCTGACTCCTCTTCTTCTGGCTCCTCTCTCTACGTTACAACAGGTACAGCAGGTGATGACAAGGCTCCTTCAGGTGGTGGTGATGGTGACCACAACTCCTCCTCTTCCTAGTCACACTGATCTATGGCCTGGTCCAGCACTCTTTGCAGGGCATGCTCCAGGAAGAAAGGCAAGCATATGGTATAAGGTCGCTGATGAAGCCTTTGGTGCGACTGACCCGGTTTGTTACCTCATAAAGACACATGAGCCTGCAGGCATCGCACATGAGCGCCTAGTAACACAGCAAAAAAATCCTCAGCTCTGCAGAGCTTGTCCTAGAACCCAGGTCATACAGGTACTCATTGATGGCTCATTTGGCTTGTTGGAGCAGGCGTTCAAACATCATGAGCATGGAATTTAAAGAGACACTGAAGCGAGTAAAAAACTCGCTTCTTCTCTTATATTCAGCAGGGGCATGTGTGCCCCTGCTAAACCACCGCTATCCCGCCGCACAACGGGGGTCCCTTACCCCCCAAATCCCCCCCTGCAAAATCCACGACCAACATGGTCGTAGATTTTGCTGCTCTTGAGGCAGGGCTAACAGCTGCAGCCCTGCCTCTCAGCGCCGTCTATCAGCGGCGCATCACCGCCTCTCCCCCGCCCCTCTCAGTGAAGGAAGACTGAGAGGGGCGGGGTAGAGGCGGAGATACATGCCGACAGACGCGCATGGAGGCAGGGCTGTGGCCATTAGCCCTGCCTCACCAGGAAGAGATCCCCGGTGAGGACGGAGGGGATTTGGAGGGTAAGGGACCCCCGTTGTGCGGCGGGATAGCGGCGGTTTAGCAGGGGCACACATGCCCCTGCTGAATATAAGAGAAGAAGCGAGTTTTATACTCGCTTCAGATTCTCTTTAAGCAAGTCTGACTGTTGCAAATCAAGTGCCTCACTGGCATGTTATTTCACTGCTGAAGGCATGCAGTGGCCATGTATGAACGTATGAAATGCCCACATAATCTTCCTGGACTCCGTAAGTATGTCCTGAATCCCTGGGTACTTTAGAGACAAAGCTTTGGACAATAAGAATGAAAACATGTGCCATGCAGGGCACATGGGTTAACTTGCCCAAATTCAATGCTGCTGACAGATTGCTTCCATTGTCGCACACCACTTTTCCGATCAGTTTGTGCTGGGTCAGCCACTGATCAAACTGTGAGACTCTCGTATTTCAGGCAATTCATCCCCAAGACAACGTGGCACCATACCTGGGAAGTGGACTAGGCTCTAGGAAGCTGTGTGTGTGTAGTTTTAGAGGAGGGCACAGCAGCAGAGGAGGACTCAGCCGAGGACAATAGTGAAGAGGATGGAGGAGGAGGAGGAGGAGAAGAGGAGGTGGCAGCAGGCCTGCAGGAAATTTGTGGCAGTGTCACCTACTCCATTGCAGAGACATGTATTCCATGCTTCACAGAGGTCAGCAGGTTTACCCAAGTGCAGGACTGTTGGCAGATAAGCAGGAATTGGTCAAGTTGAGAGTGGTAGGTGGTTGAGAAGGGAAAAGAAGAGCAGAGGTTGACATTGCTGAAGAAGCTGGACCAGGAGGAGGTTGGCTTTGAGTTTGTGTGCTGCTTTTCCTCATGTGTTGCTCCCATTGTAGTTTGTGATGGGAGATCAGGTGCCTTCGCAAAGTAGTTGTACCTAGGTGGGTGTCCCACAACTCAGTTTCTTATGGCACAAATTGCAAATGGCATTGCTGTTGTCAGAGGCGCACACACACAAAAATTGCCACACTGCTGAGCCTTGTGATGATGGCATTTTTTCATGCTGGTAACAGCAGACGTTGTCGGACGTATTGGCTGGCTGACCAGAGGTGCTGATACTGTTTGCCAGTGCCACAAGCTCCTTGCAAGCTCTCCCTGCTTCCATCTCCTCCTTCTCTCTGTCTCCCAATCTGAGCCGTCCTCCTCTTCATCTCTTCCTGCAGGCACCTATGTCACAACCATGGGCACATTGTCAGCATCAGCTGCTACACTTGTATCTACCAACTCACAAAAGGCAGCAGCAGTGGGTACATCATCTTCATCACACCTTACTCCCATCTGTGTAATGTTGCTTGACTGAGACATATCAGGTGTAACATCCTAATCTCCATCGTCTGGCAATAATGCTTGCACATCACTAATTTCCACAAACGGATGTGTAAATAACATCTCTGACCAGAGTTGCTCATCACGAGCTCATGATCACGGCTAACCCGTGATCACAAGCAGGGCCGGCTCTAGATTTTTTGCTGCCTGAGGCAAACTTGTAAGGATGTGGCCCCCCTCCCCCTCAATTTGGAATGATCACACAGCACCTGGCAATTTACTCTGCTTCATTTAATAATGTTCTTCCCATATTACTTGCTGCACTGGGCTATTAAATCAAAATCAAAAATAGCTATATTGGCATGACCAAGATTCATACAGGAATTGCCAAAACAAGGGGAAATGGGGGGGGGGGGGGGACTCGGAGGGAGTGGGGTAGGGGTACAATGAGTAAGCAGTCATTTACTTACAGTTCATACAGGTATATGCTTCTCTCAGTCTGTGGCATGCTGTGACATAGTGTGCAGTGATAGTCGCTGTGGATAACTCCTCTCAGTCTGTGGCATGCTGTGACATAGTGTGCAGTGATTGTCACTGTGGAGTCCTCCTCTCAGTCTGTGGCATGCTGTAATGTAGTGTGCAGTGATTGTCACTGTGGAGTCCTCCTCTCAGTCTGTGGCATGCTATGATGTAGTGTGCCGTGATTGTCTGTGGCATGCTGTGATGTAATGTGCAGTGATTGACACTGGGGATTCCTCCTCTCAGTCTGTGGCATGCTGTGATGTAGTCAGGGGCGTAGCAATAGGGGGTGCAGAGGTAGCGACCGCATTGGGGCCCTTGGGCAAGAGGGGCCCCGAAGGGCCCTCCCTCAACTACAGTATTAGCTCTCTATTGGTCCTATGCTCATAATAATCACTTCTATAGATACTTTGAATAGTGGTAATCATTAACAAACTGTTCCCAATACCCTTCTTGCACCTCTGACACTGTAGTTGCCATTGGCAGGTTTTGGTGTGCCGTATTAATGGTTATGTATAGAGTGCTTGGGGGGCCCCATTCTAAACTTGCATCGGGGCCCACAACTCCTTAGCTACGCCACTGGATGTAGTGTGCAGTTATTGTCACTGTAGATTCCTCCTCTCAGTCTGTGGTATGGTGTGACATAGTGTGCAGTGATTGTCACTGTGGATTCCTCCTCTCAGTCTGTGGCATGCTGTGACATAGTGAACAGTGATGGTCAGTGTGGATTCCTCCTCTCAGTCTTCTCAGACTATGGCACTGTATTACCATTGCATATCTTTTCACTGTATTTCTGATTTAACTTACTAAAGCATAGCTGTCTTTGTGGGTGACACTGCATAGATAGAGTCCACAGACAGTTGCCAGGCCAGCTGGGATTTGTAGTCCCACCACTGGCAGCATACTGTATTATACCAGTACATACCTTCCCATTGTATCTGTGTGACAGCACACTCTATAATACCAGTGCATACCTTCCCATTGTATCTGTGTGACAAAACACTCTATTATACCAGTGCATACCTTCCCATTGCATCTGTGTGATAGCACACTCTATTATACCAGTGCATACCTTTCCTCTGTAGCTGTGTGACAGCACACTCTATTATACCAGTGCATACCTTCCCATTGTATCTGTGTGACAATACACTCTATTATACCAGTGCATACCTTTCCACTGTACCTGAGTGACAGCACACTCTATTATACCAGTGCATACCTTTCCACTGTACCTGAGTGACAGCACACTCTATTATACCAGTGCATAACGTTCCTCTGTACCTGTGTGACAGCACACTCTATTATACCAGTGCATATCTTCCCACTGTATTAGTGTGACAGCACGCTCTATTATACCAGTGCATACCTTCCGACCGTATTAGTGTGACAGCATGCTCTATTATACCAGTGCATACCTTCCCACCGTATTAGTGTGACAGCACGCTCTATTATACCAGTGCATACCTTTTCGCTGTGTCTGTTATTGAACATACTATACCATAGCTCTCCTTGTGGGTGACACTGCATACAGCCCACAGAGAGACAGGGAAAGTTAGCTAGGCTGTTCTTTATTGCTAAAACCACCCCAAAACAACAGCCCTTTTGAGGGTTCATATTCTAGTGTGTGTGTGTGTGTGTGTGTGTGTGTGTGTGTGTGTGTGTGTGTGTGTGTGTGTGTGTGTGTGTGTGTGTGTGTGTGTGTGTGTGTGTGTGTGTGTGTGTGTGTGTGTGTGTGTGTGTGTGTGTGTGTGTGTGGGTGTGTGTGGGTGTGTGTGTGTGTGTGTGTGTGCATACAAGGCAGGCCACAGTCATTGCTGGGCCCTTACAGTTCTACTATCCTCTTCTATCTATTACAAGCCAGCATACTGTCTATTATCATAAGCTGTGCTTAGCTTCCACCTGTATCTGTAATTGATATCTGTGTGGGTTACACACTGCATACAGGCCACAGTCAGTTTCTGGCCCTATAGTAGTTCTACTATACTCTTCTAACTATTGCAAGCAAGCCAGCACACTGTATATTATAAGCAGTGCTTAGCTTGCAACTGTATTTGTGATTTAAAGTACTACATAGGATATCTCTCTCTGTGTGTGTGAAAGTACACAGCCCTGTAATACACACACACACACACACACACACACACACACACACACACACACACACACACACACACACACACACACACACACACACACACACACACACACACACACACACACACACACACACACACACACACACACACACACACACACACACACACACACACTTGCTGTGTATTTGACACTGATTGTGTGCCTCTTTATGATTACACACACTGTCTACCACTAGTATTCAATATTGTTAGTACTACTGCGCATACCCCCAATATGGACAAACTAACAGGCAGAGGCGGAGGAAGGCCACCCCGCAGGTCTTTTCAAGGTCGTGCTGGTGTGATTTTGTGCGGCCCTCAAGCAAAATACAGTGTTCAGAAGGCACAGACCATCAACCCCCAAGATTGTCAGGACATAGTTGACTTTTCAACACAGAACCCACCATCTTCCTCAGCTTCCGCATGGAACCGTGACATATATTCCTCCTCCTGCTCTGATACGGGCACACCACTCAGCCAGCCGCCAGCACCACTACTATTACTAGCACCACAGTTGCTCCATTTGAGAGTTAGCAGGAGTTATTTGGTGGGGAATTAACTGATTCACAATTTCACAGTCATTATTGTTACAAAATGAAGGCGCTAAGGATGTAACACCACCTCATATGTCTGAGTTAGGTGTCGCTATAGACGTAAGGTGTGAGGAAGATGATGAAGTACCTGTTGATGGTGCAGTTTTGGAGCTGTCTGATACAAGCGAAGATGTGGATAATGATGATGATGATCATGACAGGGATGTCACGTGGGTTCCCATGAGAGAAGATAACGGGGGACAGTTCAGAGGGGGAGTCAGAAAGGAGGAGGAGACAAGTTGCTGTAAAAAGCAGAAACAGCTTGTGGCAGTGTCCGGAAGCATGTATCACCAACTAGGGATAGCCTAGTTGGGCCTTTGCCCACAGCAGCCAGGTGTCCGTAAAATAAATGTTTGAGCAGAAGAAACCAATGTCTGCCAGTCAAACCCTTGCCCGGCGTCTGACATCAGGCTTGGCAGAACTCTTAGTCCGCCAACTGTTGCCTGCCCGAAGACTAAGTCAGTCCCCACACAGCATCTCTGCCTGTACGCCGCTGCTGCCTGCCCAAAAGAGCTGTTAAGGGGTGCTTTTTTAGCAATAAGAAGAATCAGCAAGGAGCAATCTAACAAGCCTACAAGAGCCTAACTAAGCTTTCCCTATAGCTCTCTCTGCAGCAGCTCTCCCTTCTCTAATTACTGCAGGCACAGGAGTAAGTAAAATGCCTGATGCTGCCTGCCTTTTATAAGGTGGGGGAGGGCCTCCAGGAGGGAGTGTAGCCTGATTGGCTACAATGTGCCTGCTGACTGTAATGTAGAGGGTCAAAGTTGACCCTAATGATATACTATGGGGGCGAATCGAACTTCCGGAAAAGTTTGTGGTTCTTCGCGATCGCAAACCCCGGAAGTTCGCCGGGAACCGTTCACCGGCAAACCGTTCGGGCCATCTCTAATGTTAGTATCTTTTCATTATTATTCCGTCTGCAATTACAATGGTATTTATCATTAACCAAGTTTGACAACAATGTTTATTGTTATCAGATTTCGTTATCCACGCACGCCATTTCGTTATCAAGCCAAGCCCTTTTTTCGCTGCGCCCTTTTTTCATGCACACGCTAAAATAGTAAGACACCAGCTAGCCTCCCTACTCACTTGAACACTATTTTTTTCAGTTAGGCTTTGCAACTGGTGTTCAGGAAATGCTGTTGAAAACAAAGAAAACCCTAAAAATCCCCCATGAAGAGAGGGACTGGCCCTAAACCTGTTGGTTCTGTCTTAACTGCCTACTTTTTTTGCAATAGTGGTCCTTTAACATATTAATAATGATGATGAAGATAACTTAGTGTTAACCTGCTTTTATGATCTTAATAAAGTTAATATTTTGGATTTAAACATTTACAGAAATAATGACCAATTAATTACAGATGCATACTTTTATAAAGGGATACTGTAGGGGGTCGGGGGAAAATGAGTTGAACATACCTGGGGCTTCTAATGGTCCCCCACAGACATAATTTGCCCACGCAGCCACTCACCGATGCTCCGGCCCCGCCTCCAGTTCACTTCTGGAATTTCAGACTTTAAAGTCTGAAAACCACTACGTCTGCGTTGCCGTGTCCTCACTCCCGCTGATGTCACCAGGAGTGTACTGCGTAGGCACAGACCAAACTGAGCTTGTGCTATACACTCCTGGTGACGTCAGCGTGAGCGAGGACATGGCAACGCAGGCGCAATGGTTTTCAGACTTTAAAGTCTGAAATTCCAGAAGTGAACTGGAGGCGGGGCCGGAGCATCGGTTAGTGGCTGCGTGGGCAAATTATGTCTGTGGGGGACCATTAGAAGCCCCAGGTAAGTTCAACTCATTTTCCCCCGACCCCCCTACAGCATCCTTATAAATCAACAGACAGGAACTGATTCGTCCCTATAAAAAGCTGTCATTATCCCAAGATCTGTCCCCAATGGCCAATTTTGTAGACTTGGAATGCCACTAATTATGAATATATTTTGCAATCACAAGTCCTCATAGATCGTTTCCTAGATAGTATAGAGATGTTGGTTAGAACAAGGGACGAGGTAGGTAAACAGGACAGGCAGTTAGTAGTTTAATGGGGAGCAGACAGAGGGACACTCTAGATATCACTTTCATTACTGATTTTAATCAATCTTATAAAGAGATTGAAAGAATCATTGGAAAACACTGGGAGAGATTAAAGAAAACCTGTAACTAAAAAAAGTTCCCCTGGGGTGTACTCACCTCAGGTGGGGGAAGCATTCGGATCCTATCGAGGCTTCCCCTGTCCTCCTGTGTCCCACGGCGGTCTCGCTGTACCCCTCCGAACAGCGCAGGTGCAGTATCGGCTCTCCGCTCGGAGATAGGCGAAATAGCCGATCGCTGTCAGGCCGCTCTACTGCGCAGGCGCAAGTCTCCTGCAACTGCGTAGTAGAGCGGATCCGACAGAGATTGTCTATTTCAATCTATTTCCGTGCTGAGAGCCACAACAGCGCCCCCGCTGGAGCCAGGGAAGAAAAATATATCAATCCTTGTCAGGCTTGTCGAGCGAGGATTGCGGGACGCTTCGGAGGAGCCAGCGCTGGACTGCCTGCAGCTACAGGGATGGGGGAAGCCTCAGGGATGGGGGAAGCCTGTAACTAAAAAAAGTTCCCCTGGGGTGTACTCACCTCAGGTGGGGGAAGCATTCGGATCCTATCGAGGCTTCCCCTGTCCTCCTGTGTCCCACGGCGGTCTCGCTGTACCCCTCCGAACAGCGCAGGTGCAGTATCGGCTCTCCGCTCGGAGATAGGCGAAATAGCCGATCGCTGTCAGGCCGCTCTACTGCGCAGGCGCAAGTCTCCTGCAACTGCGTAGTAGAGCGGATCCGACAGAGATCGTCTATTTCAATCTATTTCCGTGCTGAGAGCCACAACAGCGCCCCCGCTGGAGCCAGGGAAGAAAAATATATCAATCCTTGTCAGGCTTGTCGAGCGAGGATTGCGGGACGCTTCGGGGGAGCCAGCGCTGGACTGCCTGCAGCTACAGGGATGGGGGAAGCCTCATTGGGACCCTGAGGCTTCCCCCTCCCGAGGTAAGTACCTGCCAGGGGATGTTTTTTTTTTTTAAAACAGGGTATCTTTAAAGTATTAGGCCCAAATTTCCCAGATAAAGGAAAGGTTGTATTTAGGAGGACCCTTACCCCAGAATCGGCTTACTGCTAGCTTTCAGGATGGTCCAGTTAGAGGGCGGGCAACTAGATGATATAAAAGGATTTTAAAATGTGGATGTGTTTTGCGTGTTGACATTGTCCTAATACTCCTAGGAGACAATTTAATTTTACAAATAGTAATAGTGATCAGACTTTTAATATTAAACATTTTATAACTTGCGATAATAAAGGTGTTATATACATATGTTGACTTGTCCATGTGGGAAATTATATAAAGGAGGAATTATATAAAGGAGGAACCAAAAGAACCCTTAACCACTTCAAAAATGGCCACTACAGCTTTAAGGCCTTTCTGCAGGGCCACACAACACAGCACACAGGTGATTTCCCCCCCCCCCCCCCCCTCTTTTCATCCCACCAACAGAGTTTCTGTTGGTGGGGTCAGATGTTTGTTTATTTTTATAAAAATATTTATGTTATTTTTTTTTATAAATGTCTGTATTTATTTATTACTTTCATTCCCCTCCCTCCCCCCATCTGCCTATCACAGCGATCAGCTGTGATAGGCTTCAGCCTTACACTGCTGATCGCTCATGTGTGTCCCCCAGGGGGTCAGCAGTGTCTCACAGCTGTCCCAAGCACAGCGCTGCTGTAGATCACAATGCTGTACTAACTAAATAGACGGCGGTTTTGCTGTCTAACAGTCTCCGAGCGGCGATCTCCACTGGGAGACTGAAGGCGGAGTGGAGCTCCTCCTTCCAAGCGGAGATGCACGCGCATCGGCGCGCCCGATCTCCTGCAAAACCCAGCCCCAGGACTTGACGCCAATTGGTGTTAGGTGGTACTAGGGCTGCCCATTGACATGAGCAGGCACGTGCAGAGGGGGGTGCTCTGGGTGCCCAAGCACCCCCTTTCTTTATTTGAAAAAAAAAGGCCCCCTCCGCCACGCGGTAAGTCCCACCCACATCTCACGAGTAGCTCCGCCTCCCACACCAGGGACCGTGCTGTCATTAGGGCAAAGTGGCCAATTGCTGCTGCTGGTTCCTTGCTCTGCCAGACACTCAGGAGGGGGTTCAGCAGAGAGAATGCAGCAATAAACTCCCTGTTCCAGAGTGAAACAACAACATACACAGCTGCAGAAGCAGAGAGGTGCTATTGAGAGACCTGTAGTTAAAGGATGTAGCAGGGGAGGAGATTAAGCCCCACCCCCCAATGCTTCACAAGCTGACAGCATGGGAGAAGAGATCGCAAGGCTGGATCACACACAGCTTAGGAGTGGAGACAGGAGCTTCAGGCTGCTCATGCTTCTTTCTGCACATTTGTAAGGTGACACCTCTCTCTGTCAGTGCTGCTGCTGACCTGCCCCAGACCACTATCAGTATAGAAGCACCGATATCCTGTGACAGCTCCTCTTCTCACGCTGCAAACTTCATTGTGCAGAGTAGCCATCATTTGTCCCTGCGCATCTGATGCCACCCTGTCCCTGAGCCAGAGTGCTAGGCAGTGCCCTGGGTCCCTCTGCATGCCCTGTCCCTGAGCCAGAATGCTGGGCAGCCCCTGGTCCCACTGCGTGCCCTGTCCCTGGGCTAGTGAGCTGGGCAGTGCCCTGGGCCTCTCTGCGTGCCCTGTCCCTGAGCCAGAATGCTGGGCAGCCCCTGGTACCACTGCGTGCCCTGTCCCTGGGCTAGTATGCTGGGCAGTGCCCTGGGCCTCTCTGCGTGCCATGTCCCTGAACCAGTGTGCTGGGCAGCCCCTGGTCCCTCTGCATGCGATTGTCCCTGATCCAGAGTGCTGGGCAATGCCCTGGGTTCCTCTGAGTGCCCTGTCCCTGAGCCAGAATGCTAGGCAGTGCCCTGGGTCCCTCTCCATGCCCTGAGCCAGAGTGCTTGGCAATGCCCTGGGTCCCTCTGAGTGCCCTGTCCCTGAGCCAGAGTGCTGGGCAATGCCCTGTGTCCCTCTGAGTGCTCTATCTCTGAGCCAGAGTGCTTGACAATGCCCTGGGTCCCTCTGAGTGCCCCGTCCCCGAGACAGAGTGCTGGGCCGCCCTGAGTCCCTCTCCATGCCCTGAGCCAGAGTACTTAGCAGTGCCCTGGGTCTCTCTGAGTGCCCTGTCCCTGAGCCAGACTGCTGGGCAATGCCCTGTGTCCCTCTGAGTGCCCTGTTTCTGAGCCAGAGTGCTTGACAATGCCCTGGGTCCCTCTTAATGCCCTGTCCCCGAGACAGAGTGCTTGGCAGTGCCCCTAGTTCCTCTGAGTGTCCTGTCCCTGAGGCAGAGTGCTTGGCAGTGCCCTGGGTCCCTCTGAATGCCCTGTCCCCGAGCCAGACTGCTGGGCAATGCCCTGTGTCCTTCTGAGTGCCCTGACCCCGAGACAGAGTGCTTGACAATTCCCTGGGTCCCTCTGAGTGCCCTGTCCCTGAGCCAGAGTGCTTGGCAGTGCACTGGGTGCCCTGTCCCTGAGCCAGAGTGCTGGGCAGCCCTGGGTCCCTCTGAGTGCCCTGTCCCCGAGACAGAGTGCTTGGCAGTGCCCCTAGTCCCTCTGAGTGCCCTGTCCCTGAGCCAGAGTGCTTGGCAGTGCCCTGGGTGCCTCTGGGTGCCCTGTTCCTGAGCCAGAGTGCTTGGCAGTGCCTCTGGGTGCCCTGTCCCTGAGCCAGAGTGCTGGGCAGCCCTGGGTCCCTCTAAGTGCCCTGTCCCCGAGACAGAGTGCTTGGCAGTGCCCCTAATCCCTCTGAATGCCCTGTCTCTGAGGCAGAGTGCTTGGCAGTGCCCCTAGTCCCTCTGAGTGCCCTGTCTCTGAGGCAGAGTGCTTGGCAGTGCCCTGGGTCCCTCTGAGTGCCCTGTCCCCGAGGCAGAGTGCTTGGCAGTGCCCCTGGTCCCTCTGAGTGCCCTGCCCCTGAGGCAGAGTGCTTGGCAGTGCCCCTGGTCCCTCTGAGTGCCCTGTACCTTAGCCAGTGTGCTGGACAATGCCCTTGGTCCCTCTGAGTGCACTCACTGTCCCTGAGTCAGAGTGCTGGACAGTGCCCCTGGTGCCTCTGCCTGAGCCATGAGCATGCTGCCTAAAGGTGAGTCGGAAGCTTTAGGATTGTCCTAAGGTGGTCCCCCCAACTGCTCCCAAATTCCCTGCACAATGTGCGGCTGCATTGTAATAACTCGCCTGTCCTGGTTTGCTGCTCTGTCCATACTCCGACTTCACCCCCTGCCTCTTCTCCATGACCCAGAGAGGGTTATTTAGGCATACTAGGTGCCAAATGGAGAAGAGGCAGGCAGTGGAGCTGAAGCTGGAGCAGGGATGGAGCAGACAGGGGAGTTATTACAATGCAGCTTCACATCAGGAGCCCCGTGGAGAAGTCAGGGGGAAAACCACCTGGGGAGGAGGAATGATGTTGTCGGAAGTTGGCTCCAGGGTCCTGGTGGCTGACTTTGCTGGGGAAGGGGGGTAGGGGGCCCCCAGTCCACCTTTGCCCCGGGGCCCCCATGCCACTTAAACTGTCCCTGCTCCCACCAGGGCACTTTGAAGTTGAGAGTCAGCCCTTGGACAGGACACCTATAGCCAAGCATGTGAGCAGCACTTTGTGGGAGCAAGTAAGACACTGATGCCCTCCCTTCCCAGCTCCAACAGTGACCTCTCCTTCCCCCAACATGCACTGCGACCTCGCCCTCCTCCACCAGCACCCACACTGACCTCTCCCACCCCCAGCATCCACACTGACCTCTCCCTCCCCCAGCAGCACCTTTACTGTTCCTAGCAGCACCCACAGTGACCTTTCCCATTTCAAGCACCCACAGGGACATCTCACTTTACCCAGCATCCAAAGTGAACTCCCCCCCTCCTGACCCACAGTGACACCCCCATTCCGAGCACCCACATTATATTCAACCAGGAGCACCCTTCCTCCCCCCTATAGCAAGCACTCACATGCTACCCAGAGCCCACACAGCTTTCTCCCACATCTGGCACCCAGTACTTTCACCTACATAATATCCAGTACCTGCACCCAGCCACAACATGGCACCCAGTACTTGCACCTGCACCCACATGATATCCATACCTGCACCCAGCCTCGACATGACACCCAATACTTACACCTGTACTCAGCCTTCACATGGCACTCACTTTCTGCACCAAGTAGCACTCTAATAGTGGGCACCTATCACTGCTGATTTAGGGTAATAGAGCAAAAAGCTGCCTCATACTGGTATACAAGTGAAACTCAAAAAAAATAGAATATCGTGCAAAAGTCCATTTATTTCAGTAATTCAACTTTAAAGGGGAAACTAATATATGAAATGGACTCATGCAATATGAGATATTTCAAGCCTTTATTTGTTATAATTTTGATGATTATCGCTTATAGCTTATGAAAACCCCAAAAGCAAAATCTCAGACCATTGGAATATTGTGAAATGTTCAATAATCTGGACTCAAAGTGTCAGACTCTAATCAGCTAATTCATCTAAAACACATGCGAAGGGTTCCTATTATATTAGTTTCACCTTTCAAGTTGAATGACTGAAGTAACAATATTTGCACAATATTACATTTGAGTTTCACCTGTATAGGGGGTTGAGAGGGGACACAAAATCTGCCTGGCACTGCTATCAAGGAAAGGTGGGGGGGGGGCTGCCTAATACTGCTTTCTGGGGGCGGAGAATGACATACATAATTTTTCACAATTGATTGCTACCCTTTTTAAAATTTGAGCACCCCCCCTTTGAGTGTCCTGTGCACGGCCCTGGACATGAGGCGGTCTTTAGGTAGTTAAAGAGTGTACATAGGAACATGTTTACAACATTCAAAGGGGAGTGGAGTGGAGGATCACTCCGTTCCTGCTCATTTCAAGGAGGTACACTCTAGAGATCCAGGTGGCCTGATTTTTTTTTCTGGATTGAAAGTCATGAGGGCCACTAGAGGGGGTCCATCAAGGATAGAGACCAAATACATTTACCTATTGAATGTTGATTTTGATGTCTGACTGGCAATCTATGCCAAAGTGCCAAAGTTGTTGTTGATGATGATGGATAGCTGTCCCTACTCTTTCCTTACTGTTCTTGTTCCCTCCCCTCCCTTTCCTTTTCCCCTTTCTCTCCCTTCCTCTTTCTTCCCCCCTCTTCTCTTCCTTTCCTGCCCCCCTCCCCCTCCTTTTCAGGGTTTGATTTACTGATAATGTACATTTTGATCCATATCCTAAATGTCTGGTATAAAATTTGGTGGCCACTTTGATAATAGAATTTTTAGTACATTTTAGCACATTTTGTTAGTGTGATGGTAATTGATTGTAAACAGTGATGTCACATGAGAGACAGCAGCTTGTAGCGTGTATATAGATAGATAGATAGATAGATAGATAGATAGATAGATAGATAGATAATTTCATTTATTTTATGTCAAGAGTTTTTTCAGATACCATTTGATATGTTTTGTATGACCTGTGAATTAACCACTTGAGGACCACATTGAAAACCCCCCTAAAGACCAGGCTTTTTTTTTTACTAAAATGGCCACTGCAGCTTTAAGGCTGTACTATGTAAATAGATGGTGGTTACGGCGTCTAACAGTGTCCCGAGTGGCGATCGCCGCCAGGAGACTGAAGGCAGGGAGGAGCTCTGCCCCCCCAAGCAGGAGGTCTCCTGCAGTAGCCGGCCCCAGGACTTGACACCAATTGGCGTTAGGCGGTCCTGGGGCTGCCGCTGCGGCCACGCCCATTGGCGTGGGGCAGTCGTCAGGTAGTTAATTCTCATTGGTGAAATGATTGCCTCTATTTTAGATGGGTGATGCAAACTAATTGGGAGGTGCAAACTAATTCTCTGGCCCTTTAAATATAGGGAAAGTGACAGTAGGTTTGTGTGCGCTGTCTTATATTGTACTTAAACCTTCTACTAATATGAAAGTCTCTTCTACAGTCTGCTTCTCATAATTGCATGACTGAATGTTAAGGTCATGTAATAAGTATGAAATATCAGGGATAGATGCAATTTGCCCTAATACATGATGACCGCTAGTTACCTTCGCTACCCACTCTATCAGTGTGGAGATCAGATAGCATCTATGGATGTAGTGACAATATTCCCTTCTGCAAAATGGCAGCAAAGGTATTTCCATTTCAGCCTACCACTTCTATGAACGTGGGCTTCTTTCACTATCTTTTAACTTTGCATATTTATTTATGTGTTAGATGCTATGTTTTAGGTTGAAAAATCTTTTACGAAGATTAGCATCTGCATACACTTAGGGCGCATTTACCCTATTCCAAAATGGCGATCGTGGAAATTCCGCCTCCGCCTAGCACTAACACGGACCGGAACTACCACGCTAAATGCTGTCACCGGCTAGTGTGGGTTGCAATCTATATTTTATAAAATGCAGCTCTGCGATTTTCTGTCCCCTCCCACATTCCTGATGAAGCGAAAGTTAAACTGGTTGCAGATGCCGATCTTGCCAGTATGGCATCTGCTGCACCTGTGCGAGCTCTCGGCTGTGCGGCTTGCGATCGCGCTCACATGGTCTGGAGTGTTCTGCACAGGTGCGACCACGAGTGGCATGGCCAAGCGCTCGTGCACGCGCAGTAGATGCCGTGAGTTTAAAGCGGGAGTGTCACCATAAAAATCAAATTTCAACAGCAAATGGTCTGAGTGTATTAAGTGATAAAGATGCTAATCCTTCATTTAAAACTTTCAAAACTTTTTCTGCTGTTATGATTTGGAGTTATCACATACCTTAGGAGCACTGGCCCTTTAGTAGTCAGTGCCAACAGTTGCATGCTGGGGGTTCTTTTTATCTATAATATATTCCTCCTCTTCCATTTATTTCCCTGCCTAGCTGCTTGTCTGTAACATGATCCCCTGCTCACTTGTGTTTACAAGCAAGGCTAAGGTGACTGAGCGATTGGAGGAGAAAAGAAAAAAGTAAAGGGCAGAAATGACATCAGGATTTCGCCTAAACTGTGGGCAAAAGACATGGTTCCCACCAGGAACAGAATTCTCTTCATTTACTATATAACATTCACTGAAATCAAAACGTGGACAATACAATACATGTGTTATGTAAGTAGATCAAGTATTTATCTACTTACTAGCTGATTGCCCGGCGTTGCCCGGGTAAGTATTTGGCTGGTGTTGGCTCTGCATACTTTTTCTAATCCTAACACACAATTACTCACTGACCAAGTTTGTGAGCTTTGCAGTCTATGGCCTCAATTCACGGAGCATTATCAAATGTTTATCAAACACTTTATCAAACGTTTGATAATTTACCTCATGGGTAAAATCTCATTTTAAATTCACTAAGGTGTTATATATTTATTGAATGTTTTACCGATAAAACGTTCAACAAATATATAACACCTTAGTGAATTCAAAATGAGATTTTACCCATGAGGTAAATTATCAAACGTTTGATAAAGTGTTTGATAAACGTTTGATAATGCTCCGTGAATTGAGGCCTTTGGTATCAATAATTTGCATTGAAATGAAAAAATCTGATTGACTGTTTGTGGCTCCACACCCTTTTCTGAATTTGAAACCCAGTCACCCAATAACCAACTGTACCAGGTTTGAGGCCTGTGCCATTAACAGTGTAAGAACAGCAGTAATTAAATATTACCCTTGAAAAGCAATAGGTGAAGTTTGATTCACTTTTGTAGGCTCCACCCACTTCTCTGAATATTAATCCCAGTCACCCAGTGACCAACTGTGCAAAGTTTAAAAACCCTGCCATTAACAGTGTAAGAATGGCTGCAGTTTACATTTTCCCAGTGAAATTTGTATTTGTCTCCACCCACTGATGACCCCGCATTGCCCGTGTATGTATTTGGTTGGCTTTAGCTCCGCCCACTTTCTAACCCTAACGCACAAACACTCAATGACCAAGTTTGTGAGCTTTGGGGTCCTTGGCATCAATAATTTGTATATTCCCATAGAAATTAAACAAATCAGATTGGCTGTTTGTGGCTTTACCCCCTCTCCAGCATTTGAACCCCAGTCACCCAATGACCAACTGTAGCAGGTTTGAGGCATCTGCTATTAACAGTGGAAAAATGGCAGCAATTTAAATATTCCACTTGAAAATCAACAGGTGAATTTTGATTGGCTAGTATAGGCTCCACCCACTTCCCTGAATATTAATGTCAGTCAATCAGTGACCATCTGGGCAAAGTTTAGGAACCCTGCCATAAACAGTGTAAGAAGGGCTGCAGTTTACACTTTCCCAGTGAAATTTGTTTTTGGCTCCGACCACTGTTTGTAACCTGGACACAAAGGCACTACTCCATGACCAAGTTTGTGAACTTTGGGGTCCTTGGCATCAATAATTTGTATTTTCCCATGAAATGAAACAAATCTGATTCACTGTTTGTGGCTCTGTCCCCTTTTCTGAATTTGATCCCCAGTGACCCAATAACCGAATGTACCAGGTGTGAGGCGTGTGCCATTAACAGTGCAAGAATGGCAGCCCTTCCCGTCTTGTCACTCCTGTCCATCCTGCCCAGCCCTTCCCGTCTTGTCACTCCCATCCATCCTGTTCAGTCTGCCCTGGTTTTCCTGTCCAGCCTGTCCCATCTGTCCGATCCTGTCTGCACTATCCTGTCCAGCGACTTTGTTAGTTAGTCCTGTCCCGTACTCCTTCCCACATCGGCAAGGTACCCCTTCTGCTCTTCTTGTTTCTGGTGCAGTGGTCCTGGGGATCGTCACCTGGCGTGCACCAGGCAGCAAAGTAGTCCTTTAGGGGTGATGGCCCATCATCCCTTGCGGAGTGTGCCGGTGAAAACCCGGGCTAGTTTAGAGCCCACTCCCTGACCATTTCAGCCACAGATCCTTATGTGTGTAAAGCAGTCACCAATCAATATTGCTCAGGGATTGTTAAAGATCCATCCTGTGCTGTGGGGTTTTTTAAGACCCACGATGCATGCATAACCTTCACAATGCTTTTTACAAGGACTGACGATTGAAGCCACTCCATTGTCTGACGATCTTCATCCCTCCACCCCTTCCCTCCATGGCAACAGAACATATCACTAGGCTCAAGGCAAGGGGTGTGTCTGTATAGCATCATAATGCAAATTTCTGTTTTTCGATCCACGATGGGTAACAATTCTTGCATGTGTGTACTTAGCTTTAAGCGGCCATGGGGCCTGTTTCCACTGTGCCAGTGTGCGTTTTTCCAGATACATGCTAATGCAGTAATGCATCTGAATAGCCGTGCCATAAATCTGAGATGGTGTAAAAGGAAGAAATTATGCATACCTTGGTCTTCCTCCAGTCCTCTCCAGGCTGATCGGTCCCTCGCTGTCCTTCTGCACTACCCGGATCCTCCACAAGTGGCCCCAGACAATCTTCCAGCCAGGTACAGTAGGCGCAGTATGGCCCGCGCAAATTGTGGAAGCTCCAGGGGGCGTAGAAGGATGGCGAGGGAGCGATTAGCCTGGAGGGGGGCTGGAGGAAGCCCCAGGTATGTATTATTCTTCCTTTTACATCATCTCAGGTTTACTGTAAGTTTGACTTCATTTTTTCTTTCTTTTCCATAGCTGTGCAGTGATCTCCTCCATACAGAACCGTGGCACTCTGTACTTCCAGTGTAACAATATGGTTGGCCAATATGTGAACATCATCAATACTGAGAAGCAGAAACACCTCTCCCTGTGTGAAGTTCAGGTGTTTGGGGTGCCTGCCATGGGATAATCAGCGGTGATGGAGATATGACTGGGGTGGGTGTTATATTATAGTCACCACCATTCAGGATTCTATCACAAAAAAATAGAATGCAACAAATAAAAGTTTCCATCTGAGTTATTGCAATTTATTTTTGAATACCATTTTGTACTTATGTATTTATTAACTTTTTCATTTCCGCTTTAAATTTTTATTAAAGAATCAGAACATACAGTATATAAACACAACACAAAATATTACAATAATAAGACATTAAACTCAATCAGCATAACGGTCTTAGACTGTTAATCAAGACTCCAAAGACCATGCATTAACTTTCTTTTGGCTATGCCAACTAACACCAATTACTCTTTAACCCCCCTGGCGGTATGAAAAATTCCGCCAGGGGGCAGCGCAGCAGTTTTTTTTCTTTTTTTTTCCTTTTAAATCATGTAGCGAGCCCAGGGCTCGCTACATGATAGCCGCTGCTCAGCCGCATCCCCCCGCCCGCTTCGATCGCCTTCGGCGATCTCCGATCAGGAAATCCCATTCAAAGAACGGGATTTCCAGGAGGGCTTCCCCCGTCACCATGGCGACGGGGCGGGATGACGTCACCAACGTCAGCGACGTCGGGACGTCATTGGGAGTTCTGATCCACCCCTCGGCGCTGCCTGGCACTGATTGTGCCAGGCAGCGCACGGGGTCTGGGGGGGGACCCGCGCGCCGCAACGGATAGCGGCGATCGGGCATGGGCCAGCGGTGATCAGTGTGCTGGCGCAGCTAGCAAAGTGCTAGCTGCGTCCAGCAAAAAAAAATTATGTAAATCGGCCCAGCAGGGCCTGAGCGGCACCCTCCGGCGGCTTTACCGCTAAGGAGGTTAAAGAACAAGCGACACCCATGCTAACCTAGAAATAAAAAACACATAATTAAGTAAATAAATACTACTTCTACTTACATAACAGATGTATTGTGCTATCCACGTAATGATTCCTGTGAATTTTATAAAGGAAAAGCAGAAAATCCTATTCTAGGCAGTGGCCATCTTGCCAAGCTAATGGTGACATCATATCCTCCCTGACTCTTGTTCCCCACCCCCTCCCTTCTCTTGCTCATTGTGTATTCATTAGCTGCCCTCCTCCCAGAGTCTTCAGACACTCCCACTGAGGTGTATTCTAGGAACTGCACTGTCTTATCCTCCAATCACTGAGTCACCTCAGCCTTGCTTGTAAACACAAGTAATCAGAGGGTGTTTCTGATAAGCAGCTAGGCAGGGGAATAAATGGAAGAGGAGGGATATATTATAGATAAAAAGAACTCCCAGCATTCAACTGTTTGGCACTGTTTGGCACTAGGGCCAGTGCTCCTAAAGTATGTGATAACTCCAAACCATAACAGCAGAAAAAGTTTTGCAAGTTTTGAATGCAGGATTAGCATCTTTATCACTTAATACACTCAGACCAGTTGCTGTTGAAATTTGATTTTTATAGTGACAATACCGCTTTAAAGGAAACCAAAGATTAACGCCTTGGCACAAAATAAACATATCCCCCGATAGATTTTACAAAATACATACTATAATCTATATGAAGATAAGAGGTGCGCTGGACATGAATAATCACAATCTAATGCTTCCTATAAGCAGGAGTTACGTTATTGATACATATGTCTCATACAGATAAAGACAATATTCCTCATTCATTCATGCACACCTACCTGAGCATACTGGTTCCCCTTAAAAAATGTATAAAAAATATAAAAATGATATTAAAGGATGTTAAAAGATGTTATCCTTTAACATTGGATGTGAGATAGGTGTACCTATTAAAGTGGATCCGAGATGAACTTTTACTCATTGCATAATTGTGTTCCTTTCCTATTGTTTATAGGGCATTCCTCAAGCCAAATACTTTTTGTTTTTGTTTTTATACTCTAATTCCCTATAAACTAAACAAGCCACGCCCACAGGTTTTCAGAGAGCCTTGGCATTTTCAGACAGTAGCAAGGTCTCATGGGAGCTCAGTTTGGGCAGGAGGAGGGGGAGGTGTTACTAACCAGAGGTTTCAGAGGCAGAGGGGAGGAGGGAGGAGGAGGGAGGATTAGGTTTTTTTCACAGGCTGAGTGCTGATGCTGAAGATACAGATAAGCTTGCCTGTGTGTAATGATTACAAACAACATGGCTGCTGTCGCTGTATCACAGGAAGAAATAATCATATTCTATTGAAGCTGTTTGCAGCTAGATTTGCTGTGTAAACTATCTAAACTTTAGATAGGATATATAGACAAGTTACTTGTTATAATTGGTTTGTCATCTCGGATCCGCTTTAACTCTGGAATGTAGTAGCTGAATGTAAACACCCGAGTACCCTATAACTCCTGTGGATATAGATACAATCCAACCAATATCCAAGTAGAGCCTTTTTTCGTGCGCTTTTGACAAATCGACTTTTGCAACAAGGATACAATCTTTTAAAATCCTTTAATATCATTTGTATCTTTTTTATACATTTTTAAGGGGAACCAGTATGCTCAGGTATGTGTGCATGAATGAATGAGGAATATAGTCTTTATCTGTATGAGACATATGTATCAATAACGTAACTCCTGATTATAGGAAGCATTAGATTGTGATTATTCATGCCCAGCGGACCTCTTATCTTTATATAGATTGTACTATTTTCCAGAGGTGGGGAATAAGGGGGACTTGGGGCATCTCCATATCATATGTAGTAGATCACCATGCTCTCTAGAGGATCTAGCACATATAGGATAATTTCTTCTTCCCATCATATGCAATCTGTTTGGAGTCAGACAATTTCTGTGTATTATATTAACCACTTGAGGACTGCAGTGGAAAACCCCCCTAAAGACCAGAGCAACTTTAACTAAATGGGCCACTGCAGCTTTAAGGCATAGCTGCAGGCCCGTACAACTCAGCACACAAGTGATTCCCCCCCTCCCCTTTTTCTCCCCACCAACAGAGCTCTCTGTTGGTGGGGTCTGATCACCCCCCTTGTGTTTATTTATGCTTCAATAAATATTTATGTTACGTTTTTTTTTTTACTAATTCTTCTTTTTTTATTTTTAACAAATCCCCTCCCTCCCCCCCAGTCGGCCAATTGCTCTCTTGTCCCCCAGGGGGACAGCTGTGTCACACGGATGTCCCCAGTACAGCGCTGATGAAGATCTCAGCGCTGTACAACTAAATAGACGGTGATCTCGCCGTCTAACAGTCTCCTGAGCGGCAATAGCCGCTCGGAGACTGAAGAGGGGGCGGAGCTCCGCCCTCCGAGCAGGAGATGCGCGCGCAGCGTGTGCGCAACCTCATGCAAATTAGAGCCCCAGGACTTGACGCCAATTGGCGTTAGGCGGTCCTGGGGCTGCCGCCGCGGCCACGCCCATTGGCGTGGGGCGGTCGTCATGTAGTTAAGTTGAGAAAGTTTCTGTGTTGCATTAGAAGAAATCATTGGAATAACCTGAAGAGTACCCTTCCATTCTTCTGAACTTAAATCTCCCAAGTCATAACACCACCCATCAAAACATTTAAGAGGACATTTTTTTTAAGAATAATCCTAAAAGAAACACATAGCATGAAGAAATAAAACCACTTCTAGATGAGGATTGACTAATTAAGTTGGATACCGGTGTGGGAGATAAATGAAAATCAGAAGACCATTTCTGTTTTCTCATGGCATGCGTTAACTGATTATACTGGAACATTAATAACGGGGCTTTAGGGGCATCTAGTTTTGACATTATAACTTAAATCGTACAAAGAGAGTTATTTTCCAGTATGTGCGGCAGCAGATCGACCCCCCCCCCCCCCTCGGCCCATTTCTTCAAAAAGTCCAGTTACTTTAGCTCTGGGAGTTTGATATTACCTACTAAAGGTAACTAATTTGCATAACCATCAACATCTTGAAGGGATCTTAATCTGTCCCAAACTTTTTGTAGCAATATAATAGTGTGTGCTTTAAAGGGCAAATGTTTAGTAGAACCAGCTTCTAAAGCTGCATAAATGGAATTGTAACCTAAGACCTTATGTAAAAGCAATCTGGAGGAGATAAGCATTTCTTTATTATTCCAACCTACGTTATGTTGTACTTGCGAAGCTAAATAATAAACCCAGGGATTAGAAACTGCTAGTCCCCCTTCATCTTTACGATATTGTAGATATGTCCAGAGTTTTGAATAATTTGAGATAGAGCCAAATAGGGGCATAATGCAAAGTGTATAATAATTGTGGCATTGTAACCATTTTTAGTAGATTAATTTGTGCTACTGGGGCCAATGGTAACTTAGACCACGTTCTTAGTTTTTGTCTTATTTTAGCTATAATAGGTGTAACATTTTGTATTTCGAAGGCCTGAATATCTGGTGAAATAGTAATGCCCAGATATTTAAAGGAGGAAACTACTTGTATATCTGGATATGTCTCTGGAAGAATAAGATTAGTTTTATCTACTGGGAGCAAACAGGACTAATTCCAATGTATTACTAACCCCGGGAAATGTGTGTGTGTGTGTGTGTGTGTGTGTGTGTGTGTGTGTGTGTGTGTGTGTGTGTGTGTGTGTGTGTGTGTGTGTGTGTGTGTGTGTGTGTGTGTGTGTGTGTGTGTGTGTGTGTGTGTGTGTGTGTGTGTGTGTGTGTGTGTGTGTGTGTGTGTGTGTGTGTGTGTGTGTGTGTGTGTGTGTGTGTGTGTGTGTGTGTGTGTGTGTGTGTGTGTGTGTGTGTGTGTGTGTGTGTGTGTGCAGGGCCGGTCCTAGACTTTTTGCTGCCTGAGGCAAACTTGTGAGGATGCGCCCCTCCCCCCCCCCCCCATTTGGAATGATCACACAGCACCCAACAATTTTCACCCAGTATAGGTAGTTAGGTAGCCAGGTACAGGTGCCCCTGTATAGGGTAGGGGTAGCCAGGTATAGTGTCAAGTAGGTGCTAGTCTGGGGGGGGGGGCCTTGTGAGATGCTGGAGTAATATTTAAATGGTGGCTGACCCTGTGGGTACCAGGTGGAGGGTGGCTGCCCTGGAACAGGGCCAGGGATGGTGACTTGGCTGCGGCTGAGAGTGGTCGGAGCTGGTGGTGGCCATGATGTGACAGAGAGAGAGAGGGGGAGAGAAGGGGAGAGAGAGGGAGGGGGAGAGAAGGGGAGAGAGAGAGAAGGGGAGAGAGAGAGAAGGGGAGAGAGAGATTGAGAGGGAGAGAGGCAGAGAGAAGGGGGGGGGGGGGAGACAAAGAGAGGGATGGTGGCCTGGCTGCCACAGGGAATGATGGACCTGGGCCACTGGTGGCAGAGCCGACAGTGGCTGCAATGTTAGTGCGACTGAGAGTGGTCGGAGCTGGTGGTGGCCATGATGTCCTGCGACAGAGAGAGAGGGGGAGGGAGAGAGAGAGAGACAAAGAGAAAGATGGAGGGAGAGAGAGAGAGGAGAGACAGAGAGAGAGAGAGACAGAGAGAGACAGAGAGAGAGAGACAGAGGGAGAGAGAGAGAGACAGAGGGAGAGAGAGTGAGAAACAGAGGGAGAGAGAGAGAGAGACAGAGGGAGAGAGAGTGAGAGACAGAGGGAGAGAGAGAGAGAGAGAGACAGAGGGAGAGAGAGAGAGGGAGAGAGAGAGAGAGAGAGAGACAGAGGGAGAGAGAGAGAGAGAGAGAGAGAGAGAGAGAGAGACAGAGGGAGAGAGAGACAGAGGGAGAGAGAGAGAGAGACAGAGGGAGAGAGAGAGAGACAGAGGGAGAGAGAGAGAGACAGAGGGAGAGAGAGAGAGAGACAGAGGGGGGGGAGAGAGAGAGACAGAGAGAGAGCAACAGAGGGAGAGCGAGAGAGAGACAGAGGGAGAGAGAGAGAGGGACAGAGGGAGAGAGAGAGAGGGACAGAGGGAGGGAGAGACAGGGAGGGGAAGACAGAGAGAGAGAGAGACACAGAGAGGGATGAGAGAGAGACACAGAGAGGGATGAGAGAGAGACACAGAGAGGGACGAGAGAGAGACACAGAGAGGGACGAGAGAGAGACACAGAGAGGGACGAGAGAGAGACAGAGGGGGGACGAGAGAGAGACAGAGGGGGGACGAGAGAGAGACAGAGGGGGGACAAGAGAGAGACAGAGGGGAGAGAGAGAGAGACAGGCACAAAGAGAGGGAGGGGGAGAGAGAGAGAGAAAGACAGAGAGAGGGAGGGAGAGACAGAGGGGGAGAGAGACAGAGAGAAAGTGTGAGAGAGAGGGAGAGAGACAGGGTCAGAGGGGGGGGGGGAGACAGAGAGAGGGGGGATAGAAAGACAGAAAGAGGGAGAGAGAGACAGAGGGAGGGAGGGAGGGAGAGAGAGAGACAGAGGGAGGGAAAGAGACAGAGGGGGGGGGGGAGAGACAGGCAGGGGGAGAAACAGAGAGAGGGGGGGAGAAACGAAGAGAGGGGGACAGAGACAGGGGGGGCCAGAGAGAGAGGGGGGAGAGAGAGAGTGACCAGAGCTGGAGGTGGCCGCTGCACAATGCAGTTGGAAGGACTGGCTGGGGCATCTCTGTAGACAGGCTGAGGCCTCTTGCTCCCTGCCGCCATCAAGTCCAGCAGGCTGAGGCAGTGAGGCTCCAGCAGCAGCAAAGTTACTCACCGGTGGTGATGGCTGGCGGCGGGCATCCATCTTGCGCTGGCGGCGGGCATCCATCTGGCGCTGGCGGCGGGCATCCATCTCGCGCTGGCGGCGGGCATCCATCTTGCGCTGGCGGCGGGCATCCATCCATCTCGCGCTGGCGGGGCGCATCCATCTCGCGCTGGCGGCGGGCATCCATCTCTCGCTGGCGGTGGGCATCCATCTCGCGCTGGCGGCAGGCATCCATCGCAAGCGGGGGGCAGTGGCAGGTCATCATTACTGGTGGTGCTTTTCAAGGCGGGTGGCAGGCAGCGTGACTCCAGTCACTTCCGGATTCTACCTCCGCCTGCACCCAGCGCCCACCATCATTATGAAGGCAGCTTGTTGCCGCCTTGAAGGGACTCAGAGGCCGCATCTAGGGTGATGGGTTGGCGTGCATAGCCTAGCGGGTCCCAGCGGTACAGTCCAGCCGTGACTCAGTCCAGTACAGGCAGTAAAACGTGAGGCGGGCGGCAAAAGCCAGGCACACTCACTTCCTCTTTCTGTCTGGTGCCGCCCCCCCACTTTTGCCGCCTGAGGAACCTGCCTCACTCCGCCTCATGGGCGGACCGGCCCTGTGTGTGTGTGTGTGTGTGCCGCGATCACTCGAAAACGGCTTGAACGAAACTTGGTATACAGATCCCTTACTACCTGGGATGATAGGTTCTGGGGGTCTCGCGGCCCCCCTGCACACCTGGGCGGAGCTACAAACAGCAAATCAGATTTCACCCATTCAAGTCAATGGAAAAAATGTAAAAGGCTGCCATTCTCACAGTAATCAAGCCAGAGTTCCCACACTTGGCACAGTTGGTCACTTGGTGACCGAGGTTACAAATCCAGGAAAAGCGGGCGGAGCATAAAACAGCCAATCAAAATTCAGCCATTCATTATAAATGGGAAAATGTAAACTGCAGCCATTCTTACACTGTTAATCGCAGGGTTCTCAAACTTGCCACACTTGGTCACTAGGTGAATAATATTAAGATTTAGGAAAGTGGGTGGAGCCTACAACAGCCAATCAAAATTCACCTATTGCGTTTAAAGGGGAATATTTAAACTGCTGCCATTCTTACACTGTTTATGGCAGAGGCTTCAAACTTGCTACAGTCAGTCATTGGGTGACTGGGGTCCAAATTCACTAAAGGGGCGGGGCCACAAACAGCCAATCAGATTTCTTTGCTGGATAAACTGCATCCATTCACACATTTTTGATGCCAGGAACCTGAAAGCTCACAAACTTGGTCATTGAGTGACTGTGTGTCAAGGTTACACAAAGTGGGCGGAGCCAAAAACAAATTTTACTGGGAAAATATAAACTGCACCCATTCTTACACTGTTAATGGCAGGGTTGTCAAACTTTGCACAGTTGGTCATTGGGTGAATGACATTAAGATTTTGGGAAGTGGGTGGAGCCTACAACAGCCAATCAAAATTCAACTTTTGATTTTCAAAGGGAATATTTAAACTGCTACCATTCTTATACTGTTAATAGCAGATGCCTCAACCCTGGTACAGTTAGTCACTGGATGACTGGGGTTCAAATTCAGAAAGGGGCGGAGCCACAAACAGTCAATCAGATATACAAAGTATTGATACCAAGGACCCCAAAGCTGATAAACTTGGTAATTGAGTGACTATATGTCAAGGTTACAAAAAGTGGGCGGTGCCAGACATTTAATTTTTTACATAGCAGGGTTCCCAAACTTGACACAATTGGCCACTGGGTGCCTGGGATTATTATTCAGAAATGTTGGTGGAGCCTACAACAGCCAATCAAAATTCACCTATTGATTTTCATGGGGAATATTTACATTGCTACCATTCTTACACTGTTAATGGCAGAGGCCTCAAACCTGATACAGTCAGTAATTGGGTGACTGGAGACCAAATTCACTAAAGGGGGTGGAGCCACAAACAGCCAATCATATTTGTTACATTGATTTCAGCCATTCTGTTATTGGCAGGGTTCTCAAACTTGACACAGTTGGCCACTGGGTGACTAGGATTAATATTCTGGAAAGTGGGTGGAGCGTACAGCAGCCAATCAAAATTCATTTTTTGATTTTCAAGGGGAATATTTACATTGCTGCCATTCTTGCACTGTTAATGGCACATATTATTATACAGATAAGTGGGTGGAGCCTAAAAAAAGCCAATCAGAATTCACCAGTTGATTTTCAAGGGGAATGTTAAAATTGCTGCCATTCTTGCACTGTTAATGGCACAAGCCTCAAACATGATACAGTTGGTCATTGGGTCACTGGGGTTCAAATTCAGAAAAGGGGATAGAGCAGGCATGGGCAAACTTGGCCCTCCATCTGTTGAGGAACTACAAGTCCCACAATGCATCGCAGGAGTCTGACAGCCACAGTCATGACTCATAAAGGCAAATGCATTGTGGGATTTGTAGTTCCTTAACAGCTGGAGGGCCAAGTTTGCCCATGCCTGGGATAGAGCCACAAACAGCCAATCAGATGTGTTTCATTTCACTGGGAAAATACAAATTATTGATGCCAAGGACCCAAAGCTCACAAATATGGTTATTGAGTGACTGTGTGTCCAGGTTACAAAAAGTGGGCGGAGCCAAAATCAAATTTCAATGGGAAAATGTAAACTGCAGCCCTTCTTCACTGTTAATGGCAGGGATCTCAAACTTTGCCAAGATGGTCACTGGGTGACTAAGATTAATATGCAGGGAAAAGGGTGGAGCCTATCATAGCCAATCACAATTCACCTGTTGATTTTCAAGGGAAATATTTAAATCGCTGCCATTTTTTACACTGGTAATAGCAGATGCCTCAAATCTGCTATAGTTGGTTATTGGGTGACTGGGATTCAAATGTTGGAGAGGGGCGCAGCCACAAACAGCCAATCTGATGTGTTTAATTTCTATGGGAATATACAAATTATTGATGCCAAAGACCCCAAAGCTCACAAACTTGGTCATTGAGTGTTCGGGCATTAGGGTTAGAAAAAGTGGGCAGAGCCAAAACCGGTCAAATACATACACGGGCAGGCAGTTCCAGGTCATTAGTGGGTGGAGACAAATACAAATTTCACTGGGAAAATGTAAACTGCAGCCATTCTTACACTGTTAATGGCAGGGTTCTCAAACTTTGCACAGTTGGTCACTGGGTGACTGGGTTTAATATTCAGAAAAGTGGGTGGAGCCTACAAAAGTGAATCAAGCTTCACCTATTGCTTTTCAAGGGGAATATTTAATTGCTGCCATTCTTGCACTGTTAATGGCACAGGCCTCAAACCTGCTATAGTTGGTCATTGGGTGACTGGGGTTCAAATTCAGAAAAGGGGGTGGAGCCACAAACAGCCAATCACATTTTTTTTCATTTCAATGCAAATTATTGATTCCAAAGACCGCAAAGCTCACAAACTTGGTAATTGAGTAATTGTGCGTTAGGGTTACAAAAAGTATGCGGAGCCAACACCAGCCAAATACATACCCGGGCAACGCCGGGCAATCCGCTAGTACTTACTATTATTTTAGATAGACGGTTCGCCAAGACCTTCAACAGTATCTTTACGTCAGTAGTAAGCAACGATATAGGTCTATAAGATTCTGGATATAAGGAAGCTTTTCTTGGTTTTAATAATGAAATCACAATAGCTTCTGTCATAGAAGGAGGTAGTTTTTCCAGCACAATAGAGGATTGAAAAACCTCTAGTAATTTAGGTAGTAGAGTCTCAGAGTAACGTTTATAAAGTTCGATTGATAGGCCATCATTACAAGCCGCTTTACCATTAGGAAAAGAAGCCACTGCCATTCAAGTTCATCCAGAATTATAGGAGCATCTAGTACACTTCTATCAGTATCACTTAGTTTCAAAAGTGGGATAACCCATAAATATTCCTGTAATTTACTTTTTGAATAAGAAATTTTGTATTTATAAAGATCATGGAAAAAATGCTCAAATTCTTCCGGAACATATGGAGTACCTGTTACTGCAGTACTTTGTGGAGTATTCAATGCCGCCACAAATGCTGGAGAATCCTGTGCTTTTGTTATGACAGACAACAGATGGCCAGTCTGGTCACCTTGCTCAAAAAAGCCTGCTTCATAAAAAATCTTTTCTGCATGGCTTTTGTACGCAAGTCCTCATTTAAATTATCTTGTGCCTGTTCCCAAGCAATCCTATTCTCCTCTGAGGGTGCTGTAATAAATTGTGCTTCTGTATTACTACTAATCATATTCTCAAGAGATTGTTCATCATTTATAGAATTAGACCAGATTTTGTTAATTTCTCTAATAAAGATATCCCTTAAATATGCCTTCAGTGATTCCCAAGACCAAGATATCATCATTGGATCATCATTATCTTTCAGGAAATCTCTAATTTCTTTAAAGAGAACCCGAGGTGGGTTTGAAGAATATTATCTGCATACAGAGGCTGGATCTGCCTATACAGCCCAGCCTCTATTGGTATCCCAAACCCCCCTAAGGTCCCCCTGCACTCTGCAATCCCTCATAAATCACAGCCACGCTGCTGACAAACAGCTTGTCAGAGCTGGCTGTGTTAATCTCTATAGTGTCAGTCTGCTGCTCTCCCCGCCTCCTGCAGAACTCCAGTCCCCGCCTGCATCCCTTCCCTCCCTGCTGATTGGAGGGAAGGGACGGGGGCAGGGACCGGAGCTATGCAGGAGGCGGGGGAGCAGCTGAGACTGACACTACAGATGTAAACACAGCCTCACAGCACGGCTGTGATTTACGTCTGATTGCAGAGTGCAGGGGGACCTTAGGGGGGTTTGGGATAGCAACAGAGGCTGGGCTGTATAGGCAGATCCAGCCTCTGTATGCAGATAACATTCTTTAAACACACCTCGGGTCTCTTTAAGAATGGTATGTAGGTAGAAAAAAACAAAGTCTTTAAGAATGGTAGAGTGAGATGTAATTAACGTAAGCCAATGGGGATTACATTTCCATGGTAATCTAATATCAATTTTAGTTTGAGAAGTTTGAATAACCACCCACAGTGGAGCATGATCTGAGATGGATCTTGCCAAATAAGCAGACTGTTTAATCATGGTTAGTATAGCTAAGCTGTATTGCCTATAGCTAAATCTATTCTGGATAATGATATATGGGTTTTACTATAACAGAAAAATGCTTTAATTAAAGGGTTCATACGACGCCATATTTCACACATACCTAGCTCGCTCAACAATTTTGCTAGAGGAGAGGATTGACCAACATTTGCCACCGACTGGAACTTGTCTAAAAGGGGATCCAAATACATATTAAAGTCTCCAATCCACAATATTGGAATATGCATTTTATCTTGAAGATGATCCAATACTGGTTGAATGATGCTGGAGTATGAGAAGGGAGGAGGAACATAAAGTGCTACTAAGATTAGTTCTACTGTATGAAACAGCCCATGAACAGTGCTGCTCGGATACCCCTTTTCAAAATCCGGATACAATTCGGATCCGGATACCCCGCTATCCAATCTAGGTCGGATATCCGGATTCAAAATTTTCTGATCCGAATCCGATTCGGATATCCGACCCCAGTATCTGACCGGATTCGGATATCCGGATTTAAACCCGGAAGTGGCCTTTAAATTGCTTTAAAAAGTTTTTTTTAGGGTATATGATGCATGTAGCATTATTTTTGAAAAGGGAACACTAATTGATGATGTGGGGACTTAAAATCCCCCCCCCAAAAAAAAAAAATGGCTGTCAATCAACATCAGGAGTGGTATCAGGAAGCAGTCGTACTGCCGCAGTTGGGGCCTCCCCACAACTTGGACAGCACAGACACCTCCAAAACAATTACACAGCTATTGTGTTTAGATAGTTGACCATGGCACTTGTAGGTACCACGGCACAGTAAAAAATTAGGAGGGGTTCCAGGAAGCGGTCGTACTGCCGCAGTTGGGGCCTCTCCACAACTCGGACAGCACAGACACCGCCCAAAAAATTATACAGCTATTGTGTTTACATAGTTGACCATAGCACTTGTAGGTACCACGGCACAGTAAAAAATTAGGAGCGGTTCCAGGAAGTGGTCATACTGCCGCAGTTGGGGCCTCCCCACAACTCGGAAAGCACAGACACCGCCCAAAAAAATTACACAGCTATTGTGTTTAGATAGTTGACCATGGCACTTGTAGGTACAACAGCACAGTAAAAAATTAGGAGAGGTTCCAGGATGCAATCGTACTGCCGCAGTTGGGGCCTCCCCACAACTCGGACAGCATAGACACCGCCAAAAAAATTACACATACACAGCTATTGTGTTTACATAGTTGACCATGGCAGGTACCACGGCACAGTTAAAAAAATTAGAACCTGGCTTCATGAAGATGAAGTCAGGAGGTTGTGGTGGTAAAGGGTGGGGAAGCAGGCATAGTGATTCCCACTCAGCCACTTCATCCCCCCCCCCCCCTTGCCAACAACAGGGGCCAGGAACTCACCAACCGCCCAAGCCTCGTTCATCTTTAAAAAAGTCAGTCTGTCTGTAATATCGCCGCAGCTCAACCTTACTCAATGGTATAAAGCCAATCTGACATCTCTTAACCTACTCTTTGAAGGCTCCAAACTTAAATCCTTCGCCGACCTGTCGAGAGATTCAGTTTACCCCATTCTCAACTCTACACTTATCATAGAATCCATGATCTCATCACAAAAAGAAAAATCTCTCTTCCCCAACTCCCAAGCCAACTTCTAACTATGCTAAACAACAAAGAAGAACATAAGGGAGGAATTTCAACATGGTATGATGAACTTATTTCTCAAATCTCCTCCCCGCTACAGAAATACGCCCTAGCTTGGTCAAATGACCTAAATAAAAACATATCAGTACACCTAATTCTTGCCACCTCCAAAACACTAAAATTCTCCCAATACAACTCCCACTGGGAAATCTCCCGTAAAGTGATCTATAGATGGTATTTAACCCCAAGGAGAACTGCATCCTTCTCTTCTGAAAATTCTCCCATATGTTGGCACTGTAATTCCGATATCGGAACCCTCCTACACATGTTATGGGAATGCCCCCTTATTCAAAAATTCTGGTGCCAAGTTGAATCCATAATAAAAAATTCAATCATAAACTCCTTTAACATTTCTCCTGAACTTGCCCTTTTACTGGTTGGCCTGGAGAATTTTCCCTTCCATAACCAATCTCCAATACTCCATATTCTATTATCAGCTCTCTCTATAATTACCTCCAACTGGAAATCTGCAGATCAGATCAATATACATCACCTAATTTCCTCGGTGAACAGTAATCTCTCGATGGAACAAAAAATAATGAGTAGAACCGCAAAAAATCAAAATAACCTCTCTCCTCCACACACATGGATACACCACACAATTTAAATCCCTCACATACCCATGCTTACGGGATATTCTAAGGAAATAGCAACTTACCTATTATTACGCAATTAAGATGCATGATGTTTTATTTGTTTGTTCGTTTATTTTGGTTAAGTGTTAAGATTTATCTCCTTCTCAATCCGGTCATATAATCAGTAATCTCTCACAATTTACCAGAGATTTCAAGTCCATGAACTTAATCATCCAACCAAATCTCCAGTATCGTGAGCCATATGGCTCTCTGTCTCCATACTACCATCTCGGTCCTACCAATCGATTGTTACCTATTTTAGGTTCAGCTAAAACAATTGCTTGTAGACCTATAGCGTGTGACTTGATAATGTCTCCAGTACACTTCTAGAGTATTTAACCCGACCGTAAGCTATAAGGTGATTTTTCTGATCAACATATGCCATGATTTATGTATTCACTGTTGGTTTACTCTCCAAATCTGGAAATGTTTGTCAATGTATTATGACTTAAAATTTTCAATAAAAATTATTATGATGAAAAAAAGTCAGTCTGTCCACAGACTGGCCGGACAGACAAGATCGCTTCTCAGTGACCACGCCACCGGCCGCACTGAAGCACCTTTCTGACATAACGCTGGAAGGCAGGCAGGACAGCACTTCCAGGGCGTATTGCGCCAGCTCGCCCCAGATATCCAGGTGCTTGACCCAGTACTCCAAGGGGTCCACAGGGGTGTCGGTGTCAAGCCCGCTATAGGACCCCATATAGTCGGCCACCATCCGGGTCAGGTGCTGGTTCTGGCTTTGAGAGCCAAATGTTGCTGCAGGCACCTTCCTTTGTAGGCAGCGGTACTGGCATGGCGTAGAGCGCCTTTGTCAGAGACAGCAGGTTTGTTAGGCACCTGCTGCTGCTGGATGCAGGCACCTGCTGCTGTGCTTGCTGGACTGAGACAGCAGGGGAGTGGGAGTCCGGGGGAAGGCTTCCTCCAATCGCCGAACCAGAATCCGCTGCAAGTCCCTGATTCGGCGCACAGGGTCTCCTCCTACAGGCAGGAACTGAGCCAGCTTCCCCTTCAGCCGTGGGTCCAGCATCAGGGTGATCCAGATGTCCTCCCGAGCATGCATCTGCTTCACCCTTGGGTCTTTGCGCAGGCACTTCAGCATGTGCGCTGCTATGGGGAAGAGGGCTGCCATCTCTGCTGACCCATCATCTTCTGCAGTGCTGTCATCCTCCTCTGATTCCGGAGCCTCATCTTGCTCTCTCCACCCTCACACTACTGCAGCTGCACTCCGCTGTGCCCCCTCCTCTTCAAGGTCAGGGACCTCCAACTCCTCCAAGTCATCCTCCAAGTCCTCCGAATCCTCCTCTTGCTGCACAGAGGTGGACTGCGAAGTTTGCTGCTGCTGCTCCTGCTGGATCAAGGCTTCCTCTCCCACTTCCAGCAGAGCATCGAGGGCCTTGTCCAGCATGCACACAATGGTCACCCACTCACACAGCGACGCATGGTCCCGGCTAACCATGTTGGTGGCCTCCAGGAAGGGTGCCAGCACCAAGCACACCCGCTGCATTTTTCCCCACTCAGCAGGGCGGATGATGTCTGGGAGGTGGGTGGTGCTGGTCCCCAACAAGTTGGCATCCATGGTGGCTCTGGCCAGGTACAGGTTGACAGCTCTCTTCAACCAGACGTTCCAACATTGCCAGGGTGTAATTCCAGCGTGTTGGAACGTCTATAATGAGCCGGTGCCGTTGGAGGTTCAGCTCCAGCTGCACAGCTTCCAGGGATGCTGTGGCACCACCCGAGCGGCGAAAATGACCCACCATTTTCCTTGCCGCTCCCAAAAGACTGTCCATCCCCTGGTTGGTGTGCAGGAATTTCTGCACCACCAGGTTCAGGACGTGGGCCAGACAGGGGATGTGGGTGAGGTTTCCCCGCTGGATGGCGGCAACAAAGTTTGCCCCATTGTCGGCCACCAGCTTGTTCTTGCCCACCGTGACCATCTGCAGCAGTGCTTGGCAGTGGTGGACCTTCACCCTGCTGCTGAGGTGGGGTTGTTTGGTGGTGGATGGAACCGGATCAGAGCTGGAACCTGCTGCACTTCCCCTGACCCTGCTGCGGGGTGGCACCACCCACTGGGGTGATGATGTTGCTGTCCCCTCCTCACCCCCTTCCACCAAACTGACCCAGTGCGCAGTGAAGGACAAATAGCTGCCTGTCCCGAACCGGCTGCTCCATGAGTCCATGGTCACATGGACGCACGCACCAACCGCATGATCCAGCCCACGCTCCACGTTGGCCTTCACAAAGCGGTGCAGTGCTGGGATGGCCTTGCGTGCGAAGTAGTGCCGGCTGGGGATTGGCCAATCTGGCGCTGCGCACTGCAGGAGCGCACGCATCTGGCTCCCCTCCTGCACAAACGAGTATGGGAGGAGCTGGGAGGACATGGCCTGTGTCAGCAAGCCGTTCAGCTGGCGTATGCGACGGCTGTCGGGAGGCTGAGCCCTGACCACAAAAGAGTCACTCAGCAGGGTCTGGTGGTGGTGGCATTTTAGGCTTGCACGTGAAGCCGAGGAGGGAGCAGAGGAGACCACTGAGGAGGACTGGCTGCCTGAACAGGCCTCAGTGTCAGCAGGAGTGGCAAAGCTGGTTATAGTGCTCTGACCTCTGCAAGGGCCAGCGCCAGCTTCCTTCAGCCTCTTGAATTCCTGATGCTCAGGTTTGTGCTTATTGCCCAGATGGTTGATGAAGCTGGAGGTGCCATAAGTGGAGGGGTGAGACCCTCTGCTCAGCTTCACATGGCATAATTTGCACGTTACAAACTTGCTATCCATTGAGGGCAGATGGAAAAACTGCCATATTGGGGATTGGAGTTTGCCCTTACGTGGCTCAGAACGGGATGCTGCTGAGGATTTTCTCCCGGTGGTGGTTTGGGCCTGGGGTTGAGTGGTGCGGCTGGTGGTAGTAGTGCCACTGGCAGATGGAGCAGCAGCCTGCGGGTCACGCATTCCATGCCCACTGCTGCTCCTGCCAATCCCTGCAATGCTCAACCTGCGTGCCAGACCCACTGACTCCTCCTCCTCCTCAGAGTCAGAGCTGACATGCCCCTCCGGTTGCTGGTAATCCTGGTCCTTCACCTCATCATCAAACTCCCCCTCATCAAACAACTGCTGCTGGGATGATGAGCCCACCTCAAACTCCTCTTCTGCTGACACATCATGGATGGGCTCCCCCCCCCCCCCCCAACAATTACTGTCAGCATCTCAGACTCTTCTGCAAAGCCAATTTTGCTGAGAATATTTTCTCTAGGGCTGGTGGTGGTGGCCTCACTGTCACTGGCTTGCTCCTCGTCATATGCCATCTGCTGCATCACAGACGCGGCATCTTTCTTCTCCAATTTGCGCTGCTGACCCTGCTTAAAAATGGACTCCTAACAGCTGGACGGCCAGTTGGTAGCAGCGGAATGACTGATGCGGCAGAACTGCTGCCAGAGGCCGCAATTTTGCTCCCTCTCCTCTTGGCCTTGCCCCTCCCCTGGCTGCCACTGCCAGTGCCAGACATAGTACAAGACTGATGAGTCGACGTCACAGATGATGTGTGTGGGGTACTTGTTGCACTTTTATTATTGGCTGCGGGCTTGGAAATAATCAGCACAGATTGACACAGACAGGAGCAGAGTACAACAACTAAACACACTGATACCGCTCACTCAGCAGCACAGCAGCAATAATCTGTAGTAGCAGGCTAGCAGCTAACACAGTGACAGTAGTAGTACTACTCTCACTCTCTAACAACTACTGTCTGAAACTACACAATATAACAGCACAGTATAATAGCAGCCCAGCCAGCAGCAAGGACCCTGGAGTGTGTGCACACAGACACAGCACACGCAAAGACACACCTAACTAGCAGGCACAGGCAGCTGCTGCAGCTGAAAGACTGACTGACAAGACTGACTGACTGACACTAACAAATTACACAGACTAGCTAAGCTAACTACAACACAGTGAAACAAGAAGGTGTTTTAGTGTTAAAACGCTGGGTTATCACTGGGATGATGCACTTGCTTCAGCCAAACACACTGGACAAACTATCTCAGTGGTAGTCACAAAGCAAGGATGAGATTCTCAACATGGCCCCCTCCTTATATACTGGAGGCGGGACTGGCCAAGGTTCCCCTCTGTGATTGGGTGTTTGGGCTTAGGCTGGGAGCGCTCTGATTGGATGAATGACGTCATGGACGTCATCTCCATGGTAACAGTACCCAGATCCGGATATCCGCGGATATCCGCGTTATGCGGCCAAATATCCGCATAGAGCTATCCGGATTTCTGCCCAGATATCCGGAATCCGGATCCGATTGGATAGGCCTAAAAAGTTTGGATATCCGGGTCTACCCGGATATCCGGAATCCTGTTGAGCAGCACTGGTTGCCAGTCCCATTTTCAGGAATATCTCATTTCTATTACATTTATCACTTCATGGCAACAAAATGCATTGCTTTATGCATGCATTTTGGCCTCAGGCAAGGCTTGGGTTGTGTCACAAAGTGTGGCCTTGCTCTCCTGAACTTCCTCTTCCATCCTGTGTGCGGGGTTAGCGTTGCCGGTCCCATTGGTACTACAACAGCTTTTCAGGATCTCATTTGCCCCTCCCCCCACACACACACACTATTTCCAAGCCATTTTGCAGAAGTTTCCCTCATTTTTTGTGGTTTTTATGGCCTGCAAAGCAGGAATATTTGAGTCCCTATTGACTTCCATTATGTTCGGGATTCGGCACGAATATGCCAATTATCTGGACCATGTTCGGCCGAACCGAACCTGAATATCTGGATGTTCGATCAATACTATTTCTTATCTCAGAAAGTTGGGAGGTATGGTATCGGGCCTTGACTTCATTTTTTCTAACATAGCTATGTTCTTGGATAGAATCCTAAGACCAATGGTAATCAATTTGGATTCATATCTTAGGGATACAAAACATTTCCTAGATGCTATCTCAGGGATTAATGATCTTGATGACGACTCTCTGCTGGTCACCATGGACATAAGTAGCCTGTATACAGCCATACCCCTTGATGGGTGTCTGGAAGCAGTTCATTTTTTCCTTATGTTTTGCTGTTATTTAACCATTAAAATACCTTTGTGTGTTGAAGCTGCCACGGTACACCTCACCTCGCTCAGAGGATTCTCTCACAGACTGCTCCAATTCTGGGAACCCTGCCTATCTACTTTATTAAGGTGCTGTGTGACCCGGAAGCTGCCTCTATACGGCATCCCTCATGCCTCCGCATTCATCTTCTCATTTGCTGGTTAATGCAATCTTACCGTCGCACCGAAAAAATGTGCTGACGCTGCAGATTCATGCAACCTTATAGTCTCAATAGGCGACCCTGTTGATGCTGCTGTTGATGCTATTGTTGCACTATCAACAGGCTCAGATTGAGGAGCATGCCGAGCGGTTGAGCTGTGTCTCCACGGACATTCCGCTGAGAAAGTTAAACAGACTGCAGGCAAAGGTCACCTAAGGAAACGTGAGTCAGAAAGATCAGAAGGTCACACCGGCATATTGATTGAGGTTTGGCCTTATACAGGCCTGTAATGAATGCATATATATATTTGCATAGAGGCATGCTACATTATGGCATACGGGGGGCCTTGTAGCTGACACATCAAACTTCCACTTGATATCCGGCATTCACATAAGGATGGAAGCATAATCTCGATCTCTGGGCCCGAAGATTAACATGTGTATACACTAAAGGTCTCTAAATAGGAGTGCATTCCAATGAGAACTATTAGGTGCCCTTATACAATATGCCCCATTTGTTTTTAGGGTTTTTTTATATATTGTACAATGTGAAATTTTCTAGATGCTTAATAAAGTAATTAATTATACAGTATACTCAGGGCTCCCTAACTTTATGATATATACAGCTATTCTCCATAGGTGAGACGAGTGATTAAATTTAAAGGTTGATATCCGGTAATTATTTTTGTATTGTAATCCTGCCTATCTCTTCCTGTTTTACAACAGTTCTAGATAAAAAATTGCATCTTCTTAAAGCGGAATATAACCCTGCATTTCAACTTTGCTCTAAAACATTATTTACAGTATATTATATGCAACCAGCATTTTTTTTTACTAGACCAGCATTGGAAGGGTTACACAGAGCTTTAAAGTTCCTAGAGAGCACTGCAGACGCATCCGAAGCTGACATAGATACATTTTGTTTACATAAATGTATCTAAGTGTTGAATGTGACTCACTCTCTCTGGAGGACAGCCAAAGAGTGTGTAACATTTATCACTTGTTACATTCTATTTAGTTAAATGTATCTATCTGAACTTCTGCATATCTCTCCACGGAACTTTAAAGCTCTGTGTTTAACCCTTCTAATGCTGGTCTAGTAAAAAAAATTGCTGGTTGCATATAATATGCTGTAAATAATGTTTTAGAGCAAAGTTGAAATGCAGGGTTATATTCCGCTTTAAAATGTCTGAGACAGTTCTGCATGATTTCTACAAACCTCCTAAAGAGGAACTTTCATCAAGGATTGAACTTCATTCTGATCAGTACCTCCTGATACCCCCCCCCCCCCATTCACCACAAAAAAACATTACCTTTTCTCTAATAGATCATCAGGGGGTCTGTATGGGTGATATTGATGTCATGACCATGGTCCTGACAGTTTCCTGCATGTGAGCGTTGTTGTGGGAAATGACAGCTTTATCCAACTGCCAAGCAAGCAATATCTCCCTCTGTGCATGGAACTTTCAGTAACGGACATTCTGTACAGATCATCTGGCAGGACTAAAGATGTCACACCACCTGTGGTAAATTTCAGAATGTAAATCAGGGAGGGGAAAGATTTTACAATGGGCAAACACTGGCTAAATAATCTACATATGAGTATTGTAAAAAATAAACAACTTTATTCATTATGTTATTTTCGCTAGAGTTCCTCTTAAGATTTTTCTCTCAGGCCCTATTGATAAATCTGCCTGTGTTCTCTGGAATTTTACTTTGTATCACTGGTATTGATATTGAGGTATTTACATAAGATAAGCTGTGACTAGATGTTAAATAAAAAACAATTGTAAAGAAACCCTATTTCATAATAACACTCAAGTTTACTGAGAGCAAATGGTACTCTATGACTGAGTAAGGGGAAGGGGGGGGGGTCAGTGCGATGCTAGAGACCATTCATCCTATGTATGTATAAATACAAGGCAGACCTGCAGTTGCACAATCAGTACCTACCATGTATACCTTACCCAAGTTGCATAAATTTCCTGTCAATCCTCCAGGGAGACCAATTATGTCGGCAGTGGGGAGTCCGTATCAACGCTTGGGCCAATTAATTGATAAAAAATTGAGTCCCTTGATCCAGTCTTTGCCTTTATATGCACAGGATACCCATGATGTTTTGGGTGTCCTTGCTGGTCTTGAGCTGCCCCCAGGGTCCCTCCTTGTGGGGAATGGGATCAATGTTGAATCTCTTTGCACTTCGATTCAACATGAGGAGGGTCTCCGGGCAATGTCCTTTTTCCTCCGTGAGAGATATCCCTCCGCTGGTACCCATAATGGGTTTTTAGTCGAAGACCATGCATTTGATTTTGACACAGAATTATTTTTCATTTTGTGGCAGATTTTTCTGACAGATACAGGGTACGTCCATGGGGGTGGCTTGTGCCCCAGCATATGCATGTTTGCATCGAGGTCTATGGGAACAAGAATTGGTTTTCCTGGATCTGGATTACGGGGCACATGTTGCCCTATGGATTTGCTACATTGATGATGTGCTGGCGGTGTGGAGAGGGAGTACACAGGAGCTTGATCTTTTCATCTCCAGGCTTAATGAAAATGGGCAGAGTATTAGACTTACTTATGTGTATGGGCCCGAGACAGGGCCGTGCACAGGACACTCAAAGGGGGGGTGCTTAAATTTTAAAAAGGGTAGCAATCAATTGTGAAAAATTATGTATGTCATTCTCCGCCCCCAGAAAGCAGTATTAGGCAGCCCCCCCCACCTTTCCTTGATAGCAGTGCCAGGCAGATTTTGTGTCCCCTCTCAACCCCCTATACAGGTGAAACTCAAATTTAATATTGTGCAAATATTGTTACTTCAGTCATTCAACTTGAAAGGTGAAACTAATATAATAGGAACCCTTCGCATGTGTTTTAGATGAATTAGCTGATTAGAGTCTGACACTTTGAGTCCAGATTATTGAACATTTCACAATATTCCAATGGTCTGAGATTTTGCTTTTGGGGTTTTCATAAGCTATAAGCGATAATCATCAAAATTATAACAAATAAAGGCTTGAAATATCTCATATTGCATGAGTCCATTTCATATATTAGTTTCCCCTTTAAAGTTGAATTACTGAAATAAATGGACTTTTGCACGATATTCTATTTTTTTTGAGTTTCACTTGTATACCAGTATGAGGCAGCTTTTTGCTCTATTACCCTAAATCAGCAGTGATAGGTGCCCACTATTAGAGTGCTACTTGGTGCAGAAAGTGAGTGCCATGTGAAGGCTGAGTACAGGTGTAAGTATTGGGTGTCATGTCGAGGCTGGGTGCAGGTATGGATATCATGTGGGTGCAGGTGCAAGTACTGGGTGCCATGTTGTGGCTGGGTGCAGGTACTGGATATTATGTAGGTGAAAGTACTGGGTGCCAGATGTGGGAGAAAGCTGTGTGGGCTCTGGGTAGCATGTGAGTGCTTGCTATAGGGGGGAGGAAGGGTGCTCCTGGTTGAATATAATGTGGGTGCTCGGAATGGGGGTGTCACTGTGGGTCAGGAGGGGGGGAGTTCACTTTGGATGCTGGGTAAAGTGAGATGTCCCTGTGGGTGCTTGAAATGGGAAAGGTCACTGTGGGTGCTGCTAGGAACAGTAAAGGTGCTGCTGGGGGAGGGAGAGGTCAGTGTGGATGCTGGGGGTGGGAGAGGTCAGTGTGGGTGCTGGTGGAGGAGGGCGAGGTCGCAGTGCATGTTGGGGGAAGGAGAGGTCACTGTTGGAGCTGGGAAGAGAGGGCATCAGTGTCTTACTTGCTCCCACAAAGTGCTTCTCACATGCTTGGCTATAGGTGTCCTGTCCAAGGGCTGACTCTCAACTTCAAAGTGCCCTGGTGGGAGCAGGGACAGTTTAAGTGGCATGGGGGCCCCGGGGCAAAGGTGGACTGGGGGCCCCCTACCCCCCTTCCCCAGCAAAGTCAGCCACCAGGACCCTGGAGCCAACTTCCGACAACATCATTCCGCCTCCCCAGGTGGTTTTCCCCCTGACTTCTCCACGGGGCTCCTGATGTGAAGCTGCATTGTAATAACTCCCCTGTCTGCTCCATCCCTGCTCCATCTTCAGCTCCACTGCCTGCCTCTTCTCCATTTGGCACCTAGTATGCCTAAATAACCCTCTCTGGGTCATGGAGAAGAGGCAGGGGGTGAAGTCGGAGTATGGACAGAGCAGCAAACCAGGACAGGCGAGTTATTACAATGCAGCCGCACATTGTGCAGGGAATTTGGGAGCAGTTGGGGGGACCACCTTAGGACAATCCTAAAGCTTCCGACTCACCTTTAGGCAGCATGCTCATGGCTCAGGCAGAGGCACCAGGGGCACTGTCCAGCACTCTGACTCAGGGACAGTGAGTGCACTCAGAGGGACCAAGGGCATTGTCCAGCACACTGGCTAAGGTACAGGGCACTCAGAGGGACCAGGGGCACTGCCAAGCACTCTGCCTCAGGGGCAGGGCACTCAGAGGGACCAGGGGCACTGCCAAGCACTCTGCCTCGGGGACAGGGCACTCAGAGGGACCCAGGGCACTGCCAAGCACTCTGCCTCAGAGACAGGGCACTCAGAGGGACTAGGGGCACTGCCAAGCACTCTGCCTCAGAGACAGGGCATTCAGAGGGATTAGGGGCACTGCCAAGCACTCTGTCTCGGGGACAGGGCACTTAGAGGGACCCAGGGCTGCCCAGCACTCTGGCTCAGGGACAGGGCACCCAGAGGCACTGCCAAGCACTCTGGCTCAGGAACAGGGCACCCAGAGGCACTCAGGGCACTGCCAAGCACTCTGGCTCAGGGACAGGGCACTCAGAGGGACTAGGGGCACTGCCAAGCACTCTGTCTCGGGGACAGGGCACTCAGAGGGACCCAGGGCTGCCCAGCACTCTGGCTCAGGGACAGGGCACCCAGTGCACTGCCAAGCACTCTGGCTCAGGGACAGGGCACTCAGAGGGACCCAGGGAATTGTCAAGCACTCTGTCTCGGGGTCAGGGCACTCAGAAGGACACAGGGCATTGCCCAGCAGTCTGGCTCGGGGACAGGGCATTCAGAGGGACCCAGGGCACTGCCAAGCACTCTGCCTCAGGGACAGGACACTCAGAGGAACTAGGGGCACTGCCAAGCACTCTGTCTCGGGGACAGGGCACTCAGAGGGACCCAGGGCATTGTCAAGCACTCTGGCTCAGAAACAGGGCACTCAGAGGGACACAGGGCATTGCCCAGCAGTCTGGCTCAGGGACAGGGCACTCAGAGAGACCCAGGGCACTGCTAAGTACTCTGGCTCAGGGCATGGAGAGGGACTCAGGGCGGCCCAGCACTCTGTCTCGGGGACGGGGCACTCAGAGGGACCCAGGGCATTGTCAAGCACTCTGGCTCAGAGATAGAGCACTCAGAGGGACACAGGGCATTGCCCAGCACTCTGGCTCAGGGACAGGGCACTCAGAGGGACCCAGGGCATTGCCAAGCACTCTGGCTCAGGGCATGGAGAGGGACCCAGGGCACTGCCTAGCATTCTGGCTCAGGGACAGGGCACTCAGAGGAACCCAGGGCATTGCCCAGCACTCTGGATCAGGGACAATCGCATGCAGAGGGACCAGGGGCTGCCCAGCACACTGGTTCAGGGACATGGCACGCAGAGAGGCCCAGGGCACTGCCCAGCATACTAGCCCAGGGACAGGGCACGCAGTGGTACCAGGGGCTGCCCAGCATTCTGGCTCAGGGACAGGGCACGCAGAGAGGCCCAGGGCACTGCCCAGCTCACTAGCCCAGGGACAGGGCACGCAGTGGGACCAGGGGCTGCCCAGCATTCTGGCTCAGGGACAGGGCATGCAGAGGGACCCAGGGCAATGCCTAGCACTCTGGCTCAGGGACAGGGTGGCATCAGATGCGCAGGGACAAATGATGGCTACTCTGCACAATGAAGTTTGCAGCGTGAGAAGAGGAGCTGTCACTGGATATCGGTGCTTCTATACTGATAGTGGTCTGGGGCAGGTCAGCAGCAGCACTGACAGAGAGAGGTGTCACCTTACAAATGTGCAGAAAGAAGCATGAGCAGCCTTAAGCTCCTGTCTCCACTCCTAAGCTGTGTGTGATCCAGCCTTGCGATCTCTTCTCCCATGCTGTCAGCTTGTGAAGCATTGGGGGGTGGGGCTTAATCTCCTCCCCTGCTACATCCTTTAACTACAGGTCTCTCAATAGCACCTCTCTGCTTCTGCAGCTGTGTATGTTGTTGTTTCACTCTGGAACAGGGAGTTTATTGCTGCATTCTCTCTGCTGAAACCCCTCCTGAGTGTCTGGCAGAGCAAGGAACCAGCAGCAGCAATTGGCCACTTTGCCCTAATGACAGCACGGTCCCTGGTGTGGGAGGCGGAGCTACTCGTGAGATGTGGGTGGGACTTACCGCGTGGCGGAGGGGGCCTTTTTTTTTCAAATAAAGAAAGGGGGTGCTTGGGCACCCAGAGCACCCCCCTCTGCACGTGCCTGGCCCGAGATATCATTTTTGGACCTGCTGCTTAGAATCGATGGGAATAAAGTGGTTTCCACCTCTTTTTGTAAGCCTACTGCAGGCAATACACTTCTCCACACCGCCAGCCATCATCCACCAGCTCTAAAGCGGGGTATCCCATTTGATCAATTCATTTACGGAGGAATTGCTCAATAGACAATGATTTCAGGAAAGGAATCCAGGAATATGTATCGGCGTTTCCACGAGCGTGGCTATCCCCATTCGGTTTTGCGCCATGCTTTGAAGCGGGCATGGAACCTCGACCATGCTGACCTTCTGGACAAACGTGGGTGGAGGTCCAGGGTGGAGGGAGAGGGACATATGCGGCTCGTGACTAGTTGTGGAGCCCATTGGGAGGATCTGCAAGCATTATTAACTACCTTTTGGCCAATCTTAATGGCATCCAAAGAGATTGCAGATATTGTGGGTCCTCGCCCTCTATTGACAGCAAGAAGAGCTTCAAATCTTAACGACAGGTTGGTTCACAGTGAACTTCTGCCTGTGAACAATACTTGGCTTTAGAGAAGGGTACCTAATGGAACATTTAAGTGTGGTAAATGTAAGTTTTATCCCTTTATTGAACACTGCAAAAAAATATTGGGGATAGCTGGAGAGAAATTAAGTACAAGGTGGTTCGCCTGGCAGACGCCGCTCATGGAGAGATGTATGTATGCTTTGAGGGGCTTCTGGGGTCTCTTTTAAAATCAGAGGTTAAAAACGCATTTTGAGGGGCCAGTTCATGGAAATGTTTTCACTCTTGCCATTAGAAAAGTTTAATTTGGATAAGGGCAAGCCAGATGAGAAGAATTGGTTGCAAACATTCATTCACAATTCTGGCAAGTGTTACTGGTGAAGAGCAGCCAGAATGCTGTTTGGCTCTTTTTGGTTATATGGATTCCATTGGCGAGGTGTATTGGGCATATGGTGGGAATGCGTGGCTACGGTACAAGGAGTTATTTAGGCAGAGGAAGTGGTCAGGCCCGCAGTGCGGTGGGACCACAAGGATATTAATTTGTGGATGCGTCTAATGATCCCGACTAGAGAGCCACAGTCCTTTCCTGGACTGGCCAGCGGTACAGCCTCAGCCGGACAGCGTGCCGACAGGGGAAAGGGCCTATGTTGGCAGTTCAATGAGGGTTCATTCATGGCGCTTCGTTCATTCCTGCCGCTTCAAGCATGAGAACTCCAACTGCGGGGGCTCACATGCAGCATCACGATGCTTCAAGCAAAGTAAAGGTAAGTCCGCAGAGTCTGCTAATAAGAGGGATGACGTCGGTGAAAGTGCATGAGATGGGAGCCGTTCCTAAGTAGGTATCCGAAGTCAGATGTGGCAGAGTTTCTGCGGAAGGGTTTTGAAGTTGGTTTTGTTGTCCCTAGTTGTTGTCAGTCTCCATCCATGGTTCCTTTTAGGAATTTGAAATCTGCCAACGAGTTCCCTGAGATGGTGTCCAAGAAATTAAAAAAAAGAGGTGGCAGCTGGCTGCCTCACTGGTCCGTTTGTAGATCGCCCGTTGTACAACTTGGTGGTGTCACCACTGGGGATGGTGCCTAAGAAGGAACCAGGGTCCTTTCGGATGATCCAGCACCAGGGTTCTTTGGTTAATGATGGTCTTTCAGATGCAGAAGCGTCTGTGGTCTATACATCATTTGATGTGGCTCTGGGGTGAGTTAGCAAAGACTGATATTAGGTACTTGGTTAGCAAAGACTGATATTGAATTGGCTTTTAGGTTGTTACCTGTTCATCCGAAGAGTTTCCATTTGCTGGGGTGTTTCTGGAATGGTGAGTATTTTGTAGACAAGTGTCTTCCGATGGGATGCTCTATTTTATGTGCATACTTTAAAAAGTTTAGTGGTTTCCTTGAATTGGTAGTGAAAGACATGTCAGATGTACCATCAATCATCCATTATCTCGATGATTCCTGTTTATGGGTCCGGCGGGTTCGCCCAACTGTGCTTATGCTCTCGCCAGCATGAGGCATGTGTGCGAGCATTTCGGAATTCCGCTAGCAGAGGATAAGACGGAGGGCCCAACAATGTCGCTAAAATTTCTAAGGATCACTATTGACACAATGGCTATGGAATGTCAGTTGCCGCAGGTCAAGGTGGTCAATCTTAAAGACAGGATTGCGGCTGCAATCTAGTGCAGAAAACTTACGCTAAGTGAGGTACAATCCTTGTTGGGTAAGTTGAATTTTGCCTGCAGAGTTATGCCCATGGGGCGTATATTCTGCAGGCGTTTGTCCATGGCGACAGCAGGCAAAATGGTCCCGCATCACCGCATTTGGCTGAATGCGGATCTGAGAGCTGACCTCCAGGTGTGGTCTGTCTTTCTGAGTGGATTCAATGGGAGATCTCTATGGTTTCAAAACATGGTGAGTAACTTTGACCAGGATCTGTTTACAGACGCCTCGGGTTCACATGGGTTTGAAGCTTTCTTTGCAGGTGAGTGGTGCGCTGCCCCCTGGGATGAGTCATGGGTGGAGGCGGGTTTTACATCCAACCTTGTTTTGCTGGAGTTGTTACCTATTGTGTTAGTGATACAGTTATGGGGTCAGCAGTTGGCTAACAGGCGAATCAGGATCAATTGCGATAGCACGGCGGTGGTGCAATTAATAACTTCTCAGCATCATCTCTTCCTTTTATTTGTCTGATGTGGCAATTGGTGTTAGATTGCTTGTGTTTGAATATGTACATTTTTGCAGTGCATTTGCCTGGGTTTAAACATGTTATTGCTGATGCGCTCTCTCGATTCTAGTGGGACCAGGGCCGGATTTGTACTTTCCAGTGCCCTAGGCCTGCTGTGACAAAGTACCCTGCCCCCCCCCGCAAAAAAAAAAATATTTTGTCCAACACTCTGACTAGTAATCACTGGTTTGAATGGGCTCATTTCAGTTGTGCTGCTCTGCCCCCCATTCAACAAATAATTCCTGTAATTTGCGCTCCTGCCCGAATGTGCACAGCAGCCGATAGTGTTCTGGGCATGCATACTTGAGAAATGACGCTGATGTATGACTGGTACTTGTCAAGAATGCATAACACTGTACCGGCCATGGGCAGGAGCGAGAAATTACAGGGAGCGCGAGTGGCCAGAGCATGCGCTGCTTCTTTGTCCTCTGTGCGACTGGCTGCAGTCGGAGCCACAAACAGGTGGCAGGGCAGTGCAATGGAGAGAATCCCATCCAAACCAGAGAACAGGTAAGTAGCAAACATCCTGTCAGGACCCACTTTGGATGTTCTGTTGTAATTACAGTGGACCTGAACTCAGAACTTCCTCTCTGCTCTAAAAGATACGCAACAACATAACCTTTAAAGAAAAACATTTCTTTGTTACAGCTGATACAAATCCTGCAATAAATCTGCAGTGTGTCTACTTCCTGCTTTTATGGAAGCAGACATATTTTTAACATCCTGTGCTTTCAAATGAGCTTAGATGTTGTGGCAGTCAGGTGACACATTGTAGAGATAAATTACAACTTGTGATTAGACACAGAGAAGGGGTAATTAGACAGGCTCTCTAAATACATACATGGTACAGTCTCTGTTTTCCTTCTGTCCTGTGCAAGAGTTCAGCTCCACTTTAAAGCATCTGAATGACATTTATTTATATTTGCTGAAAAATCTATGCATCTCTTTTGAATGTTGAATGTACATATGGTGGTGTGCTCTAACATATAGACAGTATACAGGAACAAAGTCTGAAGAAGGCTTATTAGCAGAAAGCTTTCTCTTTTTCTTTTAAGCAATTAAATGGTATCATCCTGATTCAAAACGTTCTGCTTTCGCTGATGGTTCAGATGGTACAATGCTCTGCTGCTACAGGAAAGCAGAAGTATGCCAAACCATACACACTACCATAGAGGTAGTAACAGTTCAGGTGTCCTTTAAAGTCACAGTTTAGCAATGAAAGGGAAGCAAGCAGTTCTCATAGATGGTAGGAGATGAAGAACAGAAATGAGCCAGGAAAGAGTTAACTGAATCAGACAAAGGATCACTGCTAGCTAGGAAAAAAAGAGAGAGAGTCATAAATTAGGATTAGTTAAAGTAATTTACAACTGCTGGGTCAGTGTCAAAGTTGTAAAAGAGAAAGTAAAGAAACTAGCAGAGCTCACTGATGTCTGTGAATGCCTGCATTAAAACTCAGCGTAACTTAGTTCTATCTGCTTTGTAATGTATACTTGCCATTTATCACATCATCTGTATGTCTATCATACAGAGGAATGGTGACAGGTATGATTGATCCTGATTGTTATAACACATCAGGAAATGTGAGAGAGAGACGCAGGGATTGGGGAATTCTGGAATTCAGCAGAGCAGGGCGCTGCGCAGAGCTGCGCTGCGGGACCAGAAGAGATGATTTACTTTGACATATGACCTCTTCTCTCTCCAAGTCATGCCGCCCTTCTTATCTTATCTGATTTTATCGCCCTAGGCCGTGGCCTTTCTGGCCTTTCCAGAAATCCGGCCCTGAGTGGGACAGGTTCCAGGCGGCGGCTCCGGCGGTGGACAAGTGTGGGGCGCCCTGCCCAGCATTGGTGTGGAAGATTCCATTTGGGCTGTCTCCGACCTGATCAGCAGATCCTTGTTGGAATCATCAAAGGCGGCATACACAGTGGTATGGAACACGTGGGACGCTTTGATGACTCAGGTGGGAGGCTGTCGTTACGATGACAATAGACTTTGCTTTTGTATTTTGTGGGGAAGAGTTTTTCAGAGGGTGTTTCGATATCAGCCATGTACAAGAGGGTAGCGGCACTGGCCTTTTGGTTTAATTTAAGAGGATTACCGGATGTCACAAAAGATTTTAGGATTTGGCAGGATTTGAATGGCTTCAAGGCAGGTTCGGTGCGCAGAGATTCAAGACGTCCAGTGACATGCGAGTTGCTGGGGAAGCTTGTCCAGTCGCTCACGGGGTTATGTTCTTCTGTTTATGAGGTCAACCTTTTTTAAGATGGGGTTCGTGTTGTCCTTTTTTGGCGCTTTTAGGGTAGGTGAGTTGGTCAGTCGCAGTAAAGCTAGAGTGGGAGGCATTCTTTTGGAGGACGTCACGTTGCACAGTGACTCGGTGGTCATTTACTTAAGATGTTCCAAAACCGACCAAGGGGAAAAAGGCAGGGCCGTTACTTTTCCGGATTGGCGGCCCCCTTTGCCTATGTGACACCATGGACGGGTTATGCCTGAACTGCACAGGTTTTCCAGGCTGGATAGAGCCCCTAATATATAGGTGCTACATGTTGGGGGGGAAACGATCTGGCTTCTAGGTCTACCTGGGCCATCATTAAAGATATAAAATTTTACTTCCTGAGAATCAGATTGTTTTTCCCAGATACGATTGTGGTGTGGTCCGATGTTGTGGCTCGGTCTTCATTGAGATTGGCCAGATCTGTTCAGAAAATGAACAAGACCAGAGTGAAGCTTAACAAGGAGGTGTCCAGGTTTGTTATCAAGAATGGGAGTTTTGCTATTAGACACAAGTAATTAGAGGAAGATACCCAATTATTCTTGAGGAGGGATGGAGTGCATCTTAAAGAGACTCTGTAACAAAATTCTGAGCCTTATTTCTTCTATCCTATAAGTTCCTATGCCTGTTCTAACGTGGTCTGTCTTACTGCAACCTTTTCTAGTTGCACTATCTCTGTAATAAATCTTTTCTTCTTTCCTCTGTCGGCTCTGTCGGCTGAGGCTGGAATGTGTGGAATGTGCAGCACTGCTTGTCATTGGCAGAAGCTTTACACACCCTCTTCAAGCTCTGCATGAGTCACACAGAAAGCTGTTCTCAGCCTATGCTCCTCTGGTTAGAAGCCAGTCTTTTGTTTGTAAACACTGCCTAAAACTGTTAATTACAAGCCAGGATTGCAGCAGGGAGTGGCAGAAACAGCACAGAGGGGCCCAGGAGAACATAATGAAGAGAATGGTATGCTTTTTATTGTAAGAATTTTAGAGTACAGATTCTCTTTAATGCAATTGGTACAGACTTTAGGCATTGAGGATGGGATTCGGAGAGCTTTGAGTTTAGGGGCCTCGCAGGCATGAGGTGTCATGCCGGCTCGTGTTGGAGGGGAAGGGGCTCCAGAGGTTGGTAGTATTTGTGGGAGGATGTGCCGCAGGACAAATTCCAGCAAGTTATGGATCATCGGGAAGTGACGATTATGTGGACATGCAGTTGTCCCAGAGCCAATGAATGCGGCTGGGGGCCATTTACAAGGCTGCATGGTATACGGTCTTTGATGTTCATGCGGTAACTCTGAACCCCTTACCTCAGCTCTTTAAAAGTTCTGTATGTGTTGAACGATTACTGTGCTTTAACAAGATGTGTTTGGTAGCATTTTAGCATTTTAACCCATCTATCAGTCTTGCATTATAGACCCTCAGCATTTGATACAGTTGACCATTCCCTCCTCCTTCAATTCCTACAGTCCTTAGGGATTTGTGAAAGCACCCTTGCCTGGATCTCCTTATACCTCTCTAATCGCCACTTCACCACCTCTTTTAATGGGTCCTCCTCAACTCCCACACCCCTCCCGTTTGGAGTCCCCCAGGGCTCTGTTCTGGGCCCCCTACTGTTCTCAATTTACATCTCATCTATAAGTAAAGTCATCTCCTCCCTGGGCTTCAAATACCACCTATATGCCGATGATACCCAAATCTATCTCCACACCCCCGATCTCTCCCCCTCCACTATGGACAAGGTCTCCTCCTGCCTATCAACCATCTCCTCCTGGATGTCAGCTAGGTTCCTGAAGCTTAACCTGGATAAAACTGAGCTCATAATTTTCACGCCCCGCTCTGCACCACCCCTCCCAGATATTCACATCACTATCAACAGCACTACCATTCGCCCTACCTCCCAGGACTGCTGCCTGGGCGTCACCCTAGACTCTGCCCTCTCCTTCAGCCCACACATCCAAAATGTTACCAGAACCTGCAACTTCCACCTTCGCAACACCTCCAAAATCCACCCCTTTCTGACCCCGGACACTACCAAGCTTCTCATCCATGCCCTCATCATCTCCTGCCTTGACTACTGCAATGCCATACTATCTGGCCTCCCCTTAAAATGCATTGCACCCCTTCAATCAGTCATGAATGCAGAAGCTAGACTCATCCATCTTTCCCACTGCTCTGCTTCCATTTCCCCCCTCTGCAAAGCCCTACACTGGCTCCCTATCTGCTTCAGGATCATTTTTAAGGTTCTGTGCCTTACCTACAAATCTGTGCACAAGACCTGCCCAACCTACATTTCTTAGCTCGTCAACAGATATATACCTGCCCACCCCCTCCGGTCCTCCAATGATCTCCGCCTGACCTCCCCACCCATTTCTCATTCCCATGCACACTTACAAGACTTCTCAAGAGCTGCCCCCACCCTATGGAACTCCCTTCCATTCCCCCTCAGACTCGCTCCTTCCTAACAATTAAGCAGTGATGCTCATCCGGATTTTGGGTATCCGAACTACCCGGATTACCCAAACTTTTTCCGCTATCCGACCTAGGATTCGGATTTCGGATATCTGCGGAAATCCAAAATCAGTATCCGGGTGAATTCGGATTTGCATGCAGAATCCGAAATGGAATCCGGTTCGGATATCCAAATCCGAATACTGTAACCATGGAGATGACACAACCAATCACAGCAGGGAACCCTGGCCAGCCCCTCCTGTATATAAGGAGGGGGGCCATGATGAGAAATATCATCCTTGCTTGTGACTGCTCACTGAGAGACATCTTCAGTGGTGTGTTGGCTAAGCAAGTGCTGTATACAATGATAAATCTAACGTTTTGAGTGCTAAACACCTTCACAACACTATTGTTCTATTGTTTGTTAGTTAGCTAGCAGGGGTGCTCGGAATTCACTTTTTAAAACCTGAATTGAATCAGATTTGGATACCTAGATATCCAAATCCAACGCGGATATCCGAATCCGAACTTTCCGGATATCCAAACGCATTATCCGCGGTTATCCGACTAATTCGGATATTCGCATAGTAAACCGGAAGTGGCCTTTAAATTGCTTTTAAAACGTCTTTTAGAGTAAATGATGCATGTAGCATCATGTTTTTTTTAAAGAGAAACACTAATCGATTATGTGGGGAGTTAAAATACAAAAAAAAAAAAAAAAAAAAAGAAAGAAATAAAAAATGGCTGTCAGTTAACATCAGGACTAGGTTTCAGACAGCGGTCGTGCAGCCCACATTGGGCTTGATTCACTAACCGGCGCTAAGTGTTAGCACCGGAGTAAAAAAGAGTTTTCCGGCGCTAAGCCGGTTAGTGTGCCTTATCTGAGGTTAATGTGACTTATCTGAGTTAGTGTGCCTTATCTGAGGTTAGTGTGCCTTATCTGAGTTAGTGTGCCTTTTTCTGAACTTAGTGCCCTTTAAGTAGCTTTGTGCACAGTAAAAGATGCACAAAGCTATATCTTTTAGTGTGCACAAAGCTACCTAAGGGGCGCTAACCTCAGATAAGGCACACTAACTCAGATAAGGCACAGTAACCTCAGATAAGGCACACTAACTCAGATAAGGCACACTAACCTCAGATAAGGTTAGCGCTGTAGTTTGCGCCCACTAAGTGATAAGGCACACTAACCGGCTTAGTGTCGGTTAGTGAATCAAGCCCATTATATCCAAAGTCCAACAGCACAACTGGGACATCACAGTTTTCAGCCCAGACACCTCCTAAAAAATACACGGCAATTGTGTTTTGGGTTAAATATAGGCAGTATCAGCAGCAGTGGCCTGTGGCACCATGACGGTGGGAGCAGCACAGGCAGCAGGAGCAGGGCAATGCAGCAGCAGCAGGTGTAATGTGTGCCAGGAGCATGCCAGAGATTGTACCGTGGTACGTAGCGTTGGTACCACGGCTGTAAAAAATTGTGAACCAGGTGGCTTAGTTAGTAATAATTAACAATCAGGAGGAGCCAGGAGGTTGTGGTGGTAGTAAAGGGTGGTAAGGCAGGCATAGTGATTCCCAGCCACTCCATGTCCCCCTCTTGCCAACAACAGGGAAAGACTCGCCCAACAGGGTCTGGTGGCATTTTTTCCTTGCACGGGAAGCGAAGGAGGGAGCAGAGGAGGCCACTGAGGACTGGCAGCCTGAACAGGCCTCAGTGTCGGCAGGAGTGGCGGAGGGGGTTCTGGTGCTGCTCCGAGTCTGACCACTGCCAGCGCCAGCTTACTTCAGCCTCTTGAACTCCTCATGCTCAACAAAATGTTTTTTTGGACAGTTGTGTGATGAAGCTGGAGGTGCCATACTTGGAGGGGTCACAACCTCAGCTTTAGTTTGCAACATTGCATATGGCAAACTTTCTGTCCAATGAGGGCAGAGTGAAAAAATGCCAGATTGGGGAGGTGAAGATTCCCCTGTGGCCTGAATGGGATGCTGCTGCTTTTCTCCCTGTGGCGGTTGGGGGTTGAGTGGTGCGGCTGGTGGTAGTGGCAGAAGATGAAGCAGCAGGCTGTGGGTCCCACATTCCACGCACACTGCTGCTCCTGCCACTGTCTGCAATGCTGATCCTCCGTGCCAAACCCACCGACACATCTCCTCCTCAGAGTCAGAGCTGACATCCCCATCCTGTGGATAGTAGTCACGGTCCTTCATCTCATCATCAACATTATACTCCCCATCCTCAAACAACTGCTTCTGGGATGGTGACCCCCCCAAACTCCTCTTCTGCTGCCACATGCAAGGACCCCCCCCCCCCCAACAACCACCGTCTGCATCTGTGACTCCTCCACATAGCCCAATGCGCCCAGAATATCCTCCTCAAACTCCTTGCGGCTTACAGTCCTGAGTTCGATCGCAGTGCCTGGAATGAAAAGCTCGCTCACTGAGGGTAGGCTGCCCACTGGGGTCGACACTGACATGGCAGACCTTCTGAGGATGGCGGCAATGTTGCTCTCTCTCCTCTTGGCCTTGCTGCCCCTCCCCCGCCAGTGCCAGCAGACATAGTACAACTTATACGTGATGATGTCACCAGATGATATGGGGTACTTGTACTTTATTAAAATCGGGGTTGGACCGAAGCAAATCAGTCACACTGACAGCTCAGCACAACAGCACTGCAGTAATCTGTAGTAAGCTAACACAGTACTACTCTAAGCATAACTAACAGTACTAACTACACAATAACACAGTAATCCTATTCCCTAACCTATACTGTACTAGCTAAGGCTAGGCTAATGGCTAATAGCAGGTTAGCAGCAGGCCTGCCCTGTGTGTGTACAGCACACACAGACACAGGACCTGCTGCAGCACCTTTTCTGACTGTCACTGACTGAACTCACACAATGACACAAGCTAGCTAACTAACAAACAATAGAACGATAGTGTAGTGAAGGTGTTTAGCACTCAAAACATTAGGTTTATCACTGTATACAGCACTTGCTTAGCCCACACAGCACACTGGAGATGTCTCTCACTGAGCAGTCACAAGCAAGGACAATTTCTCATCATGGCCCCCCTCCTTAAATACAGGAGGGGCTGGCCAGGGTTTCCTGCTGTGATTGGTTGCTAGGGCTTAGGCTGGGACTCCTGGGAGGTTCAAAGACATTATGGAGTCATCTCCATGGTTACAGTATTCGGATTCGAATATCCGAACTGGATATCCGAATTCCGTTTCGGATTTCGCATGCTATCCTCATGCGATGCGGATTCGGAGTCGGATTTGCCTAGATATCCGAAATCTGAATCCGAGGTTGGATAGCTGAAAAAGTTTGGATTATCTGGGTAGTTCGGATATCAGAATATTGGATGAGCACCACTGTTAGCTAGCTTGTGTGCGATTTCAGTCAGTGACAGTCAGAAAGGGTGCTGCAGCAGCTGCTAGTTAGGTCCTGTGTCTGCGTGTGCTGTGCACAGACCAGGCCTGCTGCTGGCCAGCTATTAGCCCTAGCTACAGTATAGGTTAGGGAATAGGATTACTGTGTATTGTATAGTTAGTACTGCTAGTTAGTGCTTAGAGTAGTACTGTGTTAGCTTACTACAGATTACTTCAGTGCTGCTGTGCTGAGCTGTCAGTGTGACAGATTATAGACAGTGTGCACTTGTGTCTTCTACTCTGCTGTCTGTCACTCCGTGCTGATTTGCTTTAAAGTCCAACTCCGATTTTAATAAAGTACAAGTACCCCACATCATCTGGTGACATCATCACGTATACGTTGTACTATGTCTGCTGGCACTGGCAGCCGGGGGAGGGGCAGCAAGGCCAAGAGGAGAGGGAGCAACATTGCTGCCACCCTTTAGAAGGACTGCCGTGTAAGTGTCCATTCCGCCGCTAGCCATTGGCCATCCAGCTGCTAGGGGGAGTCACACTGCAGAGGCGCAGCAGCGTGCAGCGGCTATTTTCCGTCTGATGGTGGATGAGCAGGCCACCACCAGCTCTAAAACAGAGACCTTCACCCCCACCAGCACTCCTGTTCGCAGGAGCAGCAGCAGCCGCCCAGCAGTTCCTGGGGACTCGGTCATCACGTCGACCCCAACGGGCAGCCTACCCTCAGTGAGCGAGCTTTTCACTCCAGGCACCACGATTGAAATCAGGGCTGTTACCCGCAGCGAGTTTGAGGAGGATATTCCAGGCGCATTGGGCTATGTGGAGGAGTCACAGATGCAGACGGTGGTTGTTGGGGAGGGGGGTCCTTGCATGTGGCAGCAGAAGAGGAGTTTGGGGGGTCATCATCCCACCAGCAGTTGTTTGAGGAGGGGGAGTATGATGTTGATGATGAGATGAAGGACCGTGACTACCATCCACAGGAGGGGGATGCCAGCTCTGACTCTGAGGAGGAGGATGCGTCGGTGGGTTTGGAATGGAGGATCAGCATTGCAGACAGTGGTAGGAGCAGCAGTAACCGTGGAATGCGGGACCCAGAGCCTACTGCTTCATCTTCTGCTGCTTCCATCAGCCGCACCACTCAACCCCCAACCGCCACAGGGAGAAAAGCAGCAGCATCACATTCAGGCCGCAGGGGAATCTTCACCTCCCCAATCTGGTGTTTTTTTCACTCTGCCTTCATTGGACAGCAAGTTTGCCATATGCAATGTGTGCAAACTAAAGCTGAGCAGAGGTTGTGACCCCTCCAAGTATGGCACCTCCAGCTTCATCACTCATCTGTCCAAAAAACATTTTGTTGAGCATGAGGAGTTCAAGAGGCTGAAGCAAGCTGGCACTGGCAGTGCTCAGATTTGGAGCAGCACCAGAACCCCCTCTGCCACTCCTGACAACACTGAGGCCTGTTCAGGCAGCCAGTCCTCAGTGGCCTCCTCTGCTCCCTCCACTGCTTCCCGTGCAAGGAAAAAACGCCGCCAGACCCTGTTGGGCAAGTCTTTCCCTGTTGTTGGCAAGAGGGGGACATGAAGTGGCTGGGAATCACTATGCCTGCCTTACCACCCTTTACTACCACCACAACCTCCTGGCTCCTCCTGATTGTTAACTATTACTAACTAAGCTGCCTGGTTCACAATTTTTTACAGCCATGGTACCAACGCTACGTACCACGGTACAATCTCCGGCATGCTCCTGGCACACGTTACACCTGCTGCTGCTGCATTGCCCTGCTCCTGCTGCCTGTGCTGCTCCTACCGCCAGGGTGCCACAGGCCACTGCTGCTGATACCATCTATATTTAACCCAAAACACAATTGCTGTGTAATTTTTTTGAGGTGTCTGGCCTGAAAACTGGGATGTCCCAGTTGTGCGGTTGGACTTTGGACACAATGTGGGCTGCACGACTGCTGTCTGGAACCTAGTCCTGATGTTAATTGACAGACATTATTATTATTATTATTATTATTTTTTTTTTTTTTGTATTTTAACTCCCACATAATCAATTAGTATTTCTCTTTAAAAAAACATGATGCTACATGCATCATTTACTCTAAAAAAACGTTTTGGAAGCAATTTAAAGGCCACTTTCGGTTTACTATTCGGATATCCGAATTATTCAGATATCCGTCGGATAATGCGTTCGGATATCCGCATCTATTCGGGTACCGGAAAGTTTGGATTCGGATATTCGATTCGGATCCGGATATCTGGGTATCCGGTTCTGAATAAATTCAGATTTTAAAAAGGGGTATCCGAGCATCCCTGCAATTAAGTATTTTCCACAGCACCAATATCTAATATCTTCATGGCAATATGATCTGCTTTCATGCCAGATTTTAATGTATAAAATCATGTTATGTCCCATTTTTGTATAGTATATTGGATTAATGAGTGTCTGAATTATGTATTAATAAAGGTCCTTTTGTACATTAAAGTGGCTGGTGACCTATATATACTGGAAAGAGGTTTTGGTACATGTGCTCTATGCAAGGTTTAGCCCCACCCATTATCTCGCCTTTGGGTAAGATGACAAGGATGTCAGACACTATTGCATTTTAAGGTCGCACCCCATGCGACCTTATAGGAGTATCGGGTGCGCCGTTTTTATCGCACCACAATGGGACGTTTCGCGCACACCGCACTGTGCGCACGCAAAGTTTTGTGCGCGGGACTTTGCGCGCAAACTGGTTTTCAAAAATGGTGCTAACCTAGTTAGCACCCTACTTTACAAGCCCAAAGCCCTAACTAGGTTAGCACCGCTTTGTGAATCAAGCCCTTAAAGTGACGTGCAGGGACCTTTACATTATAAGATGTTCAAGGCCCAAAATCAAGTGTCTTAGCATGCATGACCGCTAAGTGCACCGTAGCAAAGAGCACCTGTCTTAGAAGTGGCGGCAGCTAGAGCAGTGGTGGCTAACCTTGGCACTCCAGCTGTGGTGGAACTACAAGTCCCATGAGGCATTGTAATACTCTGACAGCTCTAAGCATAACTCGGGGAGGCAGAGGCATCATGGGATTTGTAGTTTTGTCACAGCTGGAGTGCCAAGGTTAGCCATCACTGAGCTAGAACCTCCTGATACATTTAAAGCGACAGCACGTGCAGAGTCCTTTGCATTATCAGATATTGCAAGGCCCAAAATCAAGTGTGTCAGCATGCATGACCACTAAGTGCACCTTAGCAAAGAGCACCTGTCTTAGAAGTGGTGGCAGGTAGAGCCTCCTGATACATTTAAAGCGACAGCACTTGCAGGGACCTTTGCATTATCAGATATTGCAAGGCCCAAAACCAAGTGTCACAACATGCATGACATTAAGTGCACCTTAAAAAAGAGCACCTGTCTTAGAAGTGGCTGCAGGTAGAGCCTCCTGATGCAGTTAAAGCAACAGCACATGCAGGGGCCTTTGCATTATCAGTAATTGCAATCAGTAATTGCAATCAATGAGTGACTTTCCTGAGTTTAATCATTTCCTAAATGTGCATAATTACTATTAGAAACAAAATTATGTCCATTTTCGTAATTAAAATAACTTTGCTTCTATAGAAAACACAAAATGACGAAATTTCGTGTTAAACGTGAAATTACGAAATTGAAATTTCACCTATGGAATTTTGAATTATGATTTATATGGCAATTTGTGTTGTACTGACAACATTCGCATCCGTAATTAAGGAAACGCAAAATTATGAAAATTTTGGCTCAACACTACTCAGGCCCTGTAGATAAATCTTCCTGTGTTCTCTGGAATGTTACTTTGTATCACCGGTGCTGACATTGGGGTATTTACATTAGATAAGCGGTCATTTCAATAACAAACAAAAAACAATTCTAAAGAAACCCTATTTCATAATAACAGCCACGTTCACTGAGAGCAAATGGTGTTTTATGACTGAGTGGTGGTAGGGGGGTCAGTGCAATGGAGGTGACAGTTCATCCTATGTAAGTATAAACACGAGGCAGACCTGCAGTCACACAATCATTGCGGAGGAAGATTCCTGACTGTAGAGAGTAATTCCTCCTCAGGTATGTTATTAATATAATAACCACCCCTCTGGCTATAGAGCGCCATCCTGTCTGGAGTTGGAGGCACATACCACTGAACCTTCAGCTGTAAATTAATATTGCTAAGAAAATATGACCATGATTGTTTTCCTATATATTTTTTTTTTTTTGCAACAAGGAGATGCTATCTTGGAGGAAGCAGAGGGAGGTAAGTGTAGTGTCATTGCCTGCAATGCACAGCCTGATGTGTCTCTCCTCTCCGGTCCAGCTTTGCACACGCACATCGGGGGGTATACTTCAATCTGCAGTAGCAATAAAAAGTATGTGAACCTTTTGGAATTAGATGGGTTTCTGCACAAATAGGTCATCAAATGTGATCTGATCTTCATCTAAGCCTCAACAATAGACAATCACAGTCTGCTTAACTGCCTGCGGACCGCCGCAGTATAAATCTACGGCGGGCAGGGGGCGCTGCGGTTCTGACCGGACATAAACTCTACGTCCTATTGACTGCGCGCCCCCGCCCGTCCCCGCCGCTGTCGGCTGCTCGATCTCCGCCGCAATGTGCTGCCCTGACGCCTCTATGATAGCAGAGCACTGTGAGCCGGGCAGGAGCCGTTTTCATTGGCTCCTGGCCCTGTCATTCATGTAAGCCGTTCCCATTGGCTTACATGGAGTGACAGGGTCAGGAGCCAATTAAAGCGGCTCCTGACCGGCGCACAGCGCTCTGCCGTCATAGCGACGGCAGAGAGAGCAGCCTGCGGCAGGGACAGAGCGGCGTGACCATCGGGAGCGGCAAATTTTAGCGGCGATTCGTCGGGAAGCGGCGGTTTACTGGACCAGCACCCTCTGGTCCTTAAAGGGAACCAGAGAGGAACGAAAAAAAAAAAAGAAAAAGCTTTTATACATAACTGGGGCTTCTTCCAGCCCCATAAGCCTGGATCGCTCCCACGCTGCCATCCTCCGCTTCCTGGATCGGCGGTACCGGGTCCCGTCACTTCCGGCGGACGCGGCCAATTGTCCGCTTCACAGGGGCTCCCTCCATGTATGTACGCGTGAGGCTGCGCAGTAGGCAGCCTCACGCGTACATACATGGAGGGAGCCCCGTGTGATGCGGACAATTGGCCGCGTCTGCCGGCCGACTGGCCGACTGGCGGCCATGACGGGACCCGGTACCGGCGGATCCAGGCAGCAGAGGACGGCAGCGTGGGAGCGATCCGTGCGTATGGGGCTGGAGGAAGCCCCCAGGTATGTATAAAAGCTTTTTTTCGGGGCCTCTGGTTCCCTTTAAAGAGTAACTGTCAGGCTGCAAAAGCTAATTTAAACCTCTATTCTCCTGTGTTAAACAGTTTAGAAGCAAGCCAAAAAGGCAATACTGAAGTTAAAAATCTCTCTTACTTTTGATGTGTGCTGACAGCAAGGCTCTGTATTCCCAAGCTCTTAAAAGAACGAGAGGCCGCATAACATACAGCAAAGCATTCTGGGGCCCTACCCTCGGCTGCTAGTGAGAAGTTACAGGGTCAAGTTACAACAGCATGTAACTCAGTCCAGCGCACAGCACTGATAAATCTCCAGGCAGAGTACACTGCAGGAGTCCGCTATTGTTCCTAGCCACATGGCTAATTAATATTCACTGCACAGTAGTGTTATTCATTACGAGGTTTTCTGTGAGTCAAATCATCAGGAAGCAGGGAGGATATGACATCACATTTGGCTTCATAGGAGACAAACATGGAACCTGCCATGAGCTGTCAGGAGCATCATTCTCTGCAAAAATTATGTGAAGTACAAACGTGGACAGTGAAATGCATATGTAATGTAAGTACAGCCAATATTTAGCTACTGATATATGTGTTTTTTTTTCTCTGAGACCTTATACCTAACAGCTCCTCTTTAAGGGGGCAAAGGGTGCTGGTCCTGAAGTGGTTAAACTAATACCACACAAATAATTGAATGTTTCCATGTTTTTATTGAGCGCACCATGTAAAAATTCACAGTGCAGGTGGAAAAGGTATGTGAACCCTTGGATTTAATAACTAGTTGAACCTCCTTTGGCAGCAATAACTTAAAGGGAACCTTAAAGGATACCCGAAGTGACATGTGTTCCTATTTTTTCTTTCTCTGCCTGAAAGAGTTAAATATTAGGTATGTAAGTTCAGTCCTGACCTTTTTATCTCTTTTTTGCTCTCAGAAGCCATTTTCTGCTAGAAAAGTGTTTTATAATTGGATTTTCTTATCAGAGAGGGTCACACTGTAGTCACTTCCTGTCTGAGTCAGGACTGAGTCAGCCACTTACATACCTGATATTTAATTCTTTCAGGCAGAGAAAGAAAAAAAAAAAGGAACACAGCATAGTTATTTGTGTGCTAGGCACTGTACATACACGTCTATCTCATCATGCCACATGTCACTTCGGGTATCCTTTAACTGAGAGGGATATGGATGTTTCCTTTTAAACTATACCAGTTGCCTGGCAGTCCTGCTGATCTCTTTGGCTGTGGATTGGCTGAATCACACACCTGAAACAAGCATGCAGCTAATCCAATCTGACTTCAGTCAGAGCACCTGATCTGCATGCTTGTTGAGGGGCTGTGGCTAAAAGTATTAGAGACACAGGATCAACAGGAAAGTCAGGCAACTGGTATTATTTTAAAAGGAAAAATCCATATCCTTCTCAGCTTAGAAAAACAAAGGTTCCCTTTAAACCAAACGTTTCCTGTGGTTGCAGATCAGACGTGCACAACGGCCAGAAGTAATTTTTGACCATTCCTCTTTGCAGAACTGTTTCAGTTCAGCAATATTCTTGGGATGTCTGGTGTGAATCGCTTTCCTGACGTCATGCCACAGCATCTCAATCGGGTTGAGGTAAGGACTGGGCCACTCCAGAAGGCGTATTTTCTGTTTAAGCCATTCAGTTGCTGATTTACTTCTATGCTTTGGGTTGTTGTCCTGCTGCAACATCCATCTTCTGCTGAGCTTCAGCTGGTGGACTGATGGCCTTACGTTCTCCTGCAAAACGTTTTGAAAAAGTTTGTAATACATTTTTCCTTCAATAATAGCAATCTGTCCAGGCTCTGACAGAGCAAAGCAGCCCCAAACCATGATGCCCCCACCACCATACTTCACAGTTGGGATGATGTTTTTATGTTGGCGTGTTGTGCCTCGTTTTCTCCACACATAGGGGTTGATTCACTAAACTGTGCTATGACAAATATCACACCTTATCAAACATATCACACCTTATCAAAGTTAACACGCCTTATCAGAGTAGCATAGTGAGTGCTACGAACCCGCATGGGCTCAGCGCAGGTTGAGTGTCATTGCCAATTAGCAGGAATAAGTTTGTAGCACTTGCTATGCTACTCTGATATGGTGCGTTAACTTTGATAAGGTGTGATATTTGTAATAGCACGGTTTAGTGAATCAACCCCATAGTGTTGTGTGTTTCTTCCAAACAACTCAACTTTGGTTTCACCTGTCCACTAGAAATGGCCCGAACCTCTGATTTTCGGTTCGCGAACCAGGTTCACAACCTTCCGCAAAAAGTTTGGTTTGCGCGAACTTCCGCAAACCGCAATAGACTTCAATGGGGAGGTGAACTTGGAAAACTAGAAAAATTTATGCTGGCCACAAAAGTGATGGAAAAGATGTTTCAAGGGGTCTAACATCTGAGTTTTTGCATGGAAGAGTGGGATAGACGCCAAAAGTCCCGGGGAAAAATCTGGCTTTGACGCAAAGCAGCGTTTTAAGGGCAGAAATCACATTGAATGCTAAATTGCAGGCCTAAAGTGCTTTAAAACATCTTGCATGTGTATACATCAATCAGGGAGTGTAATTAGAGTACTGCTTCACACTGACACACCAAACTCACTGCGTAACGCACCGCAAACAGATGTTTGCGTAGTGACGGCCGTGCTGGACCGATGCGCACCATGACCCCAGTGCAGGCCGAGGAGGTTTTCAAGCCCATATGGTTGCCAGGCTGAGGTAGCTGAATGACAGAACAGTGACTGTCCAGTAGAGATGGCCCAAATGGTTCACCGGCGAACGGTTCCCGGCGAACTTCCGGTGTTCGCGATCACGGAGAACCGCAAACTTTTCCGGAAGTTCGGTTCGCCCCCATAGTGCACCATTAGGGTCAACTTTGACCCTCTACATCACAGGCAGCAGGCACATTGTAGCCAATCAAGCTACATTCTCTACTGGAGCCACTCCCCTCTTATAAAAGGCAGGCACCTCCGGCCATTACACTCACTCGTGTGCCTGCACTAATTAGAGAAGAAACAGCTGCTGTAGACTCTATCATGGGGAAAGATTAGTTAGGCTCTTGTAGGCTTGTTAGCTTGCTCCTTGCTGATTTCTTATTGCTAAAATAGCACCCCACAGCAGGTCTTTTGAGAGCTAATATTGTTCTTGTGATCTATATTTTTTTTTCTGTGTGTCCCACTGACACTTGTGTTGCATAGACAGCCTTGCTAATTCATACTGTGTGTGTGCCACTGCCAGCCAGGCCCAGCACATTCAGTGACTACCTGTGTGTGTGACAGGTGCACATTGTAATACCCAGTACTGCATATACCTACCTGTTGTGTTCAGTGCACCCACCTCACCACTGCATATACCTACCTGTTGTGTTCAGTGCACCCACCTACCTACGTGAGTGCACGCAGTGTGATATCCCTCTCAGGGCATACCTGTTAACTGCACCTGTGTGACTGCACATTGTATTAGTCAATTCAGTGCATACCTTTCACTTCATCCCCCCGATATGGACAAAATGGACAAAACAGGTAGAGGAAGAGGTAGAGGCAGACCCAGAGGAAGGCCACCCGGCAGGTCTGTGCAAGGTCGTGTTGATGTGATTTCATGCGGCCCTGGCCCAAAGTACAGTGCTCAGAAGAAGGCACGTGCCATCAACTCCCAAGATTGTTAGGACGTGGTTGACTATTTAACACAGAACACTTCATCTTCCGCAGCCACCAGTGTGACTACAAGCACCACATCCACTGCATTTGACACTTCACAGGAGTTATTTGGTGGTGAAATCACTGATTCACAGCCACTACTGCAACAACAAGATGAAGGCGCTAAACAAGTTACACCACCTCATATGTGTGAGTTAGGCGACACTATGGACGTAATGTGTGAGAAGGAGGATGATGAAGTACCTGCTGTTAGTGCAGTTTTGGAGGTGTCTGAGGCAAGTGAAGCTGTGCAGGATGATTATGATGATACGGATCCCACATGGGTTCCTAAGAGACAAGATGACCAAGGGGTTCAGTTCAGAGGGGGAGTCAGAGAGGAGTACGAGGAGACGAGTTCCTGAAAGAAGCAGTGGGAGCTCGTCATCAGAAACAGCTGGTGGCAGTGTCTGGCACCATGTATCGTCACCTATGTAAAGCCAGCCAACATGCCCTTCAACATCAGCTGCTGATACCACCATAGTGCCATCACCCCAGGGGGGCTTAGCGGTTTGGAAATTTTTTCATGTGTCTGCCTCAGATCCGAGCAGTGCCATCTGTTGTCTCTGCCTCCAAAAATTGAGCCGTGGAAAGGCCAATAGAGATGGCCTGAACCTCCGATTTTCAGTTCGCGAACTTCCGCAAAAAGTTCAGTTCGCAGGAACTTCCACAAACCGCAATAAACTTCAATGGGGAGGCGAACTTTGAAAACTAGAAAAAATTATGCTGGCCACAAATGTGATGGAAAAGATGTTTCAAGGGGTCTAACACCTGGAAGGATGACAGCCATGCTGGACTGGTGCGCACCATGGCCAGAGTGCTCTTCCTCACTCAGTGATGTCAGGTAATGCCTGACTGCCTGATCAACTTTCGATGGTTCTTTCTCTACCATTGTTAAAGCTTACATCTATTTTTGTAAATACTTATTCTGCTTGCTGTTCAGTACCTGCATCGAGAATCTGTTATGGAGGGCAAGTCTGCCATTGCGTGTGACCAGGGATAATGGCCGGGGAATCCTGGTTCGATTCCGGTCCGGAGTGGGAGCCTAAGAAATGGCTACCACCACACATCCAAGGAAGGCAGCAGGCATTACGTGCAGTTAATGACCGAGGTAGTGACCAAAAATAACAATACATGAGGACTTTCGAGGCCCTGCTGTATATGTGAAATGAATCAACTTTAAATCCTTTATTGAGAATCTGTTATGGAGGGCAAGTCTGATGGTGCCTTCACTGCGACTCACCAGGTTGGTCACCTCCTCAAGGAGGCGAGAATCTGTTTTGGAGGGCAAGTCTGCCATTGTGAGTGACCACGGTGGGTAATGGCCGGGTAATCCTGGTTCGATTCTGTTCCAAATTGGGAGCTACCACCCCCGCACATCCAAGGAAGGCAGCAGGCATTGCATGCACATCCCGAGGTAGTGGCCAAAATAACAATACAGGAGGACTTTCGAGGCCCTGCTGTATACGTGAAAAGAATCAACAGGTAGGTAGTATATGCAGTAATGGGTAGTACAATGTGCACCTGTCACACAGACAGGTAGTGGACAGGCACAGTGACACTAAGTGTGCTCACTTAGGTAGGTGGGTGCACTGTGAACAACAGGTAGGTAGGTAGGTATATGCAGTAATGGGTATTTTAATGTGCACCTGTCACACATGTAGTCACTGAATGTGCTGGGCCTGGCAGTGGCACACACACAGTATGAATTAGCAAGGCTGTCTATGCAAGGCAGTGGCACACACACAGTATTAATTAGCAAGGCTGTCTATGCAACACAAGTGTCAGTGGGACACGCAGAAAAAAAAAAAAGATCACAAGAACAAGATTAGCTCTCAACAGAGCTTTTGTGGGGTGCTATTTTAGCAATAAGAAATCAGCAAGGAACAAGCTAACAAGCCTACAAGAGCCTAACTAATCTTTCCCTATGAGAGAGTCTGATGCAGCTGTCCCTTCACTAATTACTGCAGGCACACGAGTGCGTGTAATGGCCGGCGGGGCCTGCCTTTTATAAGGGGGGGAGTGGCTCCAGGAGAGAGTGTAGCCTGATTGGCTACAATGTGCCTGCTGACTGTGATGTAGACGGTCAAAGTTGACCCTAATGGTGCACTATGGGGGAAAACCGAACTTCCGGAAAAGTTTGCCTTAGATAGTGGACGCAAACCACCGGAAGTTCGCCTGGAACCGTTCGCCGACGAACCGTTCAGGCCATCTCTAAAGGCCAAAGAAGGCACATGGAGGAAAGGCACAAACTGCAATGGGAAGAGCACCTGAGCAAAAGCAGCACACAAAAGAAAAGCCACCCTCCTTCTCCTCTTCCTCCTTCAGGTGCAGCATCTTCAACCGCTTTCTCCCTTGCACCTTCCCAGCCACCCTTCTCCACTCTGCCTCTGACCTTGAGCGGTTCCTGCTATTCTGCCCACAGCAGCCAGGTGTCTGTGAAGGAAATCTTTGAGCGGAAGAAGCCAATTTCTGCCAGTCACCCCCTTGACCGGCATCTGACAGCTGGCGTGGCGGAACTGTTAGCTCACCAGCTGTTACCATACAAGCTGGTGGACTCTGAGGCCTTCCGTAAATGTATGCAGTGGAAGATGCCAGGCCGGAATTATTTCTCTAAAAAGACAATACCCAAACTGTACAATGAAGTTGAGAGGCAAGTGGAGTCATCTGTGGCACACAGCCTTGGGTTAAGGGTCCACCTGACCACGGATTCCTGGTCTGCCAAGCATGGTCAGGGCCACTGCATTACTTACACAGCCCATTGGGTCAACCTGGTGACCGCTGACAAGAAGGGAGTACGTGGCTGTGCAGGGGACAAACTTGTGACACCTCCATGGCTAGCAGGAAGGCCTCCTGCCGTTTCCGCTCCTCCTGCTACATACTCTTCGCTGTCGTCATCATCCTCCTCCTCCTCCTTGGGTGGTGCCGCAATCTCCTCTCCAGCTACACAGCCCCATCTCCCCAGGGCCTATGCTGCATGCCAGGTACGATGGTGTCAAGCCATCTTAGACATGTCTTGCCTCAAAGCGGAAAGTCACACTGGAGCAGCTCTCCTGGCTGCTCTTAACAAACAGGTGGATCAGTGCCTGATCCCGCACCAGCTGGAGATCGGCAACGTGGTGTGTGACAACGGCAGCAATCTCCTTTCTGCTTAGAATTTGGGAAAGCTGACACTTGTACCCTGCATGGCACATGTGCTGAATCTAGTCATTCAAAGATTTGTGTCAAAGTACCCAGGCTTAGAGGACGTCCTGAAGCAGGCCAGGAAGTTGTGTGGGCATTCCAGGCGGTCTTACACGGCCATGGCACGCTTTGCGGACATTCAGCGGAGAAACAACTTGCCGGTGAGATGCTTGATATGTATCACTGAGGGAGAGCAAGAGGAGGTGGAGAGTATGCCTGGATCCAACTTTGTGCAGATGGTGTCTTTCATGCTGTCCAGCCTGTTGAGGGACCCCCGTATAAAAAAACTCAAGGGTAATGACCTGTACTGGGTGGCCACGCTACTAGACCCTCGGTATAGGCACAAAGTGACGGACATGTTACCAACTCACCTAAAGGCAGAAAGGATGCAGCACATGCAGAACAAGCTGGCAAGTATGCTTTACAATGCGTATAAGGGTGATGTCCCAGCACAATGCAATAAAGGTACCACTGCCAGTAAGCCTCCTCCCATGTCCACACAGGCAAGGACAGGACGCTCCAGTGATCTCATGGTGAAGTCAGACATGCGGACATTCTTTAGTCCAACACCTCGCCTTAGCCCTTCCGGATCCACCCTCCACCAACGCTTGGACCGGCAAGTAGCAGACTACCTGGCCTTAAGTGTGGATGTAGACACTGTGAGCAGCAATGAACTCTTGGACTACTGGGTGCACAGGCTTGACCTGTGGCCAGAGCTGTCCCAATTTGCCATCCAACTTCTGTCTTGCCCTGCCTCAAGCGTCCTGTCAGAAAGGACCTTCAGCGCAGCTGAAGGCATTGGCACTGAGAAGAGAAGTCGCGTAAGTCACAAAAGTGTTCAGTACCTGACCTTTATCAAAATGAATGAGGCATGGATCCCGGAGGGCTACTGCCCACCCGAAGACTAAGTCAGTCCCCACACACAGCATCTCTGCCTGCACGCCGTGTGACTGCCTGCCCTAAGACTAAGTCGCTCCCCACACAGCACCTCTACCCGCAGGCCGCTTACCTTCTCTGCCAGACTGCCACCACCAACAGGGTCCAGGACTCCAGGCGGATTCCGGAATTTTTAAGGCTGCTGCTAGTAGCGGCCACTATACTTATTTTTCTGGTGTGTGTATATGCCTGCCTAATTTTTCTGGCTGCACTGCAGCTGCAACAACAAAACAAAAGGCTTGTACATGTGCCCATTCCCCTTCGTGATCATTACCTTGCCGCAGTGAAGGGGCTTGCGTATCACAATGAAGCAATGACCGCCGGCTATATGAGTGTCTCGGGGGTGGCACACCAAAGATAATAAGGTCGTTGCTTCATTGTGGACAGACCAAATTTGATTTGCTGGATAGTCACTGTTGTTCTATCATTGAGCTACCACAGCCCGGCGACCATACGGGCTTGAAAATCGCCACGGCCTGCACTTTGGCCATGGTGCGCACCAGTCCAGCACGGCTGTCACTACGCAAACAGCTGTTTGCGGTGCATTGCACAGTGAGTTTGGTGTGTCCGTGTGAAGCAGTACTCTAATTACACTCCCTGATTGATGTATACACATGCATGATGCTTTAACCTGCCTGGCGTTCTATTAAGATCGCCAGGCAGGCTGCGGGAGGGTTTTTTTTTAATTAAAAAAAAACTATTTCATGCAGCCAACTGAAAGTTGGCTGCATGAAAGCCCACTAGAGGGCGCTCCGGAGGCGATCTTCCGATCGCCTCCGGCGCCCAGAATAAACAAGGAAGGCCGCAATGAGCGGCCTTCCTTGTTTTGCTTATATCGTCGCCATAGCGACGAGCGGAGTGACGTCATCGACGTCAGCCGACGTCGTGACGTCAGCCGCCTCCGATCCAGCCCTTAGCGCTGGCCGGAACTTTTTGTTCCGGCTGCGCAGGGCTCAGGCGGCTAGGGGGGCCCTCTTTCGCCGCTGCTCGCGGCGAATCGCCGCAGAGCGGCGGCGATCAGGCAGCACACGCGGCTGGCAAAGTGCCGGCTGCGTGTGCTGCTTTTTATTTCAGCCAAATCGGCCCAGCAGGGCCTGAGCGGCAGCCTCCGGCGGTACTGGACGAGCTGTGCTCGTCCAGACCGCCCAGCAGGTTAAAGCATTTTAGGCCTGCAAGTTAGCATTCAATGTGATTTCTGCCCTTAAAACGCTGCTTTGCGTCAAATCCAGATTTTTCCCTGGGACTTTTGGCATGTATCCCACTCCGCCATGCCCCCCTCCAGGTGTTAGATCCCTTGAAACATGTTTTCCATCACTTTTGTGGCCAGCATAATTTTTTCTAGTTTTCAAAGTTCGCCTCCCCATTGAAGTCTATTGCGGTTCACGAAAGTTTGCGCGAACCAAACTTTCGCGGGAGGTTCACGAACCCGGTTCGCGAACTGAAAATCGGAGGTTCGGGCCATCTCTACATAATATTTACAATGCTGTGCACTGCTTGCACATGGCAGTTTTAATGTTGGTTTAGGAATACACCTCAAAGTCCCAGCTCTTCTGACTTCATCCTTGTGACCGATGTCTCTCGTTTTTTTTTTCAGGTAAAATCACCCAAGTCATCAGACATGAAGACAACTGCAAGAAGGATGATCTGGCTCACGTTTGGGCTCTTGTGGACTCTGGCAAGTAGTGCTGAAATTTGTAAGTGTATTTATTAATTACAGAGATGACTCTGGGCATCCACTTCGGTTACAGATTCTTCTAATTTATATATCTAAAAAGGCAGTTGTAATATGCAGGTGTTGCCACAATGCTGCAGGTGCATATTACAACTACTACGCTCATGGTGAAAGGGGGAGAAGGCACACACACACGCGGTCGGGGCATGTGCATAGCATGCTGGCTCTAAGGCCAGTGGACACACGGGCTCAGCAGGAGTAAGGGCTGGAAATTCTTTAACATGTACCTGAAATGGGCAGGAGAGGAAAAACTATACGTACCTGGGGCTTCCTCCACCTCCCTCTACTCTGATCGCTCCCTTCCTGTCCTCCAGGATCTTCGCAACTCGCCCAGAAAGTTCTCCAGTCAGGGCTAGTCGGCGCTGGGGGGGCATGGGGGAAGAAACATGTGGGGGGCTGCCCCGGGCCATTTTTAGGTGCAGAGCACGACGTGGGAGCAGCAGACAAACAGTGATGGGGAAGGGGGCCCACTCCCCCCTCCCTCACCTAGGGCTCCTCCCTTAGCACTTCCCCGCCCCCAGTAATTAGAGTAGCAGAGCAGGCAGGCAGGGGGCGCTAACTCACCTCTTCCTGGCAGTGGCGGCGCCAGGGGGGTGCTGAAGCACCCCCTAAATTTGTCCAAGCACCATATTAGCACCCCCTAAAAAAAAAGGTGCTGATTTTTTTTTTTTTTTGGGGGGGGGCTCTGTTTCTTTAAGCCCAGTCTGCCTGAGCCTGCGCTGTGGTCAGCTGTCTCCTGTCTCTCCCCCTTGCTGTGTACTGGCGGGCGGGGCGGCCGATGTCAGACGTTGTGTGCGCAGCGCACACTGACGTGACGTCACTCGGCCTGGGCTGGCCCAGGCAGTATAAAACAGCGCACACACGCGTGTGTTTGCGTGGCGTGCCGTGTGGAGAGACAAGAGCGAGCGAGCGACTGACTGGCGAGGACGGAGCGAGCGAGACGACAAGCGAGACTGGAGCTGCTGGACACCGGAGTTGTGTGAGTGAGTCACTCTCGTCTCGCAGCAGGCCAGCACAGCAGCCAGTCATTTTTCAGTCCCACTGCCAGCCAGTTCAGCGCGGGCATCGGGCAGGGTGGGGGCCGGGGTGGGGCGGTTTGGATCCCGGGGTCTGGGCTGGGGACTGGGCCCCTGCCTGCCTGCCTGGAATATACTCCAGCACTTCACCACGCCCCTTTTGATGACCATTCCTTGGTTTTTTGACCACACCCTCTTTTTTGGTCACGCCCCCAACTTTTTTTAGCCCCCGTGCAAAATTGTACAGCACCTGCATAACACCCCCCCCAAAAAATTTCTGGAGCCGCCACTGATTCCTGGCTCTATGCGATGGAGCTCTGCGTGGGTCTTCTACATCTCCCTAATGCCACTCACTGTACTTCCACTTATCATGAAGTATAATGAGCAGCATAAGTAGAGGAAGAAGACAGCATCATGCAGAGTTCCTTCACATGGAACCAGGAGGAAGAGGTGAGTTAGCGTCCCGTCCCCTGTCTGCCCGCACCACTGCACTAATTACTGGAGGGGAAGCACTAAAGATGGAGCCCTAGGTGAGGGGGGAGTGGGCCCCCCTCCCCACCACTGTGTGCCCACTGCTCCCCCCTCCAGGTTACCTATACTGGAGGCACCTATAGACCTGGCTAGCCTATACTGGGGGCACCTATAGACCTGGCTAACCTATACTGGGGCACCTATAGACCAGGCTACCTATAATGGGGGCACCCACACCTGGCTAACCTATACTAGGGCATGTAATAGATAGCGGAGATATCGCCGCAGAGACAAGCGGCATGGCGGCTATCTCCGCGTATCAGCCAGCAGCCTCTGCCGCGCGGTTACATGCTGAAATTTTGCCTGGTCCTTCTATTGCTCACAGGTTAACCACTTGCCGACCGCACACTCATAACGTGCGTCGGCAAAGTGGCAGCTGCAGGACCAGCGACGCAGTACTGCGTCGCCAGCTGCAGCCTAATTAATCAGGAAGCAGTCGCTCGTACGAGCGGCTGCTTCCTGTCAAATCACGGCGGGGGGCTCCGTGAATAGCCTGCGGGCCGCCGATGGCGGCTCGCAGGCTAGATGTAAACACAAGCGGAAATAATCCGCTTTGTTTACATTTGTACGGCGCTGCTGCGCAGCAGCGCCGTAAGGCAGATCGGCGATCCCCGGCCAATCAGCGGCCGGGGATCGCCGCCATGTGACAGGAGACAGCCTGTCACTGGCTGCACAGGACGGATAGCGTCCTGTGCAGCCGGATCTCCAGGAGGGGGCCAGGTAGGAGAGGGAGGGGGAGGATTTCGCCGCGGAGGGCGGCTTTGAGGTGCCTCCCCCCGCCACCCACAGCAGGCAGGAGAGATCAGACCCCCCCAGCACATCATCCCCATAGGGGGGAAAAAAGGGGGGCAATCTGATCTCCCTGCCTGGACCCTGATCTGTGCTGGGGGCTGCAGAGCCCACCCAGCACAGATCACTCAAACCAGCGCTGGTCCTTAAGGGGGGGTAAAGGGTGGGTCCTCAAGTGGTTAAGGGCTATGCGCTCGCGAGCCGAGCAACAGGAGCTTTATGCATCTAGGAGGGGAGTCAGCTGACGCGCAGTCAGCTGATTCCAGCCAGCGTCCGGATTGGCTGAGTGACTGGGGCGGCGCTGTGGAGCATGGTTGGGTATATATAGGACAGGCCTGTCAGTAGCTCCTCGTCTGCTGTTGCAAATGCTATCGTGTTAGTGCTCAGACCCTAGTCAGATCCCAAAGTGTGCTACAACCGGCCGGAGCCGGGGATCCACACTTAGCCAGATTATGTTGATAGCTTAAAGTACTAATTGCATTGTTTATTTGTTATGACTTTCTGCTTACTCTGACTATCCTCCTGTTTGTCGATTCTGTAACTCAGCCATCTGATTCACGTTGCCGACCCTGCTTGTTATTGACACTGAATCAGTCTTCCGTTTCTGTACTGTACCTGTCCGCTCGTTGCCTACTCTGCCTGTCTGACCTCGCTACCCGCACCAGTGGGCCTAGCCACTGGTAGAGATGTCGCGAACCTCCGATTTTCAGTTCGCGAACCGGGTTCGCGAACTTCCGCGGAAGGTTCGGTTCGCGGAAAAATTCGCGAACCGCAATAGACTTCAATGGGGAGGCGAACTTTGAAAAATAGAAAAAATTATGCTGCCCACAAAAGTGATGGAAAAGATGTTTCAAGGGGTCTAACACCTGGAGGGGGGCATGGCGGAGTGGGATACATGCCAAAAGTCCCCGGGAAAAATCTGGATGTGACGCAAAGCAGCGTTTTAAGGGCAGAAATCACATTGAATGCTAAATTGCAGGCCTAACGTGCTTTCAAACATCTTGCATGTGTATACATCAAACAGGGAGTGTAATTAGAGTACTCCTTCACACTGACACACCAAACTCACTGTGTAACGCACCGCAAACAGCTGTTTGTGTAGTGACGGCCATGCTGGACTACTGCGCAACATGGCGTGATTGCTCTTCCTCACTCAGTGATGTCAGGTAATGTGTGACTTCCTTCTCAACTTTCCATGGCATTGTTAAAAAGCTTACGTTTTGTTTTTAATTTACATTTTCTACTTGCTGTGTACTTGTTCAGTACCGCTACAATGAGAATCCTGTGGAGGCGGGCAAGTCTGCCATTGTGACCCCGGGTAATGGCCGGGGAATGAGAGGTTTGAATCCGGTGTGGAGCCTGAGCAACGGCTACCACTACACATCCAAGGAGGGCAGCGGGCAGGCATGCACGCCCGCCCGCCCCGAGGTAGTGACCAAAAATAACAATACAGGAGGCGGACTTTCGAGGCCCTGCTGTGTATTTGAAATGAATGTACTTTAAATCCTTTAACAAGAACCAGTTATGGCGGGCAAAGATGACACCACATTCCTTTCACGAGAATCATATGGAGGCGGGCAAGTCTGTCATTTGTGACCCCGGGTAATGGCCGGGGAATGAGGGATGGAATCCGGTGTGGAGCCTGAGAAACGGCTACCACTACACATCCAAGGAGGGCAGCAGGTAGGCATGCACGCCCGCCCCGAGGTAGTGACCAAAAATAACAATACAGGAGGCGGACTTTCGAGGCCCTGCTGTGTATTTGAAATGAATTAACTTTAAATCCTTTAACGGGAATCCGTTATGGAGGGCAAGTCTGCCATTGTCACCGCGGGGAATGAAGGTTGGATTGCGGCCCGAAGTGGGAGCCTGCTGAGACCCATGCTGTAGCTGCCCTGACCGTGCTTTGCAGACCAGGCATCTGTGGTCAGATGGACCCTTGAGCCAGCGGAAGACAAACCAAGTCGAAAGCATTTGCCAAGAATGTTTTACGGAGGGCAAGTTTTTTTGCCCTTTTTTTAAATTTTTTGAAAATGATAGATGGTTGTATTTTTAAATTGTTTGAAAGTTTAGATGGTTGTATTTTTAAATTGTTTACAAGTTTAGATGGTTGTATTTTTAAATTGTTTGAAAGTTTAGATGGTTGTATTTTTAAATTGTTTGAAAGTTTAGATGGTTGTATTTTTAAATTGTTTACAAGTTTAGATGGTTGCATTTTTAAATTGTTTGAAAGTTTAGATGGTTGCATTTTTAAATTGTTTAAAAGTGTATCCATTCTTCCTCCCCCCAGCCACGAACAATACCATGGGAACGTGGAGCAGCAGAAGCCCCCTGCCACGGTTGTTCTCCGCTGCATGTCTTTTGAGGGGTGCTTCTTTTCCTCAGGTGTTCTTGCCATAGCTGTTTGTGCCTTCTCTCCAGGTGCCTTCGTAAAGCACTTGTCCCTACGTGACAGTTGGCCTTTCCACGGCTCAATTTTTGCTGGCAGAGACAACAGATGGCTTTGCTCCGATCTGAGACACACACGTGAAAAAATTTCCAAACCGCTGAGCCCCCCTGGGCTGATGGCGCTACGGTGGCATCAGCAGCTGACGTTGAAGGGCACGTTGGCTGTCTGGCCATAGCTGGCGATACATGGAGCCTGACACTGCCCCCAGCTGATTCTGAGGACGAGCTCCCTCTTGTATTGCGTTCCGGAGTTGGAGCCTGATCAACGTCTACCACCACACATCCAGGCAAGGAGGGAAGCAGGCAGGCATGCACGCCCGCCCCGAGGTAGTGACCAAAAATAACAATACAGGACTCAGGAGGACCTTTTGCGGCCCTAATTGAAATGAACTAACTTTAAATCCTTTAACGGGAATCCGTTATGGAGGGCAAGTCTGCCATTGTCACCGCGGGGAATGAAGGTTGGATTGCGGCCCGAAGTGGGAGCCTGCTGAGACCCATGCTGTAGCTGCCCTGACCGTGCTTTGCAGACCAGGCATCTGTGGTCAGATGGACCCTTGAGCCAGCGGAAGACAAACCAAGTCGAAAGCATTTGCTAAGAATGTTTTACGGAGGGCAAGTTTTTTTGCCCTTTTTTTAAATTTTTTGAAAATGATAGATGGTTGTATTTTTAAATAGTTTGAAAGTTTAGATGGTTGTATTTTTAAATTGTTTGAAAGTGTATCCATTCAAGTGCAAGTTATGCACTGACTGCCAGGTATAATGTGCAGTCACAGATGCAGTGAAAGGTATGCAGTGACTGCAAACAGCCGTTTGTGTAGTGACGGCCGTGCTGGACTGGTGCGCACCGTGACGAGAGTGCAGGTGATGGTGGCTTTTCAGCCCATATGCTTGCCCGGCTGATGTAGCTGAATGACAGAACAGTGACTTTCCAGCTGATCAAATTTGGTCTGACCACAATGAAGCAACGGCCTTAATATCTTTTGTGTGCCACCCCCACCCGAGACACTCAAATAGCCGGCGGTCATTGCTTCATTGTGATGCGCAAGCCCCTTCACCGCGGCAAGGTAATGATCATGAAGGGGGATGGGCACATGTACACGCACCAGAAAAATTAGTGTAGCGGCCGCTGCTAGCAGCGGCCTTAAAAATTCAGGAATCCGCCTAGAGTCCTGGACCCTGTTAGTAGTGGCGGAGAAGGCAGTCAAGCGGCCTGCAGGCAGAGATGCTGTGTGTGGGGAGTGGACTGACTTAGTCTTCGGTCGTGCAGTAGCCCTCCATGATCCATTCCTCATTCATTTTGATAAAGGTCAGGTACTGAACACTGTCGTGACTTAGGCGACTTCTCTTCTCAGTAACTATGCCTCCAGCTGCACTGAAGGTCCTTTCTGACAGGACGCTTGCGGCAGGGCAAGAGAGAAGTTGTATGGCAAATTGGGACAGCTCTGGCCACAGGTCAAGCCTGCGCAACCAGTAGTCCAAGGGTTCATCGTCGCTTTTCGCAGAGTCTACATCCACACTCAAGGCCAGGTAGTCGGCTACCTGCCGGTCCAGGCGTTGGTGGAGGGTGGATCCGGAAGGACTATGGCGAGGAGTTGGACTAAAGAACGTCCGCATGTCCGACATCACCCTGAGATCGCTGGAGCGTGCTGTTCTTGCCTGCGTGGACTTGGGAGGAGGAGGGTTACTGCCAGTGGTACCTTGATTGCGTTGTGCAGCCACATCACCCTTAAACGCATTGTAAAGCATCATCGACAGCTTGTTCTGCAAGTGCTGCATCCTTTCCGCCTTTTGTTGAGTTGGTAAGAGGTCCGCCACTTTGTGCCTGTACCGAGGGTCTAGTAGCGTGGCCACCCAGTACAGGTCATTCGTCTTGAGTTTTTTGATACGGGGGTCCCTCAACAGGCTGGACAACATGAAAGAGGACATCTGCACAAAGCTGGATGCAGAGGTACTCTCCATCTCCTCTTGCTCTTCCTCAGTGACGGGACGCAACTCCTCTTCCTCCCCCCAGCCACGAACAATACCACGGGAACGTGGAGCAGCAGAAGCCCCTTGTGATGGCTGCCGCGGTTGTTCTCCTTCCACCGCCTCTTCCTCCTCCACAGAAACACCTTCCTCATCATCACCATCATCAGAGTCTGACTCCTCTCCTTCCCCACACGACTCCTCTTCTTCCTCCTCCTCCCCCCTCTGTGCTGCCGCCGGTGTTGTGGAAACATCGGGTTCGTGTGTAAATGGCTCCAATGAATCCTGCTGCCCTAACTCTTCTTGTTCACGCTCCTCCACAGCTGTATCCACCACTCTACGCACGGCACGCTCCAGGAAGTAGGCGTAGGGGATCAAGTCGCTGATGGTGCCCTCATCGCGACTCACCAGTTTGGTCACCTCCTCAAAGGGCTCCATGACCCTGCATGCATTTCGCATCAGTGTCCAGTTGTTGGGCCACAACATCCCCATCCTCCCAGATTGTGTCCTTGTACTGTAATGATACAGGTAGTGGGTGACGGCTTTCTCCTGGTCTAGCAGGCGAGAGAACATCAGCAGGGTGGAATTCCAGCGAGTCGGGCTATCGCAAATCAGGCGTCTCACCGGCAAGTTGTTTCTACGCTGAATCTCTGCAAAGCGTGCCATGGCCTTGTAAGAGCGCCTGAAATGCCCACACAACTTCCTGGCCTGCTTCAGGACGTCCTCTAAGCCTGGGTACTTGGACACAAATCTTTGCACGACCAGATTAAGCACATGTGCCATGCAGGGTATGTGTGTCAGCTTTCCCAAATTCAACGCAGCAATGAGATTGCTGCCGTTGTCACACACCACGTTGCCGATCTCAAGCTTGTGCGGGGTCAGCCATTGCTCCACCTGTTTGTTAAGAGCAGCCAGGAGAGCTGCTCCAGTGTGACTCTCCGCTTTCAGGCAAGACATGTCTAACACTGCATGACACCGTCGCACCTGGCATGCAGCATAGGCCCTGGGGTGCTGGGGCTGTGTAGCTGGGGAGGAGATGGCGGCACCAGCCAAGGAGGAGGAGGAGGAGGAGGATGACGACAGCGAAGCGGTGATAGCAGGTGGAGAGGAGGTGGTTGGAGGCCTACCTGCAAGCCGTGGAGGTGTGACAAGTCGGTCCTCTGCGCAGCCACGTACTCCCTGCTTGCTGCCATCGGTCACCAGGTTGACCCAATGGGCTGTGTATGTAATGTAGTGGCCCTGCCCGTGCTTGGCAGACCAGGCATCCGTGGTCAGGTGGACCCTTGACCCAACGCTGTGTGCCAGAGATGACACCACTTGCCTCTCAACTGCACGGTACAGTTTGGGTATGGCCTTTTGAGAAAAATAATTGCGGCCTGGTATCTTCCACTGCGGTGTACCAATGGCCACAAACTTACGGAAAGCCTCCGACTCCACCAGCTTGTATGGTAATAGCTGGCGAGCTAATAGTTCCGCCACGCCAGCTGTCAGACGCCGGGCAAGAGGGTGACTGGCAGACATTTGCTTCTTCCGCTCAAATACTTCCTTCACGGACAGCTGGGTACTGCTGTGGGCAGAGGAGAAGGAACCGCTCAAGGGAAGAGGCGGTGTGGAGGAGGGCTGTGAAGGTGCAAGGGAGAAAGTGGATGAAGACGATGCACCTGAAGGAGGAAGAGGAGAAGGAGTTTGGCTTGTCTTTTGAGGAGTGCTGCTTTTACTCAGGTGTTCTTGCCATAGCTGTTTGTGCCTTCTCTCCAGGTGCCTTCGTAAGGCACTTGTCCCTACGTGAGAGTTGGCCTTTCCACGGCTCAATTTTTGCTGGCAGAGACAACAGATGGCTTTGCTCCGATCTGAGACACACACGTGAAAAAATTTCCAAACCGCTGAGCCCCTTGGGGTGATGGCGCTACGGTGGCATCAGCAGCAGCTGATGTTGAAGGGCATGTGTGCTCCCTGGCCATAGCTGGCGATACATGGCACCGGACACTGCCCCCAGCTGTTTCTGAGGACGAGCTCCCTCTGCTTCTATCATGGAGTCGTCTCCTCCTACTCCTCTCTGACTCCTCCTCTGAACTGTCCCCCTGGTCATCTCCTCTACCGGGAACATATGTGGTATCCGTATAATCGTCATCATAATCCTCCTGGCCAGCTGCGCTTTCCTCAGACACCTCCTCAAGTGCACCAACTTCAGGTGGTCCACCATCATCCCCATCCACACACGTTACGTCCATACTATCGCCACCTAACTCAGACGTATGAGGTGGTGTACCTGCGCCTTCTTGTTGTTGTTGCAGTAGTGGCTGGGAATCAGTGATTTCACCACCACCACCAAATAACTCCTGCGAAGTGTCAAATGCAGCGGATGTGGTGCTTGTTGTAGCGCTGGTGGCTGCGGGAGATGAGGTGTTCTGTGTTAAATACTCAATCACCTCCTCACGATTTTGGGAAGTGATGGCACGTGCCTTCTTCTGAGCACTGTATTTTGGGGCAGGTCCGCATGAAATCACAGCAACACCACCTCGCACAGCCACAGACCTGCCGGTGCCTGGTGGCCTTCCTCTGGGTCTGCCTCTACCTCTTCCTCTACCTGGTTTGTCCATTTTGTCCATCTCGGGGGTATGCTAGCTATATGCAGTGAGGTGGGTTCTCACTCAACACAACAGGTAGTTAGATGCAGTGAGGTGGCCAGGTGGGTTCACACTCAACACAACAGGTGGTTAGATGCAGTGAGCTGGGTTCACTCAACAGTAAAGGTACGTAAGATGCAGTGAGGTGGGTTCTCACTCAACACAACAGGTAGTTAGATGCAGTGAGGTGGCCAGGTGGGTTCACACTCAACACAACAGGTAGTTAGATGCAGTGAGCTGGGTTCACTCAACAGTAAAGGTACTTAAGATGCAGTGAGGTGGGTTCTCACTCAACACAACAGGTAGTTAGATGCAGTGAGGTGGCCAGGTGGGTTCACACTCAACACAACAGGTAGTTAGATGCAGTGAGCTGGGTTCACTCAACACAAGGCTAGGTATATGCAGTGATGAGGTGGGTTAAGTAAACACAACAGGTACTGGGTAGTTAGATGCAGTGAGCTGGGTTCACTAAACAGTAAAGGTACATAAGATGCAGTGAGGTGGGTTCTCACTCAACACAACAGGTAGTTAGATGCAGTGAGGTGGCCAGGTGGGTTCACACTCAACACAACAGGTAGTTAGATGCAGTGAGCTGGGTTCACTCAACACAAGGCTAGGTATATGCAGTGATGAGGTGGGTTAAGTAAACACAACAGGTACTGGGTAGTTAGATGCAGTGAGCTGGGTTCACTCAACAGTAAAGGTACATAAGATGCAGTGAGGTGGGTTCTCACTCAACACAACAGGTAGTTAGATGCAGTGAGGTGGCCAGGTGGGTTCACACTCAACACAACAGGTAATTAGATGCAGTGAGCTGGGTTCACTCAACACAAGGCTAGGTATATGCAGTGATGAGGTGGGTTAAGTAAACACAACAGGTACTGGGTAGTTAGATGCAGTGAGCTGGGTTCACTCAACAGTAAAGGTACTTAAGATGCAGTGAGGTGGGTTCTCACTCAACACAACAGGTAGTTAGATGCAGTGAGGTGGCCAGGTGGGTTCACACTCAACACAACAGGTAGTTAGATGCAGTGAGGTGGCCAGGTGGGCTCACACTCAACACAACAGGTAGTTAGATGCAGTGAGCTGGGTTCACTCAACACAAGGCTAGGTATATGCAGTGATGATGTGGGTTAAGTAAACACAACAGGTACTGGGTAGTTAGATGCAGTGAGCTGGGTTCACTGAACAGTATACAGTAAAGGTACTTAAGATGCAGTGAGGTGGGTTCTCACTCAACACAACAGGTAGTTAGATGCAGTGAGGTGACCAGGTGGGTTCACACTCAACACAACAGGTAGTTAGATTCAGTGAGCTGGGTTCACTCAACAGTAAAGGTACTTAAGATGCAGTGAGGTGGGTTCTCACTCAACACAACAGGTAGTTAGATGCAGTGAGGTGGCCGGGTGGGTTCACACTCAACACAACAGGTAGTTAGATGCAGTGAGGTGGCCAGGTGGGTTCACACTCAACACAACAGGTAATTAGATGCAGTGAGCTGGGTTCACTCAACACAAGGCTAGGTATATGCAGTGATGAGGTGGGTTAAGTAAACACAACAGGTACTGGGTAGTTAGATGCAGTGAGCTGGGTTCACTCAACAGTAAAGGTACTTAAGATGCAGTGAGGTGGGTTCTCACTCAACACAACAGGTAGTTAGATGCAGTGAGGTGGCCAGGTGGGTTCACACTCAACACAACAGGTAGTTAGATGCAGTGAGGTGGCCAGGTGGGCTCACACTCAACACAACAGGTAGTTAGATGCAGTGAGCTGGGTTCACTCAACACAAGGCTAGGTATATGCAGTGATGATGTGGGTTAAGTAAACACAACAGGTACTGGGTAGTTAGATGCAGTGAGCTGGGTTCACTGAACAGTATACAGTAAAGGTACTTAAGATGCAGTGAGGTGGGTTCTCACTCAACACAACAGGTAGTTAGATGCAGTGAGGTGACCAGGTGGGTTCACACTCAACACAACAGGTAGTTAGATTCAGTGAGCTGGGTTCACTCAACAGTAAAGGTACTTAAGATGCAGTGAGGTGGGTTCTCACTCAACACAACAGGTAGTTAGATGCAGTGAGGTGGCCGGGTGGGTTCACACTCAACACAACAGGTAGTTAGATGCAGTGAGGTGGCCAGGTGGGCTCACGCTCAACACAACAGGTAGTTAGATGCAGTGAGCTGGGTTCACTCAACACAAGGCTAGGTATATGCAGTGATGATGTGGGTTAAGTAAACACAACAGGTACTGGGTAGTTAGATGCAGTGAGCTGGGTTCACTGAACAGTATACAGTAAAGGTACTTAAGATGCAGTGAGGTGGGTTCTCACTCAACACAACAGGTAGTTAGACTTAGATGCAGTGAGCTGGGTTCACTCAACACAACGCTAGGTATATGCAGTGATGAGGTGGGTTAAGTAAACACAACAGGTACTGGGTAGTTAGATGCAGTGAGCTGGGTTCACTCAACACAAAGCTAGGTATATGCAGTGATGAGGTGGGTTAAGTAAACACAACAGGTACTGGGGTATATGCAGTACTGGGTAGTACAATGTGCAGCTCCCTGTCACACACACAGGCAGTCAGTCACTGAATGTGCTGGGCTGCTGGCAGTGGCACACACACTATCAATTAGCAAGGCTGTGCATGCAACAAAAGTGTCAGGAAAAAAAAATGTACAGGTTGAGCTCTGAAAAGAGCTGTTGCTGGGTGCTTTAAAAGCAATATTAATCAGTCAGGAACAAGCAAAGCAGCCTAGAACCTAACTAATCTGTCCCTAAGAGAAAAAGTCTGCAGCAGCTGTCCCTTTCCTCTCTCTAGCAGGCACACGAGTGACTGTAATGGCCGCCGGAGGCTGTCTTATATAAGGGGGGGTGGGGCTCCAGGGCTTACTGTAGCCTGAATGGCTACAATGTGCCTGCTGACTGTGATGCAGAGGGTCAAAGTTGACCCTCATAGTGCATTATGGGGCGAATCGAACTTCCGGAAAAGTTCGCCTGGTGCAGGCGAACGCGAACCCCCAATGTTCGCCTGTAACCGTTCGCCGGCGAACCGTTCGGTACACCTCTAGCCACTGGTGAGGGAAATTACTGTTTATAGCATCTACTCCTAGGCTGCAGTACTGTCTGTATCATCTACTCCTAGGCTGCAGTACTGTCTGTATCATCCACACCTAGACTACAGTACCATCTGTATTACCAACGCCTAGGCTGCAGTACTGTCTGTATCATCTACTCCTAGGCTGCAGTACTGTCTGTATCATCCACATCTAGACTACAGTACTGTCTGTATTACCAACTCCTAGGCTGCAGTACTGTCTGTATCATCTACTCCTAGGCTGCAGTACTGTCTGTATTGCCTACACTTAGGCTGCAGTACCTTCTGTATCAACCACGCCTAGGCTGCAATACAGTTCGTATCACCTGTTCCACAGGGGATCGTTAGTGCAGTACTAATTGTATTACTCCTCCTTGTGCTGTGCACCAAACACTACTAGGCTGCAGTACTACCTGAATCACCTGCTCCACAGGTGATCAGTTGTTCAGCTCTGGTTGTATTATCTTCTACTTGCGTTTGTGCTTCCAACACTCTCGGCTGCAGCACGGTCTGACTCACCTCCCCAATAGTGAGCACCGGCTGCAGTACTGTCTGGGTCACCCGCTCCTCGGGTGAACCCGCTCATCCTAATTACTGTTACACTAAACACTATCTCACATTAGTAGTCTTGTATCTGGCTATACTAGCATTATTGGTGATTCTGCAGATCACCACATAATCAGGTATAGCATCTGTATTATTGGTGATACTGCAGATCACCAATAATTAGAAAATCTGTTAGCTGACACCAATCGTTACAGAACAGCAGACCAAAACAATATGGATGCACTACGCAGACAAGTTGAAGTCCTGATTACCGCGGTGAATAATCTCACCGGGGTGATTAATACCCAGCAGACTCAGATCACCCAACTGTCTGGGACAGTCAGGGTACTTCAAACGGCTGTCGATACAGTGCGATCCCCTCCAGTTACAGATCTACGCATGGCTGTACCCGAGAAGTTTTCAGGGCATAGATCTGACTTTCAGAATTTCAGGAATCGTGTGCTATCCTATTTTGAGTTAAGCCCTAACTTGTCTGGTTCAGAAAGCCAGAGGATAACATTTATTAAGACTCTATTGTCAGGAGACTCGCAGACATGGGTTTTTAAGGCCATGGTCGTTATATATGACGATCCGGATATTGCGATTACTGCTGAGAGGAAACTAAAAACTCTCAGGCAGGGTCGTAATCCGGTGGAGGTTTATGCTGCGGAGTTTAGAAAGTGGGCTGTGTCAGCTAGATGGGGGACGTATGCATTACTAGATTGTTTTCTGTCAGAGTTGTCTGATGCAGTCTCTGATTTGATGTTGGGACATCCCGAACCCAAATCCATAGATGAAGAAATCTATTTGGCAGTGCGGGTAGATCGCCGCCTGCGTTATCAGAAACAGACCCGTGGTAAAACCACGGTAAGATCTGTATCCTACGCCTCTCCTCCACCCTCGTCATCTCCAGACGAGCCGATGCAAATCGGACATTCTAGATTGACACAAGTGGAAAAGAATCGCAGAAGGTCTAGCATTATTGGTGATTCTGCAGATCACCACATAATCAGGTATAGCATCTGTATTATTGGTGATACTGCAGATCACCAATAATCAGAAAATCTGTTAGCTGACACCAATCGTTACAGGGCACCTATAAACCTGGCTAGCCTATTCTGGGGGCACCTATAGACCTGGCTACCTATACTAGGGGCACCTATACCTGGCTAACCTATACTGGGGGCACCTAGACTTGGAAACCTGTACTGAGGCCACCTATAGACCTGGTTGCCTATACTGGGGCACCTATACCTGGCTAACCTATATTTAGAGGCACATATAGACCTGGATACCTCGATGGGGGACACCTATGCCTGTAAAACCTATACTGGGGACACCTAGACTTGGCTAACCTATACTGGGGGCACCAATAGACCTGGATACCTATATGGGGGGCACCTATACCTGGATAACCTATACTGGGGCACCTAGACCTAGCTACCTTTACTGGGGGCACCTATAGAGCTGGCTACCTATATACTGGGGAAACCCATACCTGGATTACCTATACTTGGGGAGCCTATACCTGGCTAACCTATACTGGGGGCATCTATAGATCTGGCTACCTATCCTGGGGGCACCTATACCTGGATAACCTAGATAACCTATTCTGGGGGCACCTATACCTGGCTACCTATACTGTATTTTTTTTTTTGGGGGGGGGGGGATTGCCAGTTGAAATCAGAACCCCCCCTCCCACTGCCCCCTACTGGGAGCACTGGGAAGTACATCATTACATTATAAGAACAGAAATAATTTATACACCATCAATTCCAACACATGTTCAAATAAGCAAAAAAAGAGATGTATTGCTCATGTGAAATATGTCTCTTGTTCTTTCACATATAAATAATGAACTAAACTCAAATGTGTGAAACAAAACATTTTCCTATAGCTTTGCTCTGAATTTTCTGTGTCATAGTGGTAGCTGTACCAGTTATGGGACAGTGTTATTCTTATGGGGCATTACAGTATTGCTTGTTGAGTACCCTTTAAAGGGACACTTAAGTAAAAAAAAAATGAGTTTTACTCACCTGGGGCTTCCAATAGCCCCCTGCAGCTGTCCGGTGCCCTCGCCGTCTCCCTCCGATCCTCCTGGCCCCGCCGGCAGCCACTTCCTGTTTCGGTGACAGGAGCTGACAGGCTGGGGACGCGAGTGATTCTTCGCGTTCCTGGCCACAATAGCGCCATCTATGCTGCTATAGCATATATCATATACCATATAGCAGCATAGAGGGTGCTAATGTGTCTGGTAATGCGAAGAATCACTTGCGTCCCCAGCCTGTCAGCTCCTGTCACCGAAACAGGAAGTGGCTGCCGGCGGGGCAAGGAGTATCGGAGGGAGACGGCGAGGGCACCGGACAGCTGCAGGGGGCTATTGGAAGCCCTAGGTGAGTAAAACTCATTTTTTTTTTTGACTTAAGTGTTCCTTTAAGTGCTCTGTAAAGTAGTGCTCTGTCACTGTAAAAATAGTTTGTTAATTATGTGAGCTATGTGGGGGGACAGTGTTAATTTAAGTTATTAAGTGTTAATTTAAGGGTTTTTTCGCCTTCCTCTGGATCAACAGGGATATGTGAGGGAGCAGGCTGGTGTTGTACTGTGTTTATTGGTTGAACTCGATGGACGTATGTCTTTTTTCAACCAAAATAACTATGTAACTATGTAATATGGTGGCTGCTCTGTAGCCCCATCTCTATGAGGGCATCCATCCTGCAGCTGTCAATACTGTCAAAAACCTGAGCGGTTCTTGCCTTTTTCATGATTGCTAACTCAGTAAAGGACCAGCCCTTAAAGCGTTTGATATATCTGCTACTTGGTTTCCCAGTCTACTTGCGTAAATAACAGTCCTTGGTTGTAATCAAGTTATTTATTGTTCTTCCAAATTAAAGAAAAATATAACAAAGTAGACAGCAAAGTTACAAGATAAGGCGCTCCTCTAGTCCTATCTACTAATTGCGTATCAATGCAGGCACTCTATATCTTAATCAAGATGGCTGCTGCTTACATCAAAATGGAGGCTTGTTGTCTCTCTATGCTGCTGGTCTTAAGCTGCTGCTGCCCCTTCTGTTGCTGCTGTTGCTATTGCTCTCTAGCTCTGTGCTAGGCTTGCCTCTTAAATACTCACTGAAACTCACTCATTCACATACACACCCACACAACCACCCCTAGCTCAGGTATCATTCCGCCTCCTTTTGGTCTCCTCCTCAGTTACGTCTTGGACCACTAGATGGTGTTATCCCCTCACTCATGAAGTCCTGTGATGTTGGTTATCTGTCCACCAGGGGGCACCCTGATCATACAGGTGTTTGGGGTCTGGACTGTGACCTTTGACTCATACTGAGATAGCTTTCATGCATCAAAGGACCGACCTCCTGCTGGGGTGTTATATTGTCCTTTCCGGCTTCTTGCTTATCTTGTCAACAGGAAACCTATTGTTTCGACAGAGATCATTGTTTATGGAGCCAGGTGGTGCTCGGGCTGCTGGCCCAGAGGGCATTCCTAACAGGAAGCCTATTGATTGTGCTTTAAGGGTCCCATTCTTTGCACCAGTTCCTCCTTAAGGCTAACATCACAGATCTGCCAGAGAGTCTCACTCTTTGATCTTGGTTTATCACAGATCTGCCATAGAGTCTCACTCTTTGATCCTTAAGGCTAACATCACAGATCTGCCAGAGAGTCTCACTCTTTGATCTTGGTTTATCACAGATCTGCCAGAGAGTCTCACTCTTTGATCTTGGTTTCTTGTAAACACCACAAGCTGGTTTTATAGTTCATTCACCTGGTCCATTGCATGTTCCATATTTCCCAACAAAATAATATCCAACATATGCCGCTTTGTGCCTGAAAGGCACACAGTCCTTCATCCTTGTCCAGGTAGTATGCAGTACCTGGGTTCTCTTTCGCTCTTGGGGGCGAGAACTCTTCCTTTGCTTAGGGTAGTCCATTCGCACACTTTTCACTCAAATTAATTCACACTGACCATGCCAATGTATTATACCCACTATGATAGCCTGGACCTAGAGGAGCCACCCAATCATATACACTCACTATCATATACATTATAATCAAGAAAAATTACAATACAAAAATTATGCAAATAAAGTCATTACATCGGTTGCTACCATTTTTTCTGCCAATTTCGTCTCTATGTCATCCAACCGTTCTGAATATGTGTGGCACACAAGGGTGCGTCACTGGCATATTGGCTATGCTTCACTCTTCATATACCTATATTCATTCATCTGTCACTTTCCTATATCCCTTCATCATATTAGACTCCTCATATATACATCTGTGTTTTTCGGTAAGGAATGAAGCAGTTCTCTATGCCGTGCCCTTCTCTGTGACAATTTTTACAGATCTGCTCTCGTTCCGGTTCTACCCCACACAGTAAAGTCTCTGCCTGGAAGGAGGAGACTGCACTGTTTGGTGGCGTTCCCGTCATCTTAGGAGGGAACTGCATCTTTTTATACAAGTACCTCATAAAAACACACATGCCTATCTGTCCTACTGATAGAGTTATGGTAACAATTAGTAACACTACAACTGGGTGCATCAAGTAGTTCAGTATAGTATTAGCTTTTTCAGAATAACCAAAGATATATTCCCACCAGTATCCCTCTGAGTCTGTTTCTAACATACGTTCCACCTTCTTAAGTTCATTTTGATCATGGTGTACCATTATAGTTGCATTAGCACCTTCTTCTTGCAATTCCCTCAGCACATACTCCTCTCTGTCTAACTTTTCCAACCAATCCTGTAACTCTTTTCCCATTCCCAAATTCATCATCTGGATATCAACAGGATTGTTATACTTAAAATCAATGACCCACCGTGCGACAGAAGGAATGCTATAGTTCCATTTAGTAGTTTGGATTTCAGAAACATTGCCAAGGGTACACCAAGAGCCTCTAGCCACAGATACTGTTACAGAGCATCCTTGGTCTAGGATTAATGTTACGTTAGTAGTATCCAGGACAAAAAAGCAAACCCTTTTATGTCCTAAATAGTACACTGGTGCCTTGTCCCTGCCAATGTTCTCCCCATCCAACACACAAATGGAAGCATCCTCCCAACATCTTTCATCTACCCTCCTGAATTGACCTGGGGAACACAATACATCATGGTTTCGCTGCAGACAGAGGGAAACATCAACCTGTTGCCATTTTCCCTTCTCCCTAATCACCTGTGGGAAGTTCAGCCTCGGGTGTAAGATTAAAGATTCTCCGGTTAGTATACCAATGGATTTAATATCATATATAATAACCGGGCGCGACTCTGAATACACTATAAGTGAAGTCGCATAGCATTTTTCAGAATCTGGATCAGTACACCCCAACCACGAACTCGCCCACCATTTTGGACTAGTAAAAGTTATGTGTTTTGGGAGATGTTTACCAACTTGGGAAAGCAGCTCAAAAGGCCATTCACCTTCATGCAGTGACTGTATTATTAATTTGATGTTGGTTGACAGTTCTGTCTGTCCTTGCGTGCAGACCAACGCCCATGATGTATTCCTTCCTCTTCTCACTACGTTGTCGACCAGTGTCTTGAAGTTCTCAATGAAATCTCTAGCTACATTCACCTGTGTGTTTATGTGTTTTTGCTGAATGTTGTCAAGAATATCATTGATCTCTCTCTGTCTAACCAATCCTTGTTTGCTATCTAATGCTATGGCAGACAACTTATTCCTTATAATCTCAATATCGGCTTCATTTAGGATTCCCATTCCTGTACCAACTCCTCCGAGTACAGTGCCAAATACATCCCTTTTCTCTCGATTACTCCTCAAGAGTAGGCGCCCATTTCTGGTGCTTGCACGTCTACCCGTATTACTCTTGGGAGTAATCCAGTTGTACAAACCACGTACTTGATTGCGGGTGTATTTAGCACATACCGGATAGTAGGTCTTTATTAACCACTGAGATATGTTAAAGTGCCAGGTGGACATGGCATATTGTACCTCAGTGATAAGTGTTCTTTTAGAATTTAGATTTACTTGGAGTGGTTGTCCTAACTCCAAGTACTCATACTCCCTCGAGTCATTTGTCTTGCTCTCTGTGCAGATTTCCAAGTGCTCCGATGACCCATCGAGGATTTGTATCTCCCCCACTTCTATGTCTGCTGTTTCACATTTCCAATAGCCTACTGCCTCTCTGTATGACTTATAGGCTCTGGATATTGACCCGATTATGAAATTATCACCCCGTTCTTGTGTCATCGGAACCCTTCGGAATCCGCCCAGATTCTCATCCGTGTATGTGAATGTAATCTCCTTGGGTGTGTTTGCTGGTTGCAGGTTTCTATACCAATATACACCACACATAAATACATATTCTCCTTCCTTTAAGTGTTCATGTATAATCCCATAGTGTATATCCTTGTGTTCTTGAACCTGCGTTCCTTTTTCACCCCCCAACCAATAACCCGTTTCGTTCATATATATTTTAACATTCACATATGACTGCAGAGATTCAAGTTTAAACTCAGGATTTCCGTGTACAAATGAAAGCCTATTGTCTCTGGAATTGGGATTAAACCTGCCAAATGAAAAAAACTTTCTATATTGATCTCCGTCCTGATTGCCCCATTGGTATGTTTCCAATGGCACACGGCGATCCATTGTCAGTCTAGATTTTCTTCTCCTGTTATTGTTGTCCTCATGTTTTTGTTGCAAATATATCCATTGTTTTATCTGCTTTGTCATTATTGACTCTGGATTATGTAATTCCATTTCTTCATCTCCATACCCAGAGTATTCCTCCTCAAGTTCCACTGTGTCACTACTACACAGCATAATCAGCACCATGAAAAATAAATTTTTTATGTACATTGTCCAGATGCCTCTGTTCTGTTAATTTTCGCTCCACTGGGCTCTGGAAAAGAAGAAGACAAGTGCGGTATCAGTTCTTAACAGTCATATCTCTTACACTGATCTGCATGAACCCATTTCTCCACTTCCCTCCTTTTCATGCATTTGCCATTTTTAATGCCCAAACGCTTAACCTTGACCACTTGATCACTTAAGGCTATGGTGATCTCAAAGGGACCTGTCCAGTTTGCATCCCATGAGGATTTGGGTACAAAATTTTTCACCATCACCTTATCCCCAACTTTTAATGCAATCGGTGGTCTGTTAGGGTGTTCCCTTTGCTTTGGAGCCATATTACTGGCCGCAAAGTGCAGATACTTTTGCACTTGCTCCTGTAATTGACTCAGGAATTTTTCCTTTTCCGCACTCTCTTTCAGGGGTGTGCTGAGCATGGGATCAGCTGGGTGGCTGAGATTCATGATTCTCCCTGTCATCAATTGATATGGGGTCAGTACCGTGCCTCTGGCTGCTGACCCTCTTATGGCCATTAAAATGGTTGGTAAATGAGTCAACCAATCTTTACCCGATTGTAGGACCAACTTTTTAAGCCTCTCTTTTAGGGTTCTGTTCATTCTTTCCACCATGCCAGAGGACTGGGGATGATATGGTACATGAAATCTCTGTTCTACCCCAAGCAGATTACAAACTCCGGTCATGATTTTCCCTGTGAAATGGGTGCCTCTATCTGACTCGATTGTTTTTGGGAATCCCCACCGGGACAGGACCTCTGTCCATAAGGCCTTGGCGGTAGCCGCAGCTGAGTCTTTCCTCATAGGTAGGGCTTCTACCTATTTTGAAAACACATCCACCACCACCAACAGATATCTGTACCCTCCCGGAGCACTTTGTAAAGGACCTATAAAATCAATTTGTAGATTTTCCCAGGGGCCTTCAGCTACAGGCACTCTAGCAAGCACAGGTCTCTGGCCTTTTGGCCTGGGGTTCATCTGAGCACAAATAAGACACTCTTGAACAATTTTCAGAACTGTGTTATTCATGTCTTCCCACCAATACTTTGTCTGAATGAATTTTAAGGTGCCTTGAACACCCATGTGACCTGTCAGTCGGTGATTTTCCTTTGCTATGTCCTTTTGATGCTGGGATGGCACAACAAAACATAATCCTTCAATGGTGTTTTTAAGGAGAAGGTTATCTCGCATTACAAAATCCTGAGGAACATCTGCCGCTTTGCCTCTAACTAGATTTTTAAGATGTTTTAAGGATTCATCTTTATCCTGCTCCTCGGCTAAACAAGGGGTAGGGGTCTTAAGTACAGGCAGTAGTTCAGCTAGGTCTGTATCATTTTTCCTGCCTTCAAAATCCTCTTCTTCCCAAGCCTGTTGCCCCTCTATGTCATAGGGAGCCCACTTAACCCCTATCAAAGCTGCCTCTTTTGCTAGCTCATCTACCTTGTTGTTTCCCACTGCTAACTCATCACTGCCTTTCTGGTGTGCTTTTACCTTGATTATGGCCACTCTTTGTGGTTCAGAGCTTGCTTTGGCCCAAATGTCTTGGAACACTGCAGTATGCATTAGGGATTTACCAGAAGCATCACTGAATCCTCTAGTGTGCCATAAGGGCATGTATTCAGTCAGTGACCTGGTGACATATGCACTATCTGAGAAGATTGTAATTGGGCCTGCACTGAAATGCATAATGGCTTCTCTTACTGCCTCTAATTCTGCTCTTTGGGCTGAGAAATTCCTGGGACATTTTATCAAAATTTCCTCTCGTGTCTGTGGACACCACAGGGCGTATCCTGTGTGGAAACTTCCTCCCTCCCAGTACCGAGATCCATCTACCCAGACTCTAAGATCTTCCTTTCCTTCCACTAATCTGAAGATCTCCTGTGTTTTTGTTCGGTGGAATTCTCCACAATCATGTTGCGTACCCTCATATTGCATTAACTGAGGAAGAACGTATGTGACATTGTGCATCACCGTGAGGTTTCTAGGCGTTAGATCAATCAGCCATCGGGCTACCCTTTGGGATGATACTCCACTGAGGGTGCGTTCTAGAAGCATCTTAATGGGAGTATGGGGTGTCTGTAGAGTCAGCGTCCCAAAGCCTACAATGTGTTCAGTTGCAAGAACAGCCCAATGCACACCCATCAAGTTCCTGACACAATCATCAAATCCCCTCTCAACTGGACTAAGCACTCGAGAAAAATATCCAACAGGTACCCATTTTATTTGCCTCTCTTGCAGCAACACAGCCGTGATTGCTACATCTGATGTGTACACTTGTATAGCAAATGGCAATTCCATGTTGGGATTCCTTAATGCTGGGGCTTGCATTAAAGTGATTTTCAACAGTTTAAATCCCTGTTCCTGTTCTTCTGCCCACTCTAGCGGATCTGCTTCCCTTTTGTCACTTTTCAATAACTCATAAAGAGGTTTTGCCTTTTCTGCAAATCCTTCAATGAAGTCTCGGCAGAAACCGACAACACCCAAGAATTGTCGCAGTGCTGTTTTTGTATTGGGCCTTGGAAGTTTCCGGATAGTTTCACATTTGTTTGGGTCAGGAGTCCTCCCCCCCTTTGAAACTACAACTCCCAAAAAGGAAACCGAATCTTTCATTAACTGGGCCTTCATTGGGTTTAGCTTTAACCCTGCTTTCTCAATTAATGTTAGTAACTCATTAAGGAGAGCATAGTGCTGCTCCCTAGTGTCTGTCTGGATAAGCACATCATCCACGTATTGAATGATACATTCTGGTTCTGAAAAAGATTTTAAAACATCAATCATGCATTTATGAAAATAGGTTGAACTGGACTTGAACCCTTGTGGCAACCTGCAGAAAGTGTATTGCTTTCCTTGGAAACAAAATGCAAATTTGTATTGGCTATCTGGGTGAATGGGGATCGAAAAGTAGCCATTTGAGACGTCGATAGACGAATACACTGCTGCAGATGATTTGAGTGCTGTCATCATATCGGGCATTTTGGCCACAACATTGGTGACAGATGGGGTACATTTGTTTAGTGCACGGAAATCTAGACAGGGTCGCCAACCATTACCCTTTTTTACTGGCCATAGGGGTGCATTATTTGTTGATTGGCATTCTCTAATCACTTCTTGTGTCAACGAATTTTCAATGGTGCACTGTACAAATGGAATTGATTCAGGGGGAATCTTGTACTGTTTCTGTGGTAAGGGATCTGGGCCTTCTACTTTGACAATCATATTTGTCACCTTGCCACACTCATTTTTGTATGTCGCCCACACTTTGTCATGCTGCCACAAGATTTCAGCTAACCTTTGATCATTCGTTTTTAACAATGCTCTGGGATCCATCGTGTCACTGGGTTTCACTGATGCCACCCCATAATTGTCAGTGATCATGCAAACCTTCCCTTTGTACCTGGGCCCTCTCCACAACATCCAATTACATAGATCGACCACGAAACCATGTGCTCTCATCACATCCGATCCAATGATGGTGCCCTCATGTGTAGGAGACAGGTACATACTGTGTTGTATGTCCATGTTTCCTATGTTTATGGGCACTGGCATTGATTGCAACGCAGGAACTACCTGACCTCCAAAACCTCCCAAAAAAATTGACTTGCCATTAGGGTCAGCTGTCAATGTCATATTTGTCAAACTGACAGCTGCTCCTGTATCCAGAAGTATATCAGCGCGATGGCCCCCTACCGCTCCCTGGATATGTGGTCTATTGCCCTTGTCCCTTTCAAGTTGACATACTGGGGACAAGGGTGGGGCCTGTAATCCCTATGGTTTCACATAAGGATTGGATGGGGGTGGGGTCTTGTATTCCTCTGGAATTTCAGCGATTTTACTTTTAACCCTCTCTAGCTCTTTTAGGAGTGGACCATATAGGGTAACATCGGGATCTTGGACTTTTTCCCTCTGCACCCTGTCTGGTCCAGGCCTCTTCTGATCTTTCCTGTCAGAAAAACTTCTGTTACCCCCTACTCTCCTGTTCAATTTACAGTCTCTCATGAAATGTCCCATATGCCCACATTTATAACATTTGCCAGTGGATCTGACCCTTCCTTCACTCTTAGTTACCTCTGCAATTTTCCTTTGCACTTTACTGTCCTGATTTGTCTCCTGAATCCAGTCCTTTATTATGTTCAGAAATGTCTGGTATGAATTAGCATTTCTGAGTGCAATCTTTGTGTGATAATCCACAAAGGTACACTTGTTAGCCATCGAGTAAAGAAAACTACCGTCGTCAGGAGACATATCTGGGCAATTAAATGTGGATTTGTACAGTGACAAGTATTCACTGCAAAATAAAACAGGGTCTTCACCTTTTCTAAATCTGGCATTTTCTAGCGCATTGGTTCCTCTAGCATCTCTCCCTCCCATCACTCTCTGTAACTCTCCCATTCTGTCTGCTGCATTTCCCCAATTGGAATTCAGTTCTGCCAACAGACCAGTATGAGTCCCCACAGGAGGCAGTAATTTCTCACACAGCTGTGAAGGGAGCCATGCACGCAGTAGCGCACAGGCATCTCTGTTTCCCAAATTATATTGAGTGACTACAGCTTCCAGCTTATTGGAGAGGCTGACAGGTGAGGCTGAATTGTCAAACTTCCCCAATATCTGGCACAGGTTTGTGCGATCCTGTATAGAGAGTGTTGTGGAGTGCACATTATGATTTGCATGACCTTGCCCTTGAGCATTTCTGTGTTGGTGATCAATCCTGTCTGGGATAGGAGTAAAGAGTGTGGAATTTTGATTTAATGACAGCTCAGGAGGAGATTGAGATTCATCTGCAGTACAAATCGGATGCTCCTCTCTGCCTCTTTGCTCCTTTCCCAGGGATCTGTAACTTGAGCTATTACCCTGGTTGCATGCATTGTTACCTTGTGCTTTTAACAACTGTAAACATTGTTCCTTTTGAGCCAGCTGCTCTGTAAGCATTTGAATAACATTGTCTTTCTGTGACTCTCTTTGTTCCAAAGATGCTATCTGTAATTCCCTGAGTCTACATGTAGAATCACAATCATCTAAACACTCTTGTAAATCACCATTCTCTACAAAAAGTTTATCAACTTCCTCCTTCAATTCCTCACATTCACAAGCATTATTTTTAATATCCATGGCTAAGCAATTTTTTGTAATGCTATCAATTTCTTCTCTTAGCTGAGCTTTTTCAGTGTAAAACTGCAACTCCTTTTGTAACGCTAGCTCTTTCATCTTAATTAACATATCAATGAGATTGGCCATTCTCTGTTTTCTATTTTTTTTAGAAGAAACCTTGGTCTGTAATCTTTCATTCTGCATTTCACACTGCTTTTCTAAATCACTATACTGATGAGTCAAAGCCTCATCCACACATGAGCGATAATTTGCAGATGAATATTTTTTAAGGAATTCTGAAGCAACTTCTATTTTTACAATTTCCAAGTAACGCAGCTCAAAGTTAAAAAAAAACTTTGATTACAAAAACACACAAACAGTACTTCACTATCGTCTCACTATGACAATTTGAGACCACTTAACACAACAATGCTAGCAAGTTTCAATGACTGACAACTTACACAATTCTCAACAATTAAATACACTAGCTTCAATACAAAACTAGACCAGTTTTAATACAAACAACACCAATTTCAATACCGATTATACTAGTTTCAATAACCAGTTACACCAATGTCAATACCAAGTTACACAAGTGTTATTAACACTTATACATGTAATACGTATCCTATAGCTATCAATTAGGGATGGGACGAATCCACAATTTCTTCGAATCCGAATCCGGATCCGAATCTAAAAAGGTTCTCGAATATCTCGAACCTTTCGAATCCCGAATCTAACGAATCCTGCACATACGAATTGTGCGATCCGTGGTATAGTTGCCCGCAGTAAAGGTAGCGAGGTAAAGGTGCCTTCAGTATAGCTAGCTAGGTATGGGTGCCTTCAATATTGGTAGCTTTCAGTATAGGTAGCAAGGTATATGGGCCTTCAGTATAGGTAGAAAGGTATATGGGCCTTCAGTATAGGTAGCAGGGTATATAGGCCTTCAGTATAGGTAGCAGGGTATATGTGCCTTCAGTATAGGTAGCAGGGTATATGTGCCTTCAGTATAGGTAGCAGGGTATATGGGCCTTCAGTATAGGTAGCAGGGTATATGGGCCTTCAGTATAGGTAGCAGGGTATAGGGGCCTTCAGTATAGATAGCAGGGTATATGTGCCTTCAGTATAGGTAGCAGGGTATATAGGCCTTCAGTATAGGTAGCAAGGTATATGTGCCTTCAGTATAGGTAGCAGGGTATATGGGCCTTCAGTATAGGTAGCAGGGTATATGGGCCTTCAGTATAGGTAGCAGGGTATATGGGCCTTCAGTATAGGTAGCAGGGTATATGGGCCTTCAGTATAGGTAGCAGGGTATATGGGCCTTCAGTATAGGTAGCAGGGTATATGGGCCTTCAGTACAGGTAGCAGGGTATATAGGCCTTCAGTATAGGTAGCAGGGTATAGGGGCCTTCAGTATAGGTAGCAGGGTATATGGGCCTTCAGTATAGGTAGCAGGGTATATAGAGGCCTTAAGTATAGGTAGGTATGTAGGTAGGTATAGGGGCCTTTAGGTAGGTAAAGGGACCTTCAGTATAGGTAGCAGGGTATAGGGCCTTCAGTATAGGTAACAGGGTATATAGAGGCCTTAAGTATAGGTAGGTATGTAGGTAGGTATAGGGGCCTTTAGGTAGGTAAAGGGACCTTCAGTATAGGTAGCAGGGTATAGGGCCTTAAGTATAGGTAGGTATGTAGGTAGGTAGGTATAGGGGCCTTTAGGTAGGTAGGTATAGGGGCCTTTAGGTAGGTAGGTAGGTACGTATAGGGGGCCTTTAGGTAGGTATAGTGGCCTGTAGGTAGGTAGGTAAGTATAGTGGCCGGTAGGTAGGTAGGTATAGTGTCCTGTAGGTAGGTAGGTAGTTAAAGGGACCTTCAGTATATGTAGCAGGGTATAGGGCCTTAAGTATAGGTAGGTATGTAGGTAGGTAGGTATAGGGGCCTTTAGGTAGGTAGGTATAGGGGCCTTTAGGTAGGTAGGCACGTATAGGGGGCCTTTAAGTAGGTAGGTAGGTATAGAGGCCTGTAGGTAGGTATAGGGGCCTTTAGGTAGGTAGGTAGGTAGGTAAGTATAGGGGCCTTTAGGTAGGTAGGTAGGTATAGGGGCCTTTAGGTAGGTAGGTAGGTAGGTACGTATAGGGGGCCTTTAGGTAGGTATAGTGGCCTGTAGGTAGGTAGGTAGGTATAGTGGCCGGTAGGTAGGTAGGTATAGTGTCCTGTAGGTAGGTAGGTAGTTAAAGGGACCTTCAGTATAGGTAGCAGGGTATAAGGCCTTAAGTATAGGTAGGTATGTAGGTAGGTAGGTATAGGGGCCTTTAGGTAGGTAGGTATAGGGGCCTTTAGGTAGGTAGGCACGTATAGGGGGCCTTTAGGTAGGTAGGTATAGAGGCCTTTAGGTAGGTATAGGGGCCTTTAGGTAGGTAGGTACATATAGGGGGCCTTTAGGTAGGTATAGGGGCCTGTAGGTAGGTAGGTATAGTGGTAGGTAGGTAGTATAGGGGGCCTTTAGGTAGGTATAGGGGCCTTTAGGTAGGTAGGTACATATAGGGGGCCTTTAGGTAGGTATAGGGGCCTGTAGGTAGGTAGGTATAGTGGTAGGTAGGCAGTATAGGGGGCCTTTAGGTAGGTATAGGGGCCTGTAGGTAGGTAGGTATAGTGCCCGGTAGGTAGGTAGGTACGTATAGGGGGCCTTTAGGTAGGTATAGTGGCAGGTAGGTAGGTAAAGTGGTAGGTAGGTAGGTAGGTAGGTGTCGCTCCCTGGGCGCCCCCCCCCCCCATGGCCTCCTCCGTCCCCCGTGCCTCCTCGCTCACCCCTGCATAAGTATCAACTCACAAGTCCAGTGGAGCGCAGACAGAGCGGCAGACCTCGTCCTTACTTCTCGGTTCCCTCTAGTGGCCGGACCGGCTTTTACTGATGACGTCATTGTAAAAGCCGTCACTAGAGGGAACCAGGAAGTCAGCGAGAGGTCTGCCGCTCTGTCTGCGCTCCACTGGACGGGTGAGTTGATACAAAGTATGCGGGCGGCCGGGCGGAGGAGGCGCGGGGCGGTCGGAGGAGGACGAGTGCGAGCGGCGGATGCGCGGCGATGCAGCGTCGGGATTCGGCGGATTCGTAAAGTGGAAAATGGCGTCGGGATTCGAATCCACGAATCTCGAATATTTCCCAATATTCGAGGGATTCGTGGATTCGCCGGATTCGTCGTCCCATCTCTACTATCAATTCAGACATACAAGTCTGTTCCACAGGTATCGTGCATCCAATTACACAAATTGGTTCAATGCTCTACCTACTTCTAACTGACCGTATCCCACATACACAGACCAATTTCTTACTGATCTCAGATCCAGGCCAGAGAGGTTTCCTATTGGGCAGAAGGCTACTTCCCCTTCACGTGAACACTAGAAAATATTCCAATTCACTTTCCCTCAAAAACGTCTGGTTTTATTCCTATAGATCCTATGGGTACTTCAGTTAGCACAGGGTGATCAATCCTGTCTCTGCCGGCAACCACTGAATAGCTAATACAGGCTTACTAACACAATTAAGAACTAACAAACAACAACAAAAAAACAACAACAGCAATACAGCACTATATATGCATATTAGTCATAGATAAGAAAGTGTTCATACTTCACCAGCTTTGCGCGTCCGCTCAGCGATGGAATACTTCACAGCACTTCAGGTAACGATTCAGGCGTCTCTGTCTTCACGACCAGCGCGAAACTCAGGCGATGCCCTTGGACCTGGATTCTTTGAGGAGTCCTGGCGTCTGTAGTAACCGTCAGGTGGATTTCATCAATCGTCTAGGAAACCTGGATTGCAGCGACTGGATGTTCTTGATCCGTTTTCTGTAGCAGTTACAATATTGTGGAGTTCTATGTGGATTTGACTATTCCACACGCTATCTGGGGTGCCAAATGATATATCTGCTACTTGGTTTCCCAGTCTACTTGCGTAAATAACAGTCCTTGGTTGTAATCAAGTTATTTATTGTTCTTCCAAATTAAAGAAAAATATAACAAAGTAGACAGCAAAGTTACAAGATAAGGCGCTCCTCTAGTCCTATCTACTAATTGCGTATCAATGCAGGCACTCTATATCTTAATCAAGATGGCTGCTGCTTACATCAAAATGGAGGCTTGTTGTCTCTCTATGCTGCTGGTCTTAAGCTGCTGCTGCCCCTTCTGTTGCTGCTGTTGCTATTGCTCTCTAGCTCTGTGCTAGGCTTGCCTCTTAAATACTCACTGAAACTCACTCATTCACATACACACCCACACAACCACCCCTAGCTCAGGTATCATTCCGCCTCCTTTTGGTCTCCTCCTCAGTTACGTCTTGGACCACTAGATGGTGTTATCCATGAAGTCCTGTGATGTTGGTTATCTGTCCACCAGGGGGCACCCTGATCATACAGGTGTTTGGGGTCTGGACTGTGACCTTTGACTCATACTGAGATAGCTTTCATGCATCAAAGGACCGACCTCCTGCTGGGGTGTTATATTGTCCTTTCCGGCTTCTTGCTTATCTTGTCAACAGGAAACCTATTGTTTCGACAGAGATCATTGTTTATGGAGCCAGGTGGTGCTCGGGCTGCTGGCCCAGAGGGCATTCCTAACAGGAAGCCTATTGATTGTGCTTTAAGGGTCCCATTCTTTGCACCAGTTCCTCCTTAAGGCTAACATCACAGATCTGCCAGAGAGTCTCACTCTTTGATCTTGGTTTATCACAGATCTGCCATAGAGTCTCACTCTTTGATCCTTAAGGCTAACATCACAGATCTGCCAGAGAGTCTCACTCTTTGATCTTGGTTTATCACAGATCTGCCAGAGAGTCTCACTCTTTGATCTTGGTTTCTTGTAAACACCACAAGCTGGTTTTATAGTTCATTCACCTGGTCCATTGCATGTTCCATATTTCCCAACAAAATAATATCCAACAGCGTTGCTATCATATAAATCCGGCATAGCGGGGTCTGAACCCTCTATAACAGTAATTATAGATTGACGGTATCGTCGGTATACCTTGAAATGAATCAGAGCACTCAGTATATGATTTTATATAAAAAATTGTATTTGCTTATCATACAGCATATATACAAAATATGAACAGTTCCAAGTAGTGTTTCCTTCTAACAGTATTCCATCTCATCAAGGATTTATAGCCAAGCGATCATCAATCTTCTAAGCACATTCAAAAAAGAATATAATAGTTGTGTTATGTAGAATAAGATCAAAAGTAGTCTCATCTGTATCAATAGCTGTGTATCTAGTATCTGTGTAAAACTTGTAGTAATCTTCTTAAAGAAATTGCATAAAAAATAGCTTCTAAAAAAACTTCTTGCTAACATCTTAACAGAACTTAATGCTGAAAAATTAATAAAGTAAATCACCAGAATATTTTTAAGCATATTACCCCTTCTCTGTCATCTCTTCAGCATCTAGAACCACTTGTGGGAAGGTAGCTGCTGCCTCGTGTGTCTTCTCAGGAGATTGGTAGGCTAGTACAAACTAAGAGCTTTCAGCTCCTACTTGTATGGCAATATGAATCAGAATCAGAATCACTTTATTTCGCCAAGTACAGCAGAGCTATACATAGGCAAATGCAGGGGGAGGTTACAGCTGTCCAGAATCCCCCCTCAGGGCTAGTGCAGTGTCGGGGGACAGGCACAAGTTGAGACACCAGAATATCTGCAGGTATCCTGCAGCTCATAGCACCGCCCCTTTCTTTCCTTGCTACAGTTGACTTTGGATGGAGCAGCTCTGGGGAACTTAACAGAGCCAGGTATAAGCCTACTGTGTGAAGGCTATGTGAACTGCTTTTGATCGATCCCATTGTCGATAGGGAGCAGATCGGACATTTAGGAAATAATTGTCAGATCCTGTCAGTCGGACGGGAAATTGCGTTATGCGTACCCAGCATGCTGTCCTACCACATTATTATACTGTATTGTGCGTGGCTGAGGGAGACCTTTCAGAAATCCCCCCCCTTAAAAATCCTGGGTTTGCCCCTGGCTATACTCGGAATTGATTGTGGTACACATGGCATAGACATAGTACAAGAGGACAGAGGACAGGTGCGCACACATACAGTTAATAATGATACAAGTAAAGAAATGCAGTAGTGATCAGGGGTGCTCAGCAGGACCCCGAATGCGAAGTTTCCACGAAAATTCGGGTGTTTTTTTTGGTTTGCCGAATGCGAACCCGAACTCGAATGCTGCAATCCAAGCCGAACCCGAATACGAAGCCTGCCGAATGTGCGCACTCGAATTCGGCCGGATGGAGCTGTGGTTTCGGTTTCGGCTTCGGGATTCGGGGATGACGTCATTGGGCCAATCAGAGGTCCTCCTGCCGAGGACCTGGCAACCCTAGCAACCAATCAGAGGAGGGGAGCCTGGCCCTCCCCTCCTCTATATAAGGCAGCGGCCATCTTGCGGAGCCACGCACTTGTGTGACTGCTGCTGGTACTGAAAGATTCTCCAGTGCTGTGCTGTGTCTGAGCAAGTGCTTTTCACTGCTAAACCTAGCGTTTTTCTTCCTAAACACCTCCTAAACACATTTATTGTTGTCTTATATAGTTAGCTAGTATTTTTATTGTTTTTAGTCAGCTAGTGTATAGTGTATACTGTGCTAGGCTAGTGTTAGTCTGTGTGCAGGCTAGGCCCATGGGCGTCCGCACGTATGGCAAATTGGGGCATCTGCCCGGCCCTGGCCGCCCGCTGCCCCCCCCCCCTGGCCGCGTGCCCATGCGGCCAGCAGGAGGGGAGCAGCGCAGAGAAGAGGCAGAGCTATGGGCATAGTGGGGAAGGGCGGACTTCTCCCCCCCCCCCTTCCCTCACCTTAGGGGGCTCTACCTCCCGCCCTCACTCTCCCCTCCAGAGTCCGGAACGAAGTGTGCAGCGGCTGGGCAGCGGGCGGAACTTACCTCGTCTCGCTCCTGCGCCGGAAGTTCTGGTGCCGCACTCTGGTCTTCGCGGAAGGTTCGGTTCGCGTAAAAGTTCTAGAACCGCAATAGACTTCAATGGGGATGCGAACTTTGAAAAAAAAAAAAATTATGCTGGCCACAAAAGTGATGAAAAAGATGTTTCAAGGGGTCTAACACCTGGAGGGGGGCATGGCAGAGTGGGATACATGCCAAAAGTCCCCAGGAAAAATCTGGATTTGACGCAAAGCAGCGTTTTAAGGGCAGAAATCACATTGAATGCTAAATGACAGGACTAAAGTGCTTTAAAACATCTTGCATGTGTATACATCAATCAGGTAGTGTAATAAAGGTACTGCTTCACACTGACACACCAAACTCACCGTGTAACGCACCGCAAACAGCTGTTTGTGTAGTGACGGCCGTGCTGGACTGGTGCGCACCATGGCGAGAGTGCAGGTTTTGGTGGCTTTACAGCCCATATGGTCGCCTGAACAGGTATACAGTGGCGGGTTCACTGAACAGAACAGGTACACAGTGGCGGGTTCACTGAACAGAACAGGTATACAGTGGCGGGTTCACTGAACAGAACAGGTATGCAGTGGCGGGTTCACTGAACAGAACAGGTATGCAGTGGCGGGTTCACTGAACAGAACAGGTATACAGTGGCGGGTTCACAGAACAGGTATGCAGTGGCAGGTTCACTGAACAGGTATGCAGTGGCGGGTTCACTGAACAGAACAGGTATGCAGTGGCGGGTTCAGAGAACAGGTATGCAGTGGCAGGTTCACTGAACAGGTATACAGTGGCGGGTTCACTGAACAGAACCGGTATGCAGTGGCGGGTTCACTGAACAGTACAGGTATGCAGTGGCAGGTTCACAGAACAGGTATGCAGTGGTGGGTTCACTGAACAGGTATGCAGTGGTGGGTTCACAGAACAGGTATGCAGTGGTGCGTTCACAGAACAGGTATGCAGTGGTGGGTTCACAGAACAGGTATGCAGTGGCGGGTTCACTGAACAGGTATGCAGTGGTGGGTTCACTGAACAGGTATGCAGTGGTGGGTTCACTGAACAGGTATGCAGTGGTGGGTTCACTGAACAGGTATGCAGTGGTGGGTTCACTGAACAGGTATGCAGTGGTGGGTTCACTGAACAGGTATGCAGTGGTGGGTTCACAGAACAGGTATGCAGTGGTGGGTTCACAGAACAGGTATGCCGTGGTGGGTTCACAGAACAGGTATGCAGTGGTGGGTTCACTGAACAGGTATGCAGTGGTGGGTTCACTGAACAGGTATGCAGTGGTGGGTTCACTGAACAGGTATGCAGTGGTGGGTTCACAGAACAGGTATGCAGTGGTGGGTTCACAGAACAGGTATGCAGTGGTGGGTTCACAGAACAGGTATGCAGTGGTGGGTTCACTGAACAGGTATGCAGTGGTGGGTTCACTGAACAGGTATGCAGTGGTGGGTTCACAGTACAGGTATGCAGTGGTGGGTTCACAGAACAGGTATGCAGTGGTGGGTTCACAGAACAGGTATGCAGTGGTGGGTTCACTGAACAGGTATGCAGTGGTGGGTTCACAGTACAGGTATGCAGTGGTGGGTTCACAGAACAGGTATGCAGCCAAGAACAAGCTAAGCCTAACTAATCTTTCCCTATGAGAGACAGTCTGCAGCAGCTCGCCCTACTCTCACTAATGCAGGCAGTGGCACACGAGTGAGCGTAATGGCCGCCGCTGCCTGCCTTTTATAAGGGGGGAGTGGCTCCAGGGGCTAGTGTAGCCTAATTGGCTACACTGGGCCTGCTGACTGTGATGTAGAGGGTCAAAGTTGACCCTCAGGGTGCATTATGGGGCGAACCGAACTTCCGCAAAAGTTCGCCTGCGAGACGCGAACGCGAACCACTGAAGTTCGCGTGGAACCGTTCGCAGGCGAACCGTTCGGCCCAACTCTAATATACACCTGCCTACATATACTGGGGACATATACACCTGCCTACACAAACTGGGGACATGTACACCTGCCTACATATACTGGGGACATGTACACCTGCCCACATATACTGGGACATATACCCCTGGCTACATAAACTGGGGACATATACCCCTGGCTACATATACTGGGGACATATACCCCTGGCTACATATACTGGGGACATATACCCCTGGCTACATATACTGGGGACATATACCCCTGGCTACATATACTGGGGACATATACACCTGCCTACATATACTGGGGACATATACACCTGCCTACATATACTGGGACATATACCCCTGCCTACATATACTGGGACATATACCCCTGGCTACATATACTTTGGACATATACCCCCTGGCTACATGTACTGGGGACATATACCCCCTGGCTACATATACTGGGGAAATATACCCCCTGGCTACATATACTGGGGACATATACCCCCTGACTACATATACTGGGGACATATACCCCCTGGCTACATGTACTGGGGAAATATACCCCCTGGCTACATATACTGGGGACATATACCCCCTGACTACATATACTGGGGACATATACCCCCTGGCTACATATACTGGGGACATATACCCCCTGGCTACATATACTGGGGAAATATACCCCTGGCTACATATACTGGGACATATACCCCTGGCTACATATACTGGGGACATATAACCCTGGCTACATATACTGGGACATATACCCCTGGCTACATATACTGGGACATATACACCTGCCTACATATACTGGGACATATACACCTGCCTACATATACTGGGGACATATACCCCTGGCTACATATACTGGGGACATATACCCCTGGCTACATATACTGGGACATATACACCTGCCTACATATACTGGGACATATACACCTGCCTACATATACTGGGGACATATACACCTGCCTACATATACTGGGCACATATCCCCCTGACTACATATACTTGGCACATATACCCTTGAATACATATACTGGGCACATATACCCTTGACTACATATACTGGGCACATATAACCCTGGCTACATATACTGGGCACATATACCCCTGACTACATATACTGGGGTCATCTATACCTCTGTCTACATATACTGGGGACATATACCCCTGGCTACATATACTGGGGATATATACCCCTGGCTACATATACTGGGCACATATACCCCTGGCTACATATACTGGGGACATATACCCCTGGCTACATATACTGGGCACATATACCCCTGACTACATATACTGGGCACATATACCCCTGCCTACATATACTGGGCACATATACCCCTGCCTACATATACTGGGGACATATACCCCTGGCTACATATACTGGGCACATATACCCCTGGCTACCTGTTCTGGGGACATCTCTACCCCTGGCTACCTGTTCTGGGGACATCTCTACCACTGGCCACCTATTCTGGGGACATCTATACCACTGGCCACCTATTCTGGGGACACCTATAGACCCTGGGCTACCTATTTTTGGGGAACCACTGCTGTCAGATTGAGTGTATTTTGGGGAACTGGGAAAAAACAGAAGGTCCGCACCAGTCCAAGGTTCCAAGCTTTATTCGGACATATACATCAGCAAGACATTAGGACAAGCATCAGAGAGCTGACATGTTTCGAGCCATTCAGGCCCTTAATCATAGCATTCTGTATTCCTGTGGGCCTGCTGACCTGGTCGTGCACAGCCTCGGCTCCTGTGGGTGACAGCGGTGTTCACAGACTTTATTTTGGGGAACTGCTGCCAGGTGAGAGGTGTCTACCATGTTAAGGGGGCATTCTGCCTATTTATGTGAAATGCTGTCTATTTATGTGCCTCATGACTGCTGAATTTGTCTTGTTGGGGGCCTCATGGTTACTGAATTTGTCTTGTTGGGGGCCTCATGATTTGTTGGGGGCTTCAAGATCGCTGAATTTGTCTTGTTGGGGGCCTCATGATTGCTGAATTTGTCTTGTTGGGGGCCTCATGATTGCTGAATTTGTCTTGTTGGGGGGGGCCTCATGATTGCTGAATTTGTCTTGTTGGGGGTCACATGATTGGTAACTGCGAGACTATGGAAAAAGATGAATCATGATCATATGATGCAATAGCATTAAGCCTACTTTTTCAGCTTTTTAAAACAGAAAATGAAACTGGGAGGTTCTAAAAAAAAATGAATACATTTTTCAGGAGTCGGATGGATAAAATTGTTTATCTTCACAGTTTATTTTCAACTTGAATTTTCCATAATGTTCATGTATGAGTTAAAACGTTTGTATTTAGTTTAAATTGCTGTTGGCACTTTGTGATAGTAAAGTGACTTTGCAGTTTGGGCACTCGACCTCCAAAAGGTTCGCCACCACTGTCCTAATCTAATGTCCCACCATTGCTAAGTTCATGTAAACTTGTCTCCACCCACGACCACACCCACACTCTGGTTCATGACCACACCCATTTTTCGGCACCGCGCGCCGCATGCCGTACCCCACTTTTGGAGCGCTGCGCGTGCCACGCAACGCCGCCCCGAATACCGCTTGTTCCTCCCCCCTTTTTGCCCCCCCCTGGAAAATTTTCTGCGGACGCCCATGGCTAGGCCTGCTAGCCTAGGTAGCCTTAGCCTACTACTAGCTTAGGTAGGTTAGGGATTCTAGTTAGTTCTGTACTTAGTAGTACTAGTTTAGTTAATTATTACTGCTGTAGTCTGTTACTTTATTAGTTTCAGTACTGTGCTAGTTAGTTACTTACTGTGACAGGCCACCACCAGCATCCGTTGTGAGTGACTTGTGACTGTCTGTCGCCTGTCCGAGCCTATTGATTGATTGATTGCGTCTGACTGTGTTTGACCGATTGTAATTGTCACCGACTGTCTGCCGGACGACTTACTTAAAGTGTAGTACGCTAGGTGTTTCTTAGTTACCTGCATGCGTGCATACTACTACTAGTGTCTACTACTATACTACTAGTACCCGTTCACTTATTTTTTTTTTCACTGTAACTGTGTGATTTTATTATCATCTGTAGTGTGTGTAATAAATAAGAGTTTCAACACATACAGGCCACCACCAGCATCCGTTGTGAGTGACCTGTGACTGTCTGTCACCTGCCCGAGCCTATTGATCGATTGATTGCGTGTGACCGTGTGTGACCGATTGTAATTGTCACCGACTGTCTGCTGCATGACTTACTTATAGTGTAGTACGCTAGGTGTTTCTTAGTTACCTGTGTGCGTACTACTATTAGTGTCTACTACTATACTACTAGTCTACTAGAACCCGTTCACTTATTTTTTTTTTTCACTGTTACTGTGTGATTTTATTATCATCTGTAGTGTGTGTAATAAATAAGAGTTACAACACATACAGGCCACCACCAGCATCCGTTGTGAGTGACTTGTGACTGTCTGTCACCTGCCCGAGCCTATTGATCGATTGATTGCGTCTGACCGTGTGTGACCGATTGTAATTGTCACCGACTGTCTGCCGCACAACTTACTTATAGTGTAGTACGCTAGGTGTTTCTTAGTTACCTGCGTGTGTGCGTACTACTACTAGTGTCTACTACTATACTACTAGTACCCGTTCACTTATTTTTTTTTTCCACTGTCACTGTGTGATTTTATTATCATCTGTAGTGTGTGTAATAAATAAGAGTTACAACACATACAGGCCACCACCAGCATCCGTTGTGAGTGACTTGTGACTGTCTGTCACCTGCCCGAGCCTAGTGATCGATTGATTGCGTCTGACCGTGTGTGACTGATTGCAATTGTCATTGACTGTCTGCCGCATGACTTACTTATAGTGTAGTACGCTAGGTGTTTCTTAGTTACCTGCGTGCGTGCATACTACTACTAGTGTCTACTACTATACTACTAGTACCCGTTCACTTTTTTTTTTTTCACTGTTACTGTGTGATTTTAGTATCATCTGTAGTGTGTGTAATAAATAAGAGTTACAACACATACAGGCCACCACCAGCATCCGTTGTGAGTGACCTGTGACTGTCTGTCACCTGCCCGAGCCTATTGATCGATTGATTGCGTCTGACCATGTGTGACCGATTGTAATTGTCACCGAATGTCTGCCACACGACTTACTTATAGCGTAGTACGCTAGGTGTTTTTTAGTTACCTGCGTGCGTACTACTACTACTACTGTCTACTACTATACTACTAGTCTACTAGTACCCGTTCAATTTTATTTTTTTTTCACTGTTACTGTGTGATTTTAGCTTCTTCTCTATAATCATCCTGATTACTACAATTCCTATAAAGCCTCATATATTGTCCCTTGGGAACGGCTCTCATCCAATTTTGGTGATGGCAGCTACCCATTGGGATAAAATTTTTTGGATATTAATATTTTGGGGTTTTATCTGCTATGTTTTCACATTGGGTACATATGTGGGTCTTGGTCTCCACCCTTTCTGCTGTCTTCTCTTTTGGGGGGGATTCTCAAAAACCCTCCTAGGGGGGCGCTCTACTGGGCTATTATGTCTCCTATCATCTTGTCTAGGTTTGTTGTTAATCCTTCTGTTATCATAATAAAAATGATTATTGTAATCATAATTCCTCCCATGGTAAGTTCTTTTTGGTCTTGCACCCATTCCCTCATAATTTTGAACACTCTGAATATCTCTATTCTGCACCTCCTTCCTAGCTATGGGACGGTTCTCTTCTGGATTCTTGGGGGGGATTTGTTTCTTTCACTATTTTTTCTGTTTTTTTGCCATTTGTATACATTACCTCGCTTATAATCATCAAGGTCTCTTAAAAATTTCTTTTGTTTCCTATTTTTCAAGTGGGATAGATAGTTAGTGGGATAGAGTCCGTCACCTACCGTTTGGGGGAATTCATTGATAAATTTTTACAGCCCTTGGTAGTTAAAACTAGATCCTATTTGAAAGATACAAAACATGTGATTAATATCTTACAAACCTTGGTATTTGAAAACCCTCCATTTCTGGCCACTGCTGATGTTACTTCTTTGTACACTATAATTGGTCACAGAGAGGGACTAGAGGCTATTTCTTTTTTCCTTGAGAGATCAGGTTCATATTCAGAGAGACAGATTACGTTTTTGCTGGAATGCGTTGATTTTGCTTTGAAACACAATTATTTTTGGTTTGGGGGGAATTATTTTCTCCAGAAGGTGGGAGTGGCCATGGGGGCCAAATTTGCCCCAAGCATGGCCAACCTGTTTATGGCACAGTGGGAGGTGTGGGTCATCTATGAGACTGCACCCTTGGAACTCGTTTTCTGGGGGCGGTACATAGACGACGTGCTTTTCATGTGGAGTGGGGGAGAGTCATCTTTGTTGGAATTTTTGGAAAATTTGAATAACAATGAGCTAAATATTAAATTAAGCTGTGAGTTCAGCAGAGAATCCGTACATTTTTTGGATTTATCTATCAAAATGAATAATGAAGAAGTAACGACCAAAACTTTTTTTAAACCTACAGATCGAAATGGTTTTATCCCAATGGGTAGTTGCCATGACCAAAATTGGATGAGAGCCGTTCCCAAGGGACAATATATGAGGCTTTATAGGAATTGTAGTAATCATGATGATTATAGAGAAGAAGCTAAGGTCCTACGGGATCGTTTTATCAAGAAAGGATATAATAGGAATGACTTAGAAAAAATAGAAGGAGATATTATAAATATGGATAGAGCCATCCTTCTGGAAGATAAGGGACAGGATGCTAAGAAGGTGTTGTTTTGCCCCTTTGTGACTGATTATAGGGTACATCATAAAAAATTAAAGAAGATCATAAAGAAACATTGGCCCATTTTGGGAGAGGATCCGGTATTGGGCCCACTAATACCCAAGCAGCCAGAAGTTATATTCAGAAAGGCACCCACAGTGAAGGATCTGATCACGGGAAATGCTATTGATCAACCACATTATCGGGGATTAAGTTTTTGTGGGGAAAAAGGTTTCTTTAAGGCTGGTTTCACAGTGGGACGTTACAGGCGCACGTTAGAGCAGCCTGTAACGCAGCCCACCGCACAGTAATGAAAAATCAATGGGGCTGTTCACAGTGCCGACGTTGCGTTACATTGTAACGCTGCGTCACAAGACAACGTACTGCATGCAGTACTTTAGACGCGGCTGAGCCGCGTTAGACTGCTTGCACATGCTCAGTAATTTTGGGGAGGAGCGGAGAGCGGCCAGGCACATGGCTAATTAAACGTAGAAAAGAAAAAGGAAATGATGTCTGGCACTGTAGTTTAATTTTCAGCAGCAAGTGTACAGCAGTAGAATACAAACATCCATACAGGGTATGTGACACAAGATGTGGTACTTATCGTGCTGGTTGCTGGAGGTGGGAGGCACTGTGGGCGCCAGTGGGTGCACGGCCTTACGACCGTTTCGCTTGGGGTGAGCCTTTCTTCCTCTGAGGCCTAACGTGCACGTTAGGCCTCAGAGGAAGAAAGGCTCACCCCAAGCGAAACGGTCGTAAGGCCGTGCACCCACTGGCGCCCACAGTGCCTCCCACCTCCAGCAACCAGCACGATAAGTACCACATCTTGTGTCACATACCCTGTATGGATGTTTGTATTCTACTGCTGTACACTTGCTGCTGAAAATTAAACTACAGTGCCAGACATCATTTCCTTTTTCTTTTCTACGTTTGATGCCATGTTTCCAACACTGTCTTGAGCACGCAGTTTTTGCTGAAGTTTGCCCATCTATACAGCTGATCATACTGTCATCACGGTTCATTCTGAGTGCCGGCCCACCTCTTTTCAAGTTGTCCACATGGCTAATTAATATGCACTGCACGTTGTGATGTGCAGTGTTTAGTTCCTGGAGCAGCCGCTCTGTGCGGCGATTGGCCGGCGGGACCACGTGATGCCGCATGCGCACAAGAGTGCGCATCACGGCATCACTGACGCCAGAGTGAGCTGCACAACGCGGCTCACTCTGACGTCCAGATCCAGCACCACCAGGCGTTGAGTTAGGGGGACGTTATGCGACCTTAACGCCCCCTCTAACGCAACGTCCTGGTGTGAAATTAGCCTTAATGTAGAAAATGCATTGTATGTACAACATGCATTCAGACCCCTAGAAAACAAATCATATTTTCAGAACATTATGAGATTAAAGAATTTTTAACTTGTGAATCGAAATTTGTAGTATACTTACTGATATGTCCGTGTGGTTTAAAATATGTTGGCAGGACAAAAAGAAAGCTTAGGGAACGATTAGGGGAACATGTGAACAATTAAAAAAATGGTTTTGAGGGTCATTCAGTATCAGATCACTTTAGATTAAAACATAATAAGGATCCATCAGGTTTAATTTTTTGTGGTATACAAAAATATCTGGATAATTGGAGAGGCTCTAATACAATCAGAGAAATATCTAAATTAAAGACAAAATGGATCTATGAATTAAACTGTATGACGCCTTATGGTTTAAACATTGAATTAGACTTGAATTGTTTCATTTCTAATGTATAAACATTGTTTTCTTCTCTGTGGGTAGTTTTGATTTAATCCATTAGATGGCAGTATAGGATTGATTTTAGAAATTTGATATAGTGTTGGATGTAAATGAAATTTTAGGCCAGCAGATGGCAGTGTAGGATTAGGTTTAAATTGATGTATTGTAAACAGGATGCCGTCCATTTTCACACTTGCCTGCAGTTAATTTCCATAAATTGTAATACAATATGATGTAGCGTATATTTATATACATCCTTTTATCCGCATACTGGTGCTTTATGCGTATATGACTTTGTCATTTTTATCACGTAGGATTGATGCGCACGTAATTCCGCATTCACCATTGGTTACTGCTATGGATGACACATTAGCCATGTGAAGGTGAAGCGGAAGCGGAAATGACGCCGCGTGGAATGCAGCGCCATGTTCCAGGAAGTGATTGCCGATGTTTCAGCGTGATTACACTAGGAAACTCCCCTCTTGTTAAGGGATATCCCTATATAAGTAAGCCATTTCAGCCATTCTGTTTACTAGCCCCTGATGAAACTGCAACAGTGAAACTGGTCGGGTGAGGCGGATGCGTGGCTGGACGGCGTCCTGTATTGTTTTATATGCTGATTACTGCTGTGGGTCCCTGTAAAAAGGACCCAGATGTAAGTGATTGAAGATCAACTTTTATTCATTGTTTTTAACAAAACGTTTTATTAAACTGAAGATAGATACGCTTAGTTGTGTCTATTATTATTTTTTTATGCAAACTTTGATGTGCACTTCATTGAGAATCTGAGATATCGCTGAGTGTTTATGTGGAGGAGGAGGCCAGCAGGGAAGTTACGAGCCGCTGACCTATCTTGCTTTACTACAGACCCTGTAATTAAGGTCTGTCACCATCTGGTAAGCGCATCCATTTTCTATGGTGTACGTGGTGGTGGACTTATCTGACTAGCGCTGAAGGATTTTATACTACTGTCAAGGACACTATACTGAAGTGTTGGACTTTTGGCTGCTTTTTGCTAATATCAATTAATTGATTATATAAATTGTGATTTTATGTTTTGGTTGCACTGATATATATCCATATACTACTGTCTGTCACCTGTCCGAGCCTAGTGATCGATTGATTGCGTGTGACCGTGTGTGACCGATTGTAATTGTCACCGACTGTCTGCCGCATTACTTACTTATAGTGTAGTACGCTAGGTGTTTCTTAGGTACCTGCATGCATGCGTACTACTACTAGTGTCTACTACTATACTACTAGTACCGGTTCACTTATTTTTTTTGTTCACTGTTACTGTGTGATTTTATTATCATCTGTAGTGTGTGTAATAAATAAGAGTTACAACACATACAGGCCACCACCAGCATCCGTTGTGAGTGACCTGTGACTGTCTGTCACCTGCCCGAGCCTATTGATCGATTGATTACGTCTGACCATGTGTGACCGATTGTAATTGTCACCGACTGTCTGCCACACGACTTACTTATAGCGTAGTACGCTAGGTGTTTCTTAGTTACCTGCGTGCGTGCTACTACTACTGTCTACTACTATACTACTAGTCTACTAGTACCCGTTCAATTTTATTTTTTTTTCACTGTTACTGTGTGATTTTATTATCATCTGTAGTGTGTGTAATAAATAAGAGTTACAACACATACAGGCCACCACCAGCATCCGTTGTGAGTGACCTGTGACTGTCTGTCACCTGCCCGAGCCTATTGATCGATTGATTGCGTCTGACCGTGTGTGACCGATTGTAATTGTCCCCGACTGTCTGCCGCATGACTTACGTATAGTGTAGTACGCTAGGTGTTTCTTAGTTACCTGCGTGCGTGCGTGCGTACTACTACTAGGGTCTACTACTCTACTACTAGTCTACTAGTACCCGTTCACTTATTTTTTTTTCACTGTTACTGTGTGATTTTATTATCATCTGTAGTGTGTGTACTAAATAAGAGTTACAACACATACAGGCCACCACCAGCATCCGGCGTAGCCCCCCCCCCCTCCCTCCCGAGCCTCTGTAACCCCTTGTCCCCCATGCAGGCTGGGATAGCCAGAATGCGGAGCCCCAGCCGACTGGGGTTTCGCACCCTGAGCTATACCAGCCCGCATGGTCCATGGTAAGAGGGGGCTCCGGGGGGGGGGGGGGGAGGGGCGACCAAGCCTTCCCCTCCTACCCCCCCCCCCCCCCCCCGGAGCCCTTGTCCTATCCTCCTATCCATGGCCAAGGGGCTCTTCCCCACCTCCGGTGCCCCAGGAGGAGGTGGGGGTGATGACTCCCGGGGGGGGGGATTTCATGGTGGCATCTGGGAGTCCCCTTTAAGAAGGGGACCCCAGATGCCCACCCCCTCCCAGGAGAAATGAGTATAGGAGTACAAAGTACCCCTTACCCATTTCCACAAAGGGTTAAATGAAATAAAAACACACCCACAAGAAAAGTATTTTATTATTCTAAATTAACCATAAATACTTACCTGTACCTTTAAAAAAGCTTTCCCATGCCAAAATCCACTGTAAACAATCCAACGAACTGTATCCTCTTATGTTGCGATCTTCAATTAAGTTGATTGAAGATCTCCGAGCCTCCCACATAGCAGAGATGCGTCCTTTTGGATGCATAGCTGCCGGCTCCTGCTGTCTCTCCCCACCTCCTCACCTGTCACTCTCACCTAGCCTGGCACCCATGGGTGTACCGGGTGCCAGGCTAGGTGAGGGTGACAGGTGCAGGCAGGTGGGGAGAGACAGCAGCGGAGCCGGCAGCTTCACGTCCTGCTTAGGACGCATTCTCTGCTATACTAACGGTTCATGAATCACCCGGTTGTTTTTAATGAATCGTTGTTTTTTTTTTTAATGAATCGGCTCATTTTACTTTAAAAATTTTAAATTGATTTTCTCAAAAAGTATAAGGTCTTTTTGAAAAAAAAAATTCCTCTTGTTCCCACTATTCCACTTAATATTCCCAACAATTTTGGTGTTTTTACTATGTAAGGGGACTTTGCTATTAACCGTTAAAGTCGGCGGCCATTAAAGTCAATGGGTGAACCGAACTTTGAAAAAAGGTTCCCGGTTCTCTGCGAAGGCGAACCACCCGAAGTTCGCCTGGAACCGTTCGCCGGCAAACCGTTCGGCCCATCTCTAGAGGGAGATAGAGCAGGGCAGCAACACATACCCGAGGCTGCTGTAACAAGTGAATGTTTCGCGGCCCATGGGTTGGGAAACCCTGGCTTAGGCTGCACACCAGTTTTCCTCAGACACTACTGCTATCACTGAAAGCCTCACATGTTATCTGGACAGCTCATTCAGGGAGAGAAAGGCAGCTAACAAGACTTGCCACATGCAAATGCTAGAAAGTACACACAGGGTGTAACGATCGGTGTAACACAGAGAGGGTCTGATTACCGGTGATCTGCAGTATCACAGAGAATACAGATATATACCCGATTATTGATGATCTGCAGTATCACCGATAATCAGATATATCTCTACCCTCTGGACACCTGAGTGATAAGAGTGTTTGGTGCAACAGTAATACTTTGAGGAAAGCACCCGTAAGAAGGGTGCTAGGCAGTATGAGATACTGCTAGAGATCAGGTTCCTTCCACAGGTCTGATGCTCCCCAAGGGGCGGAGCCAGGCTGAGAGTGGGAAGGACAGAACGTTAGTGACACCAATGAGGGAGTGTCACTGACGGATCTGTGAACTACCTCTTAACAGGCGAGATAGTTCTTGAGGTCGGGCAGGCCAGGTCATTAACACACGGACAGATAAAGTACAGAGACAGGAGACAGATGCAGAATCCTAAGACTAGCAGAGTTTGGCAACAGAGTATCAGAATGACAAAGGTACAGAATCAGAGATCAGAAGAATGGTCAGGAAAGCAGAAGGTCATAACAGATAATCAACAATGCCTAGACTTGAGTGTGAGCTCCTTGATTCTCAACACCCCTGGAACTAATCTAGATAATATAGATAATACAGATGGTACAGAATTCCTAGACTAAGGTGTGAGTTCCTTGGTCATCAACACCTTGGAAACTGGTCTAGATAACCACACAGATGATAACAGAATTCCTAGACTAAGGTGTGAGCTCCTTGATCATCAACACCTAAGAAACTGGTCTAATAAACACAGATACTGACAAGGTCTGAGTGCTACCACGTAGTGATCGCAACGCCAGACACCAGAGGAATGACCAGCAACCAGTATATATACACCAGCGCTCACCTGTGCCTCCCCTAAGTGCTGGACCAGTGAAAACTGAAAGAATTGTCAGCTGACCGGCCTGGTCAGCTGACACCCCTATGACTGTCATAAATGCTCTGCCTCTCTGTGCACGCGCGCGTCCTTCTGAACCTGTGTGGACTATCAGTCCCAGCCACACCAGACATGTGTTGTAATGCCTCTGCTGTTTTGGATGCGGAATCCGCCGCATCGCTGTCCGTGCGTGCGGCGTTTTCTCCGCATTCAGCAGTACTGACAGGCGTAGGCCTATGCGTGCAATCTGCCGCGTCGGACGCGGAATCCGCCACCCTGTTCTCTGGGTTTCTCCGCGCTCCGTCTGCGCGCAAGCTGCTATGTTGAACGCGGAATCAACCACCTTACTCTGATTACTTGCGGCGGCTTTTCCGCATTTTCTCACACAGGGTTAACAGATGTAGTGAGAGTATTCCCCCCTCCCCTCATGATTTACTGGTCTGACACCAATCCCTGACACTCCTCAGTGAGACACTTCTAAAACATTAAAGCGTTATCGTCACCATAAAAATCAAATTTCAACAGCAACTGGTCTGAGTGTATTAAGTGATAAAGATGCTAATCCTGCATTCAAAACTTTCAAAACTTTTTCTGCTGTTATGATTTGGAGTTATCACATACTTAAGGAGCCCTGGCCCTTTAGTAGTCATGCCAAAGAATTGCATGCTGGGGGTTCTTTTTATCTATAATCTATTCCTCCTCTTCCCTTTATTTCCCTGCCAATTGCTTATCTGAAACCTAATCCCCTACTCATTTGTGTTTACAAGCAAGGCTGAGGCGACTCAGCGATTGGAGGAGACAAGAAAACAAGTAAAGAGCAGAAATGACATCACGAGTTAGCCTTAACTGTGGGCAAAAGACATGGCCCCCACCAGGAACAGAATTCTCGTCATTTACTATATAACATTCACTGAAATCAAAACGTGGACAGTATAATACATGTGTTATGTAAGTAGATCAAGTATTTATCTACTTATATATGTGTTTTTTTTCCCCTGGCATAGTATGGCTAATCCTACTGCTTTAAAGGATGAGAAAAAGCAGGGTGAGATATGCAGCAGTACTTAGGAATACTTAGACAAGCTATTCCGTGTAATGATTGGTGTCAGCAAGTAACAGATTTCTGATTATGTGGTGATCTGCAGAATCACCAATAATACAAGTATAGCGTAAAGATGATGTGATAGCTATGTACACAGATAGGTGTTTGGTGCAACAGTAATACAGATATAATCTCCCCAGAGGAGCTGGTAGAGACAATACTACAGGTTGCTGCTTGCCAGTGGAACTGGTGACACTGGCAGAGCTGCTCACCAGAGAAACTGGTGATACTAACAGGCTGCTCACCAGAGGAGCTGGTTAGACAGACAGAGCTGCTGACCAGAGGAGCTGGTGATACAGACAGTACTGAAAACTCCTCACCAGTGACAAGGGCTCACTGGTGAGAGAAGAATAGTCAGACAATCGAGTTGGCAACAGACAGGCAGATCAGGAACAGAATCGGAAGGCAGAGGCAGAACTATGAACAAGCTGAGTTGGCAACAAGGTCAGATGAGCAGAGGTACAGAATCACAAGGCAGAAGGTATTTCAAGACAAGCAAAGAGTCATACACAATAAAGTACACAGCAGGGTCGGACTGGGACACCAAGGGCCCACCAAGGAAGTTTCAGCCTGGGCCCCCCCCCCCCTCTCCTCCTCCTCCTCCTCCCTCCCCCCCCCCCCCCCCATTTTGGGCTCACATACACATGTACTTTAGAAATTTTGCATGACTTTATGGTAGGGAATAGATTGTGAGCAATTCTGAGGACAGTCTCCAATAGGGATATGTCTAAATGCGAAACTAAATGGGTGTCACCATGCACTGGAACATCGGCGTGGTCATGATGAGTCATGGGCAGACTTAAAAAAAAAAAAATACAAAACACAAAATAAGTAGCGGCGTTATTCACAGAGATTAGGTCCGACCAGATACATTGTATATTCAAGTAGTTACATGCCTCATGATAATTCATCAAGTAGTCAAATTGCAGCAGATACCCCCACAAAATGCAATCAGGTTGACGGCAGATACCCCCACACAATGCAATCAGGTTGGTGGCAGATACCCCCACAAAATGCAATCAGGTTGACGGCAGATACCCCCACACAATGCAATCAGGTTAACGGCAGATACCCCCACAAAATGCAATCAGGTTGACGGCAGATACCCCCACAAAATGCAATCAGGATGACGGCAGATACCCCCACAAAATGCAATCAGTTTGGCTGCAGATACCCCCACAAAATGCAATCAGTTTGGCTGCAGATACCCCCACACAATGCAATCAGGTTGGCTGCAGATACCCCCACACAATGCAATCAGGTTGGTGGCAGAGATACCCCCACACAATGCAAGTCCCCCCCAGCTTGGAAGGGGGGGCAGAGGGCACAGATCAGCGGGGAAGCCTCCCCCCCTCCCTCACCTAGGGCCCCCCCTTCCGCGCAGCCCCCTCCTCGAGAAGTGCAGCCAGCAGCGAGCGGAGTATAGCTTACCAGCTTCAGATGATGCTATCTCCGCTCCGCATGCCGCTGCTGCCCTGCTGGTCTCTGTCTCCTGTAGTGACGCTGTCCAATCACGCTCTAGCAGGAAGTACTGCGAGAACGTGATTGGACAGCGTCACACACTACAGTCAGAGACCAGCAGGGCAGCGGCATGCGGACTCGGAGCGGAGATAGCATCATCTCTGTAGCTATTCTCCGCTCGCTGCTGGCTGCACTTCTGGAGGAGGGGGGTGCGCGGAAGGGGGGGGGGGGCCCTAGGTGAGGGAGGGGGGGACGCTTTCCCCCCCTCCCCGCCGCTCTGTGCCCAATTCCCCCCCTTCCAAGCTGTGCCCCCCTCCAGTGGCGTAGCTAGGGTGTTTGACACCCGGTGCGGATAATTTACCAACACCCCCCCCCCCCCCCCAAAAAAGCAAAGCGCGCAGCGACAAAAAAAATGGGTGTGGACATGACATCACATGGGTGGGGGGTAATTGTAATGTAACTGTAACAGTAAGGCAGTGGGCTAATATAGGTAGCCAGAATAGTTTCACTCAGCATAGGTTAGATATGACAAATATGACAACATGACAAATTCAGCAATCTTGAGGCCCCCAACAAGACAAATTCAGCAATCATGAGGCCCCCAACAAGACATTCAGTAACCATGAGGCCCCCAACAAGACAAATTCAGTAACCATGAGGCCCCCAACAAGACAAATTCAGCAGTCATGAGGCACATAAATAAACAGCATTTCACATAAATAGGCAGAATGCCCACTTAATATGGTAGACACCTCTCACCTGGCTTCTGAATTCTCCTCTACTGGCTGCTGTGCCAGGCAATACTGTTTTTGGCTGGATTGGGGATGATGTGTGGGCTGAAAGGCCTGGCGGTGATGCTGTGGCCGGCCTGGCGGTGATGCTGGGCTGTACTTGGCTGGTTGAAGTAAATGTTGGCCTGACTGTTGGTGGTGATGCTGTGGCTTTTTTGACAGTGATTCTGGGCTGGTTGGCTGGTGGTGATGCTGGGCTGGCCTGGATAGTTTAGGTAGTGACAGGTGCACCCTAGTTTAGGTAGCACCAGGAGCCTCCCAGCTTAGGTAGTGACAGGACCCCCAAGTTTAGGTAGCGACAGGAGCCCCCCAGTTTAGTTAGTGACAGATACCCCCCAGTTTAGGTAGTGACAGGAGCCCCCAGTGTTTGTAGTGACAGGTGCCCCCCAGTTAAGGTAGTAACAGGTGCCCCCCAGGGTATGTAGTGACAGGAGCCCCCAGTGTTTGTAGTGACAGGTGCCCCCCAGGGTATGTAGTGACAGGAGCCCCCAGTTTAGGTAGTGACAGTGCCCCCCAGTTCAGGTAGTGACAGGTGCCCCCAGTTCAGGTATTGACAGGCGCCCCCCCAGTTCAGTTAGTGACAGGTACCCCCAGTTTAGGTATGACAGGAGCCCCCCAGTGTATGCAGTGACAGGGACCCCCCCCCAGTGTATATAGTGACAGGAGCCCCTAGTTTAGGTAGTGACAGGGCCCCCCAGTATAGATAGACAGGTCTATAGGTGTCCCCAGTTTAAATAGCCAGATCTATAGGTGTCCTCAGTGGCAGCGGAGAGAGAAGAGAAGCGGTGGGGAAGGGAGGACGTTTCCCCCTCCCCCTTCCCTCACCTTGGGGCTCCCCCTCTCTCGCTCCCCCCTTTAGAATTAAGTGATGCGGCAGGCAGCGCCGCTGTGCCTGCCGCTTCTTTTCTCTCTCCGCTGCCACCCCAGGGCGGGCGGGCCAGCCACGTCCGGGTAGCTAGGGGGGGGCAGCAGCTAGCCAGGGGAGTGCGCATGCCCCATTTTGCCCTATGTAGGGACGCCCATGGCATGGTAGGCAGATAGGTAGCCGGGTAGGCAGTTATGTAGCCGGGTGGGAGGGTAGGCAGATAGGTAGCTGGGTGGGCAGTTAGGTAGCCGGGTGGGAGGGTAGGCAGTTAGGTAGCCAGGTGGGCAGATAGGTAGCTGGGTGGGCAGTTAGGTAGCCGGGTGGGCAGTTAGGTAGCCAGGTGGGAGGGTAGGCAGATAGGTAGCTGGGTGGGTAGATAGGTAGCCGGGTGGGCAGATAGGTAGCCGGGTGGGAGGGTAGGCAGATAGGTAGCTGGGTGGGTAGATAGGTAGCCGGGTGGGCAGATAGGTAGCCGGGTGGGAGGGTAGGCAGATAGGTAGCTGGGTGGGTAGATAGGTAGCCGGGTGGGTAGATAGGTAGCCGGGTGGGCAGATAGGTAGCCGGGTGGGAGGGTAGGCAGATAGGTAGCTGGGTGGGTAGATAGGTAGCCGGGTGGGCATTTAGGTAGCCAGGTGGGAGGGTAGGCAGATAGGTAGCCGGGTGGGCAGATAGGTAGCCGGGTGGGAGGGTAGGCAGTTAGGTAGCCGGGTGGGCAGTTAGGTAGCCGGGTGGGAGGGTAGGCAGAAGGGTAGCCGGGTGGGAGGGTAGGCAGTTAGGTAGCCGGGTGGGCAGTTAGGTAGCCGGGTGGGAGGGTAGGCAGATAGGTAGCTGGGTGGGTAGATAGGTAGCCGGGTGGGCAGCCAGTTAGGTAGCCGGGTGGGTAGATAGGTAGCCGGGTGGGAGGGTAGGCAGTTAGGTAGCCGGGTGGGCAGTTAGGTAGCCGGGTGGGAGGGTAGGCAGAAGGGTGGGAGGGTAGGCAGAAGGGTGGGAGGGTGGGCAGTTAGGTAGCCGGGTGGGAGGGTGGGCAGTTAGGTAGCCGGGTGGGTAGCCAGTGGGGGCCCCCGACTCCTATGCTCCCCCTCACCTGGGTGTCCCCCCTCCTTACAAGCCGCGGGGAGGGCAGCCCGACTGTTTTTTTTGTTTGTTTTTTTTCCCTTAAAAAAAACTATTTTCCCCGGGGGCCCCCTCCCTCACCTCGGACTCTCGGAGGGCCCCCTCCTGTTACGAGCGGCGGCCGGCGGGTACAGCAAACTTCCGGGGAGGTATAGCAGAAGATAGAGGTCCAGCTGCCTCCCAGTCGCTGTCTCCTCTATGCCGCTCGCACTAAACCAGGAAGCAGTGCGAGCGGCATAGAGGAGACAGCGTAGCCCGGGAGGCAGCTGGACCTCTATCTTCTGCTATACCTCGCAGGAACTTTGCTGTAACCGCCGCCGCTCGTAACAGGAGGGGGGCCCTCCGAGGTGAGGGAGGGGGAGGATAGGAGGGCCCCCCCCCCCCCCGGGGAAAATAGTTTTTTTTAAGGGACATAAAAAAAAAAAAAAACAGTCGGGCTGCCCTCCCCGGCTCTCCCATGCAGCGCACGCCTTCTAGGGGCCCCCAGGTCAGGAGGAGGGGCAGTCGGGTCGGGGCCCACCGATGGGACCGTCGGTGGTTCGGCGGCTCTGTCCGAGCCTGGTAATGAGGATAATATTACAACTATCAACAGATCCTAAACTAAGTGTGAATTCCCGTCTCCTGCCGGTTCTAACACACTTGGGAACTGACAAAGGTCTGAGCGCTAACACGAAGTATTCTCAACAGCAGACAAGTTGCAAGTGAATCTGCTGAGCTTAAGAAGCGGAGGAGACCCTGACGGCATGCCCACACTGATTAGCCAATGGAAAATGGCTGGCGTGTCCTGTGATGTCAGCCGACCGGCCGGTCAGCGGACGGCGCCTCCTCCCCGCATAAAGGTCCTGTCTATGAGCGTGCGCACGCGCTAATACAACCTTATGTGCTGCAGAAAGACCCGTCCTCGGCGTGCTAGACGCACGAGGAGCGGGAGAGTCACTAGGCAGAGCGGCAGAGGTAGCTGCGGTGGTAGCGCAGTTCACCGCAGCTGCCTCACCGCTGATTGTTACATTCCGATATCAGTATAAAAAGTTAACATCAATGTTTCCCCAAAATGTATTAATGTTTATCTGGTTGTATTTTATTAACACAGGGGAAAATGTTGCCCCCAATGGTGTAGCAACACAGTCCTCTACCCTCGATGGCTTGACCTCTGCCAAGAAGGCCATTGATGGAAACTTGGACAATAATTACCATTTCGGCTCCTGTGCCCACACCGGAAATGATGTCTCCCCCTGGTGGAAGGTGGACTTACTGCAGCCCCATACAATCTCCAAAGTCGTCATCACCAATAGAGGTGACTGCTGCTGGGAACAGCTGACTGGCGCCAGTATCCTTATTGGGAATTATGTGGAAAACAATGGAAATAATAATCCTAGGTAACTATTACTATTCATGTAGCTTTTACTTTTATGGTAAGAGAGTCAGTAGTTAGTATATTGACCTGGCTCCCCGGGGCTGTTTCAGTGGTAAGAAGACCACTTGCTGCCTGTCAGTACTTCTTATTCAGCCCAATTAAAGAATTATACACTGGTGGAGGGAAATAGAGATAGAAACATCTGGGAAACTGTCCCTAAGCATTAGGATATACTTTAGTAATTCAGTTCCCAACTCCACTGGCTGTGTGCTGGTGGCAGCTGTGTGACACCAAACTACTACGATTTAAAAGTCAGTATGACCGCTCCTAAAGAGGCCAATTGGGCCCTATCTACACTTACTACACATGGGGTTATTGACTTGCCTTTATTATTTTTTTTTACAGCTGTGCAGAGATCTACTATATACAGAACAGTGGCGCTCTGACTTTCCAGTGTAATATGGTTGGCAGATATGTGAAAATCATCATTAGAGGGAAGCAGCAACCCCTCACCCTGTGTGAAGTACAGGTGTTTGGTGTACCCCTTGGTAAGTGGAGTACTTCAATAGGAAATGATGGAGCCATGGTTGCTGGACGTCACCACATAAAAACACAAAATATATAATATACATAACAGAACTCATTAGATGCCTTATACACAATCAGGGGTGCTTGGATACCCCTTTTCAAAATTTGGATCCGATTTGGATCCGGATACCCAGATAACCGATCCGGGTCAGATATCCGAGTTCAAAATTTTCCAATCTGAATCAGATATCCAACCTCAGTATCCGGGCGGATTTGGATATCAGGATATAAAAACCGGAAGTGGCCTTTAAATTGCTTGAAAAACGTTTTTTAACCTCCTGAGCAATAATCCCGAGCTGAGCTCGGGGTATGTCGCGCAGGAGGACTTCTCAGGCCCTGGTGGGCCGATTTGCATAATTTTTTATTGTTACACGCAGCTAGCACTTTGCTAGCTGCGTGTAACTTCCGCTCGCCACCGATCCGCCGCTACCCGCCGTGCCGCGCAGCCCCCCCCCTCCCCGACCCCTTGCACAGCCTGGCCAATCAGTGCCAGGCAGCGCTGAGGGGTGGATCAGAACTCCCTCTGACGTCACGACGTCCATGACGTCGGTGACGTCATCCTGCTCCGTCGCCATGGCGACCGAGGAAGCCCAGCAGGAAATCCCGTTCTGAACGGGATTTCCTGCTTACTCTGATCACCGAAGGCGATCGGAGTGGGTGGGGGGATGCCGCTGCGCTGCGGCTATCATGTAGCGAGCCCTGGGCTCGCTACATGATTTAAAAAATAAAAATTTTAAAAAAATAGTGCTGCGCCACCTCCTGGGCGATATAATTGTATCGCCCAGAGGGTTAAGGTACATGAGGCATGTATGACCATTAGTTTTTTAAAGGGAAACACTAATTGATGATGTGGGGACTTAAAATTCCCCCCCTCCCCCCCAAAAAAGGCTGTCAATTGACATGAGGCCTAGGTTCCAGACAGCGTTCGTGCAGGCCACATTGTGTTCAAAGTCCAAGACTAGTGATGTCGCGAACCTCCAATTTTTGGTTCGTGAACCCTGTTCGCGAACCTCCGCGGAAGGTTTGGTTTGCGAAAAAGTTCGCGAACCGCAATAGACTTCAATGGGGAGGCGAACTTTAAAATTTACAAAAATTTCTACCGGCTGGAAAAATGATAGAAAACATGTTTCAAGAGATCTAATACCTGGAGGAAGACATGATTGAGTGAAATACACATCAAAAGGCCCAGGCAAAAATCTAGATTTCACATAAACCCCTATTTTAAGGTCAATGTTCAATTAAAAGCCCTCCTCCCCTTCCGCCTCCCTCCTACCAGAGGGACTCATCTGCCAGGGAATTATAGTATTTCAGAAGCCAGCTTACATACCATGGCTGGGAATTGAACCCAGGTCTCAGTGTGTGGTAGGTAACTACCTTAACCACTTGTACCACCAACACTATCAGCTGAAGCTAGCCTAGCATGTACCATTTATGCTCAATCCAACTGAAAAATTAGGTTGTTTAAGGATTTGTAGCATAAGCTAACTCACATTGGCTGGGAATTGAACCCATGTCTCAATGTGTGGTACGTAACTAACTTAACCACTTGCACCACCAACACTACATGCTGAAGCCAGCCTAGCATGTACCATTTATGCTCAATCCAAGAGAAAAATTAGGTTGCTTAAGGATTTGTAGCATAAGCCAACTCACATTGGCTGGGAATTGAACCCAGGTCTCAGTGTGTGGTAGATAACTAACTTAATCACTTGTACCACCAACACTACATGCTGAAGTCAGCCTAGCATGTACCATTTATGCTCAATCTAAGAGAAAAATTAGGTTGCTTAAGGATTTGTAGCATAAGCCAACTCACATTGGCTGGGAATTGAACCCAGGTCTCAGTGTGTGGTACATAACTAACTTAACCACTTGTACCACCAACATTACATGCTGAAGCCAGCCTAGCATGTACCATTTATGCTCAATCCAAGAGAAAAATTAGGTTGCTTAAGGATTTGTAGCATAAGCCAACTCACATTGGCTGGGAATTAAACCCAGGTCTCAGTGTGTGGTACGTAACTAACTTAACCATTTGTACCACCAACACTACCAGCTGAAGCTAGCCTAGCATGTACCATTTATGATCAATCCAAGAGAAAAAATAGCTCTCTCTCTCTCTCTAGGACTTGATGCCATTGAACTGAATTTTCAGCTTAAAACCATCAATGGATACCGGCAGAATTTCACAGGCAATTTCGGAATTCCGCCAGATTGAAAAAGCAATTCCGTTCCAACCAATTCCGCCTAAAAATTCAGGAAAATACAATTTGACCATCCCTACTAGAGAGAGAGAGAGAGAGAGAGAGAGAGAGAGAGAGAGAGAGAGAGAGAGAGAGAGAGAGAGAGAGAGAGAGAGAGAGAGAGAGAGAGAGAGATGAATCTACCTGGCTATCTGGGGTTCTCTTTGGACAACTGTTGAACACAAAAGGCAAGGCCATGCCTGGCTACAAATCCTTGAGCAACCTATTTTTTTCTCTTGGATTGAGCATAAATGGTACATGCTAGGCTGGCTTCAGCATGTAGCGTTGGTGGTACAAGTGGTTAAGTTAGTTACCTACCACACACTGAGACCTGGGTTCAATGCCCAGCAGGGGTTCAATCCCCAGCCAATGTGAGTTGGCTTATGCTACAAATCCTTAAGCAACCTCATTTTTCTCTTGGATTGAGCATAAATGGTACATGCTAGGCTGGCTTCAGCATGTAGTGTTGGTGGTACAAGTGGTTAAGTTAGTTACGTACCACATACTGAGACCTGGGTTCAATTCCCAGCCAATGTGAGTTAGCTTATGCTACAAATCCTTAACCACTTGAGGACCACAGTCTTTCTAAACCTTAAGGACCAGGCACTTTTTTTCCATTCAGACCACTGCAGCTTTCACGGTTTATTGCTCACTCATACAACCTACCACCTAAATGAATTTTGGCTCCTTTTCTTGTCACTAATAAAGCTTTCTTTTGGTGCTATTTGATTGCTCCTGCGATTTTTACTTTTTATTATATTCATCAAAAAAGACATGAATTTTGGCAAAAAAATGATTTTTTTAACTTTCTGTGCTGACAGTTTTCAAATAAAGTAAAATTTCTGTATACATGCAGCGCGAAAAATGTGCACAAACATGTGTTTGATAAAAAAAAAAACCCATTCAGTGTATATTTATTGGTTTGGGTAAAAGTTATAGCGTTTACAAACTATGGTGCAAAAAGTGAATTTTCCCATTTTCAAGCATCTATGACTTTTCTGACCCCCTGTCATGTTTCATGAGGGGCTAGAATTCCAGGATAGTATAAATACCCCCCAAATGACCCCATTTTGGAAAGAAGACATCCCAAAGTATTCACTGAGAGGCATAGTGAGTTCATAGAAGATATTATTTTTTGTCACAAGTAAGCGGAAAATGACACTTAATGACAAAAAAAAAAAAAAAAAGTTTCCATTTCTGCTAACTTGCGACAAAAAAAAAATGAAATCTGCCACGGACTCACCATGCCCCTCTCTGAATACCTTGAAGTGTCTACTTTCCAAAATGGGGTCATTTGTGGGGTGTGTTTACTGTCCTGACATTTTGGGGGGTGCTAAATTGTAAGCACCCCTGTAAAGCCTAAAGGTGCTCATTGGACTTTGGACCCCTTAGCGCAGTTAGGGTGCAAAAAAGTGCCACACATGTGGTATTGCCATACTCAGTAGAAGTACTATAATGTGTTTTGGGGTGTATTTTTACACATACCCATGCTGGGTGGGAGAAATACCTCTGTAAATGACAATCTTTTGATTTTTTTACACACAATTGTCCATTTACAGAGTTATTTCTCCCACCCAGCATGGGTATGTGTAAAAATACACCCCAAAACACATTGTACTACTTCTCCCGAGTACGGCGATACCACATGTGTGGCACTTTTTTGCACCCTAACTGCGCTAAAGGGCCCAAAGTCCAATGAGTACCTTTAGGATTTCACAGGTCATTTTGCGGAATTTGATTTCCAGACTACTCCTCACGGTTTAGGGCTCCTAAAATGCCAGGGCAGTATAGGAACCCCACAAATGACCCCATTTTAGAAAGAAGACACCCCAAGGTATTCCGTTAGGAGTATGGTAAGTTCATAGAAGATTTTATTTTTTGTCAAAAATTAGCAGAAAATTGATTTTTATTGTTTTTTTCACAAAGTGTCATTTTCCACTAACTTGTGACAAAAAATAAAATCTTCTATGAACTCGCCATACACCTAACTGAATACCTTGGGGTGTCTTCTTTCTAAAATGGGGTCATTTGTGGGGTTCCTATACTGCCCTGGCATTTTAGGGGCCCTAAACCGTGAGGAGTAGTCTGGAAATCAAATTCCGCAAAATGACCTGTGAAATCCTAAAGGTACTCATTGGACTTTGGGCCCTTTAGCGCAGTTAGGGTGCAAAAAAGTGCCACACATGTGGTATTGCCGTACTCGGGAGAAGTAGTAAAATGTGTTTTGGGGTGTATTTTTACACATACCCATGCTGGGTGGGAGAAATAACTCTGTAAATGGACAATTGTGTGTAAAAAAATCAAAAGAGTGTCATTTACAGAGGTATTTCTCCCACCCAGCATGGGTATGTGTAAAAATACACCACAAAACACATTGTACTACTTCTCCCGAGTACGGCGATACCACATGTGTGGCACTTTTTTGCACCCTAACTGCGCTAAAGGGCCCAAAGTCCAATGAGTACCTTTAGGATTTCACAGGTCATTTTGCGGAATTTGATTTCCAGACTACTCCTCACGGTTTAGGGCCCCTAAAATGCCAGGGCAGTATAGGAACCCCACAAATGACCCCATTTTAGAAAGAAGACACCCCAAGGTATTCCGTTAGGTGTATGGCGAGTTCATAGAAGATTTTATTTTTTGTCACAAGTTAGTGGAAAATGACACTTTGTGAAAAAAACAATAAAAATCAATTTTCCGCTAACTTTTGACAAAAAATAAAATCTTCTATGAACTTACAATACTCCTAACGGAATACCTTGGGGTGTCTTCTTTCTAAAATGGGGTCATTTGTGGGGTTCCTATACTGCCCTGGCATTTTAGGGGCCCTAAACCGTGAGGAGTAGTCTGGAAATCAAATTCCGCAAAATGACCTGTGAAATCCTAAAGGTACTCATTGGACTTTGGGCCCTTTAGCGCAGTTAGGGTGCAAAAAAGTGCCACACATGTGGTATCGCCGTACTCGGGAGAAGTATTACAATGTGTTTTGGGGTGTATTTTTACACATACCCATGCTGGGTGGGAGAAATAACTCTGTAAATGGACAATTGTGTGTAAAAAAATCAAAAGATTGTCATTTACAGAGGTATTTCTCCCACCCAGCATGGGTATGTGTAAAAATACACCACAAAACACATTGTACTACTTCTCCCGAGTACGGCGATACCACATGTGTGGCACTTTTTTGCACCCTAACTGCGCTAAAGGGCCCAAAGTCCAATGAGTACCTTTAGGATTTCACAGGTCATTTTGCGGAATTTGATTTCCAGACTACTCCTCACGGTTTAGGGCCCCTAAAATGCCAGGGCAGTATAGGAACCCCACAAATGACCCCATTTTAGAAAGAAGACACCCCAAGGTATTCCGTTAGGAGTATGGTGAGTTCATAGAAGATTTTATTTTTTGTCACAAGTTAGTGGAAAATGACACTTTGTGAAAAAAACAATAAAAATCAATTTTCCGCTAACTTTTGACAAAAAATAAAATCTTCTATGAACTTACCATACTCCTAACGGAATACCTTGGGGTGTCTTCTTTCTAAAATGGGGTCATTTGTGGGGTTCCTATACTGCCCTGGCATTTTAGGGGCCCTAAACCGTGAGGAGTAGTCTGGAAATCAAATTCCGCAAAATGACCTGTGAAATCCTAAAGGTACTCATTGGACTTTGGGCCCTTTAGCGCAGTTAGGGTGCAAAAAAGTGCCACACATGTGGTATCGCCGTACTCGGGAGAAGTAGTACAATGTGTTTTGGGGTGTATTTTTACACATACCCATGCTGGGTGGGAGAAATAACTCTGTAAATGGACAATTGTGTGTAAAAAAATCAAAAGATTGTCATTTACAGAGGTATTTCTCCCACCCAGCATGGGTATGTGTAAAAATACACCACAAAACACATTGTACTACTTCTCCCGAGTACGGCGATACCACATGTGTGGCACTTTTTTGCACCCTAACTGCGCTAAGGGGCCCAGAGTCCAATGAGTACCTTTAGGCTTTACAGGGGTGCTCAAAATTTAGCACCCCGCCCACTTGCCAGGACAGTTAACAAACCCCACAAATGACCCCATTTTGGAAAGAATACACGCTAAGGTATTCCATGAGGGCCATGGTGAGTTCATAGAAAATGTTATTTTTTGTCACAAGTTAGCGGAAAATGACATTTTGTGAAAAAACAAAAAAAAAACACAAAACCACAATTTCTGCTAACTTGTGACAAAAAATAAAACATTCTATGAACTCACCATGCACCTCACGGAATACTTTTGGGTGTCCTCTTTCCAAA